>NC_053394.1:53558008-53900408 GCF_905171765.1 Bufo bufo
TATGCAGCGCAGGCCGCAAATGTACAATCTATTACAAAAAGGGTGTTTTTTTCAAACAAAATTATAACAGCAGTATTTAACGGTTGTATTGGACTGTCAGAAATGCAGCGCAGGCCGCAAATATCTAGCACAAAATATCTGTTTTTTTCAAACCACAATATAACAGCAGTATTTAACATTTCTACGCTGTTTAACACTGTTTAACTTTCTGAAAGATCCCATCTGCCTCAGGGAAGACAATCAGCATGTACTGTATGGGTGGATGTATGACTGGGCCAAGAGAATGCGATGAGAAAATTCCAGAGGCAACAACGCTGCTATCACCAGCTTGTGTTCTTCCACCAATGGTTGCAGGGTGTTTGTTCTCTGAGGTTTCTGGCCTGACACGCTAAGGTTTATCTGTTCGATGTAGCAGAAAAAGTAACGCATCAGAGAAGGCAACCAGCAGAGGTCCAATTTCGATACTGCTGTGAAAATCGAAGCCTTTTCTGCCGATGCAACTTCGTTAGCAGAGATGCAGTGCCCATGCCTTAGGGTTCACTAAACTGTTTTAGACACGTTTGATAGTCCCCTGGTTCATTTTGACAGTGAGCTGCTCCACTGTAGTGTGTCGGTCCGCCCTTGCGCACCTTCGTAGCTGATATTCACCTCTCACATCAAAGGCACCTGGTACTCCACAGTTTCTATGTTTGCTTAATCACAATGGTGCCATTTGTCCACTCACAATACACTTTCACCACAGCAGCATGTGAGCAGTTAACAATCTGTGCAGTTTACAAAATACTGTCACCGGTTCACCACATGTGACTTCCTTCATGAGCTACACACTGCCAACGTCGAAAGTATGTAGTGATCTTAACCCGTAGAGGACCTGCGGCATACATGTACGGGGATGTGATTGGGCGGGTGCAGGAGACTCGGCAGGGGTCCGGCAGTCACTGATAGCTAGACCCCTGCTGCATGCGCCGGCATCGGTGAAGTCACCGATGCCAGCGCATTAACCCTTGATGTGCCGCGGTCAGCGCTGACCGCAGCACATGTGATGTCCATGCGGGGATCAGAGCTTCCATCGGGTCCCCGTGCTGCTGTGACGGGGACCTGATGGCAGGAAAGACAGCCCGGTGCCTTCCTTAGGCATCGTGGCTGCCTTCTGGGAGAGCCTGTGAGATCTGTAATTGTATTATAGTCTGTAATACACTTACAGCCAATGCATCACAAAACAGAAGTATTGTGATGCATTGTAAAGTGGATCAGACCCCCAAAAGTTGAAGTCCCAGAGTGAGACAAAAAATAAAGTGTAAAAAAAGTTACAAAAAATAAAGTTTTACAAAAAATGAAAAGTTTCAAGTAAAAAAAAAGCATCCTTTTCCCAAAATAAAGTAAATTTTTTATTTTTTTTTAAATAGGGGGAAAAAAAGAAAAATAGACAAATTAGGTTTCGTCGCATCCGTATCGACTGGCTCTATAAAAATATCACCCCCTAACCCCTCAAATGAACACCGTCAATAAAATAAAATAAAAACTGTGCTAAAAAAAAACCTTTTTGTCACCTTACATCACTTAAAGTGCAACACCAAGCGATCAAAAAGGCGTATGCCCCCCAAAATAGTACCAATCTACCATCACCTCATCCCAAAAAAAATGATACCCTAACTAAGACAATCACCCAAAAAAATAAAAAAAACTATGGCTCTCAGACTATGGAGACACTAAAACATGATTTTTTTGGTTTTAAAAATGATATCATTGTGTAAAACTTACATAAATGAAAGGAAAGTAGACATATTAGGTATCGTCGCATCCGTAAGAACCTGCTATACAAAAATATCACATGACCTAACCCCTCAGATGAACACCGTAAAAAAAAAAAGGTGTCAAAAAAGCAATTTTTTGTCACCTTACATCACAAAAAGTGTAATAGCAAGCGATCAAAAAATCCTATGCACCCCAAAAGAGTGCCAATCAAACCGTCATCTCATCCCGCAAAAATGATACCCTAACTAAGACAATCGCCCAAAAACTGAAAAAACTATGGGTTTCAGAATATGGAGACACTAAAACATCATTTTTTTTTGTTTAAAAGATGATATCATTGTGTAAAACTTACATAAATAAAAAAAAGTTTACATATTAGGTATCGCCACGTCCGTAAGAACCTGCTATATAAACATTTCACATGATCTAACCCTTCAGGTAAACACCGTGAAAAAAAAAAAAAAACGGAGTCAAAAAAAGCCTTTTGTCACTTTACATCTCAAAAAGTTTAATATTAAGCGATGAAATAGTCATATGCACCCTAAAATACACCCGAAAAAAATGAGCCCATACAAAGACAGTCGCCCAAAAAAAAAATACGGATTTCAGAATGTGGAGACAGTGAAAAATCATTTTTTTTCAAAAATACTTTATTGTGTAAAACTGAAACAAACAACCAACAACCATATTTGGTATTGTCGTGTCCGTAACAACCTGCTCTATAAAAATACCACATGTTCTAACCTGTCAGATGAACGTTGTAAATAACAAAAAATAAAAACAGTGCCAAAACAGCAATTTTTTATTACTTTGTCTCACAAAAAGTGTAATATAGAGCAACCAAAAATCATATGTACCCTAAAATAGTAACAACAAAACTGCCACCTTATCCCGTAGATGCCAAAATGGGGTCACTTTTTTGGAGTTTCTGTAAGGAAATTATGTCTATATCCACACACGTTCACATATATATGTAATAATTCAGCCTTATATGCTTGTATTAAATATGCAGAGTTCTTCTTTAAAGGAAATATTTTATACTCTTATGACAGCAAGGTCTAGTAACACAAGCTAAACAGGAAATGAGGTCTAGCAACACGAGCTAAGAGGAAATGGCTGTCGGTAGCTTAAAACCGCATGGCTAGAAAGAGATATGCATGCTTTAGCAAAAAGATAGATTTTACATTAATACGGGTTGTAGATATAAGCATTTTTGTATCTTGACGTTCACCTTTGGTTTAGATAAGTGAAGGACGTTTTTTATCAGGTATATGTTGGTACAAAATAAACGAAGATAATTCCGCGAAATATCTGAACAAAGCTAAAGTCAACAAAGATTATGGTTAGATATCTTAATTCCAAGAATTATAAATGCATCACATATGTACCTTGTTTCTTGGAATTTATCATGACTTTTTTACTAAGGTTGTATAAAGGTGAGATTGATAAATTCGTTACCTGATTGGATTAAGCTTAGGGGAGGTATATGGTAATCTCGCGGTTTGTATCTATAAATTGTCTGCTATGTAAAAATAAAGTTACAACCATTTTAAACCTATCAACGTGTATTGGTCTTTAGTGGTTGCCCGGCCGGAGGTTCACCCACAGACAAACCAGGGGCCCTTTCAATTGGTAGCAGAGGATGGTTCACTGACTATCCAGGTGAGTAAATAATTTCTGCCACTATTTATGTGGTTGGAATGTTTCTCTCCTGGATACGGTGAATGTCTGATGTATACTGGATTGCAGGTTAGTGACAGGTTAGTTTAGTGTTCATAGGACTGTGGGACAGACACGAGGCAGCACTCAGTGTTCTGCGTATCCTGATAGGAGCGGCGTCTCCTATAGGCACAGTGGTTGGCAGGGGATGTTGTTCCAGGAACATACATCATATTGATGGCAGGGAATTTTTCGAATGCAGAACTAGTCTCTTCGAATGTTGGCAGGGATTTTTCAAATGGGATTAGTCTCTCATTTGACGGTTTATTGAGTTAAAGGATAACTCTGGATTTATGTGATTGAGTTAAAGGATAACTCTGGAAATATGTGAAACAAGGTACCCGGAAAATATGTATAAGGAAAAGGAATACATATGAAAAAAAAAGGTGAGGGAAACGCATACATCTGAATGCAGATGTTGGTTTCTAACTCACTAGGATTGTCTGTGGAGTGAATTGTTTATTGAACATAACTGTACAGTTAAAACTTGGAAAGTGACATTGAATACTGCAGTCTATTAAGTTCGTAAATGGTGTTGCCCATATAAGATATTTTTACACGTGTTATAAGAATATTGTGCTAGTGGAAAATCTGATTGTGCTGGCTTAATTGATTCTCAACATAATAATACTAACACAATTACTTTCTGCTATTTGCTGCTATTTCCGCTTCATTGTTTGCTGCTTGAAAATATATGTATAAAGTTCATTGTCGATTTCATTATACATTATGGGTAACGGCGTGGGAAAGGATCTGGATGGTGAGCCAGAGACCAGACCCACACCGCTACATTTTGTATCAGGCACCTGTGGGATTAGTGTAACTGATCCATTTTGGGTAAATATCTGTGACCGCAGTCAGCAACTGTGTATTACGCAGATCAGCGATGTAGGTCCTTTTGGGAGGAGGTTAAAAAAATGGTGGGGCTTCACCCAAGATATAATTATCCCGTTGGTGCCTGGGATGAAGATTATATTAAAACATGTTTTAAGAAATGGGAGAAGGCATTAAAAGAGTACAGAAAGAGATTTCCACCAAACCATCACATATACCTAAAACAAGATAGGGGGACAATGAGTAAAAGGGAAGAAGTCCCATGGTCAGAAACTCTGCCCGCCTTGCCAGAAAAGCCACCGGCATATGATGTGACGGTATTAGAACCACAAAAGGCAATACTCCCAGCTGTCTCTACAGAAGACATGCTGCAAGTCCCTTATGATAAGGTCCCCTGTCCAGAACAAGCAACCGCACCAAAATTATTATTATTTTCTGGTGAAAATCAAAAGAGAACCGGACTATACCCAGATTTGGGGGATAGAGATTCCCTTTTGAGTACTGCAGTTATAGTGGCAGCAGCACTTATGGAACAAGCAGATGTAACTCCACAAGTCAAACAAGCTAAGGAAAAAAGAATTGAATATAGAGAAAGCATGGGCAGTTATGTACATGAGCTGATTCAACTGAGGGATAAACTAAGGAGAGACATAGTCTACATTAAACAACTTCCCCTTCAGAATGTCTTTCCCGTCATATATAATCACGAGGACCCAGATGATACTGACCTTCCTAGTGAGCAACAGATAGATGAATTAAAGGGCATTTTGGGAGGAGAGTGTGGCAGAACCAGAGCTGCAACTAACAAAAAAAAACAGCTGCTGACCGAGATAGGAAAACTAAGACAGGAGTACTGGAGGGTGAAGAAGGACTGGGAAACCAGGGCTCAGGAAGAGTACGGTAGGAAGACAGGAATAGAAACACAGATAGAGGCGGACAGTTTAGAACATGGAATTCCCCTGGCAACCTCCAGTCCTAGAATACCTGGAATAGTCCAACCCCTAACAGATGAATTTTCCAAACTCACTCTAATACCTGAGGAAGGGGATAGGGAAGGCACACAACTGCGGCTTCCCATGATTACTGTGGGTAGCACTGAAGTCCATATCCCTCTTCCTTTAGGATTAATGAAGGAACTGAAAGATATGTGCCCCAATCCAAAAAAGGACCCTAGAGCAGCAGCTATGTTTCTGCAGAAATATACCGCAGGGAGCCATTTAACTTTGGAGGATATTCAGATAATACTCTCAGCCATAGACCCAGACACTGGCTCTCAAATTGATCCAGAAAAGGTAATGAAGGCATCAGAAAAAGAAGTTAGGGATGCAGGAGACAGAGATAGCCCCAAGGTTTGGAAGAAGTTTTGGGATAAGATAGGAGTAGAATGGATGAAAAGATACAAAGGGGATTCAGGTTTACACACAATGCTAAATACAAAACAAGAGCCGAAAGAGGATTTTTATAGTTTCTGTAAGAGACTGTTGGACCTCTACAGTAGTACAGGAATGAATTCACCCGAATTGTTCAAGACTACATGTATGACAAATGGGGACCCTAAGACGACACAGCTAATAAAATTAGTCAATAACGAATGGCTTACTCAAACAGTGACAGAATTTATGGATGACATAGCAAAACGCTCGGCTTCTGGGGTTTTCAATCAAAAGGGAGGAGTATTTCCATTGTTAGTGCAGCAGGACATACAACAGGAGTCTATATTGTCAGGTGGGGAAAGCAATTACATGATGATGTCAAGTTTCCCCCGGGGAAGGAATAATAGAAGAGGTCCGAGAAGTAGGGGCCAGGCAGATTACCTGGGAAGAGTAGAAAGAAATCAGAGACAGGGCTGTTTCATTTGTGGGAGTCTAGGTCACTGGAGGCGAGAATGTCCAAAGGTGAGAGATGAAGATAGGAGAGAATACAGAGGGAGAGGCGCCTCTGACTACCGAGGGGGGCCCAGACAACAGGAAAGACAGCAAGATATGACAAGAAGACAACCCCAGGGAGATCTTATTAACATACACTGGCCAGCAAAGGATGGGGGGAGTAGACAACCCAATTTGCAATCAGACTTACAGAGGTGGTCTGAGCATGAACAGTACCCGTCCCCACGGGGGAACAATTACTACTAGGGGTGCCCAGAACAAGTCCCATCCTTCATTATGCATTTTGTTCCAACTGATTGGCAAGTCTTACCACAAGTACTACTGCAAATTGATGGTATTAAAGTTAATTTATTGCTTGACACCGGAGCAACGACTTCAAGTGTAAACAAAATAGACTTCATTAATGATAAATGCACCGAAGGAAGTTCTATGGGTATAAATGGGACGACAGTGATACATAAGGTGACAGCACCGCTCCCGGTTTGTACTCTTACGGGGGAACTAGTGACGCACATGTCTTTTGCAGTCCTACTAGAGTGCCCCGTTTGCCTATTAGGAAGGGATTTAATGGCAGCATTACAGATTTCATTAGTCTTTGACAAAAAGGGCAGACTGACAGCAACCTCAATGAAATGTGACCTGACAAACCCAAAGAGACGTGACATGAATGGGTTCTTTTTAAGCATACCAATGTCCCTGGAAAATCATCCAATTTGGGCAAAATGTAAAGACTCAGTAGGAACAATTAACTGTGAGCCCTACCGGCCCTGTTTGAAGTAGGGGGTCATGCCAACCTTTCAAAAACAATACCCATTGAGTGAGGAAAAGTTAGAGGGTATAAAGCCACAAATTGAGAAATACTTGCAGATGGGAATTCTTAGGAAAATTGTCAGTCCCTGGAATTCCCCGATAAATCCCGTAAAAAAGGCTAATGGCACATGGCGGCTGGTACAGGATCTAAGGAAGGTAAACAAGGCAATTATCCCACTTCCCCCCTTGGTGGCAGATCTTACAGCTGTGTTTGGGGCATTCCTGCGGGATCCAGATACTACACTGTAGTTGACCTCAGTAATGCGTTCTTTTCCATACCAGTGGCTTGGGATGCACAAAATCTTTTTGCTTTTCAGTGGGCTGATAATGGTCAGGTGACTTGGACCCGTCTCCCTCAAGGTTTTGGGGATAGCCCAGCAGCCTTTTCTATTGTATTAAAGGCTACATTGGAAGATTGGGAACCAAAGAGGGGATCCACCTTAATACAGTACACAGACGACCTTTTACTCTCCAATTCGGAGTTGGAAGCCTGCGAAATAGATTCAGGGAGTTTATTAGACCACTTGGCAAGCAAAGGACACCTGGCCTCGAAGAAGAAAATCCAATATGCAAGTACCCAGGTAGAGTATCTGGGGTGCATAATAGAGGCAGGAGAGAGAAAGATCTCACCCGCTAGAGTCAAGGCAGTGACCTCCCTAAGCAGGCCGAGGGACAAAGCTACAATGCTGTCCTTTTTAGGGTCAATAGTGTATTGTAGGCAGTGGATTCCCGATTGCTCCCATTGGGATTCAATCCTAAGAAAAACTACACTCACAGAAGCCCCAAAGATAGTGGAGTGGACAGAGGACAGAGTAGAAGCCTTTGAGAGATTGATTCGGTCCCTGACCCAAGCCCCAGCCTTGGCCCTGGCAGATTATGAAAAACCATTCCAATTATACTGCGTGGTATCTGGAGAAACCTATGCAGCGGTTTTGACACAGACACATGGGGGGAGAAACAGGCCAGTTTCATATTTATCGAAAAAATTACCTCCTGTAGTTCTTGGAATGCCTCACTGTCTCCAAGCATTAGCAGCCGCGGCTATGTCAGTAAAGGATGCTACCAAGATAGTCCATGGAAATACAATGGAACTTTTCACCACTCATACAGTCTTGTCCCTCCTTCAAAACATGACCACACAACACATGACAGCTCAGAGACTGTCCGGATATGAGACCATATTACTCAGTACGGCAAACCTGTTGATAAAGACATGTCCAGACACCTCACCAGTGATAAGATTGTTGCATACACTTTTGAGACTTAAGCGTGAAGGTTCTGAGGAACAAGTAGACCCAATACCTGAACACAGATGTGATGAAATAATCTTGTCATGCACAACACCTAGGGAGGATTTAAAGGACACACCACAGACTGGCAGTATAGATGTTTTTGTGGATGGATCCTGCACAAGACCAGATGACAGGACATACCAAACAGGTTACACAGTAGTCATGCTCCCAAATCAAGTGATAGAAGCTGAACCAATTGTCACAACTTCAGCACAACAAGCTGAATTGGTAGCGCTCACAAGAGCCTGTGAAATATTCGCAGGACACAAAGTAAATATTTATACTGATAGTAGCTATGCATTTGGAACAGTGCATGATTATGCATTAATATGGAAAAATAGGGGGTATATCTCAGCAGACGGGAAGAAGGTAGCGAATCAGAAATACATAGATCACTTGCTACATGCAATTCAATTACCAGAAGCCATAAATGTGATAAAAGTGAAAGGACACTCTACAAAAGGAGATTATCAAGCTATGGGAAACAACCTAGCAGACAGAGCAGCAAAAATGGCAGCCAAGAGAGACACGAGAAGGGAAAGTAAGTTATTATTCATGACAGACTTTGAAAGTGAAAACTGGAAGTCAGTAGTATATCAACTTCAGAAACAGTCTACCAGTGAGGACATCAAGTACTGGAAATCTCAGGTACTGCAGACGACAGGTACAGGTATGTGGACAAAAGATCGGATATTGGGGGTTCCTACTGCATCAGCACCGCTCCTAATATCTTATCTTCATGGTCCTGGACATTTAGGAAAACAGTACATCTCAGAACATTACAAGTCACTGTTCTGTACACACCAATTGCAGAGATTGATAGACGATCTGGTCGACTCATGCATGACTTGTGCACAGAATAATGTTCAAGGAAAAGCACACGGAAGACATGGGAATCTACCACCACCTACAGGCCCTCTGCAAGATTTGCAGATAGATTACACACACATGCCAAAGCAACCCGGGAATATAAGATATCTGCTTGTAATAGTCTGTAGGTTCTCCGGATGGTGTGTAGCCATACCTACTTCAGGAGAAACAGCTGGTGTGACAGCTAGAGCATTGATAAATCAATGGATTTCGCTGTATGGACTCCCTCGGGTGATTCATTCAGATCAGGGACCTGCTTTCCAGTCCAAACTAATACAAGAACTGACAAAGATTTTGGGTTTCCAGTGGAAACTCAACATAGTCTACCATCCCCAAAGCGCTGGAGTAGTGGAAAGAATGAACAGAACCATTAAGGATAGGTTAAAAAAGGCTACTTCAGGAACATTGAAAGATTGGCTGAAATTTCTACCCGCCATTCTCTACCAAATAAGAACGACACCAAATAAACAAACAGGGTTGTCGCCTTATGAAGTGTTATTCGGTCGACCCCCTAATACCCGTGAAGAATCGGATACTGACAGTAACATTTTTGCTTTGCAGGAACAGTACGTGAAACACTTGGTAGGTATACTCTCGGAAAATTATGATAAGGTTGCTGTCACCTTTCCTCCTCTTTCCACAGACCCAACTCATCCGTTCTTGCCCGGAGACAAAGTTCTGGTGAAACAACTAGCTGCCCGCCACAAGACTGGTCCAATTTACCAAGGTCCATTTGAGGTTCTAAGAGTGGCTCGAACGGCTGTCCTTACTGACCAGAGTCCACAGTGGATACACGCCAGCCGGCTCAAGAAGACGCCAGAAGGAGTCCTCAAGAAATTCCCCGGACAAACATGAGTCTTCCGGACAAGATGCCTACAAAAGAAATGGCTTTGATCATACCCCCGAGCCTGCAAAGTAGATATGAGCGATGGCTAAGAGGCTATCCAAAACCACTTAGTCCAAAGGATCCAAAGACTATGCAGGACTTGTATGAGGAAGAATTTATGTTCAGGGAGTATACCAATGAACTAGAAACTGAGGACTTGAAAGATCAAAACTTTCCTGAACCGTTTAGTAAGCAGATGATTCAGAGAATGAAACTGTGAATATGTCACCCTTAAAAAGGGAAGTACTCTGAGAAAGATACCGAGAATTGGTGTGTGGTATAAGGAGTGATCACATGGAATGGGAATTCCATATGATCAAAGAGGGGATTGTAAGGAAATTATGTCTATATCCACACACGTTCACATATATATGTAATAATTCAGCCTTATATGCTTGTATTAAATATGCAGAGTTCTTCTTTAAAGGAAATATTTTATACTCTTATGACAGCAAGGTCTAGTAACACAAGCTAAACAGGAAATGAGGTCTAGCAACACGAGCTAAGAGGAAATGGCTGTCGGTAGCTTAAAACCGCATGGCTAGAAAGAGATATGCATGCTTTAGCAAAAAGATAGATTTTACATTAATACGGGTTGTAGATATAAGCATTTTTGTATCTTGACGTTCACCTTTGGTTTAGATAAGTGAAGGACGTTTTTTATCAGGTATATGTTGGTACAAAATAAACGAAGATAATTCCGCGAAATATCTGAACAAAGCTAAAGTCAACAAAGATTATGGTTAGATATCTTAATTCCAAGAATTATAAATGCATCACATATGTACCTTGTTTCTTGGAATTTATCATGACTTTTTTACTAAGGTTGTATAAAGGTGAGATTGATAAATTCGTTACCTGATTGGATTAAGCTTAGGGGAGGTATATGGTAATCTCGCGGTTTGTATCTATAAATTGTCTGCTATGTAAAAATAAAGTTACAACCATTTTAAACCTATCAACGTGTATTGGTCTTTAGTGGTTGCCCGGCCGGAGGTTCACCCACAGACAAACCAGGGGCCCTTTCAGTTTCTACTCTAGGGGTGCATCAGGAGGGCTTCAAATGAGACATGGGGTCAAAAAAACAGTCCAGCAAAATCTGTCTCCAAAAAACAATATGGCATTCCTTTCCTTCTGCGCAATGCCATGTCCCATACAGTAGTTTACGACCACATATGGGGTGTTTCTGTAAACTACAGAATCAGGGCCATAAATATTGAGTTTTGTTTGGCTGTTAACCCTTGCTTTGTAACTGAAAAAAATGGATTAAAATTGAAAATCTGCCAAAAAGTGAAATTTTGAAATTTTATCTCTATTTTTCATTAATTCTTGTGGAACACCTAGAGGGTAGACAAAGTTTGTAAAATCTGTTTTGTATACCTTGAAGGGTGTAGTTTATAAACTGGGATCACTTTTTTGAGGTTTCCACTCTAGGGGTGCATCAGGGGGTCTTCAAATGTGATATGGCAGCTTAAAATTATCCCAGTGAAATCTGTTTTTCAAAAACCATATGGCATTCCTTTCCTTCTGCGCAATACCGTGTGCCCGTACAGCAGTTTACGACCACATATGGGGTGTTTCTGTAAACTAAAGAATCAGGGCCATAAATATTGAGTTTTGTTTGGCTGTTAATCCTTGCTTTGTTAGTGGAAAAAAATGGATTAAAATGGAAATTCTACCAAAAAAAGTGAAATTCTGAAATTTCATCTTTATTTTCCATCAATTCTTGTGGAACACCTAAAGGGTTGAAAAAGTTTGTAAAATCAGTTTTGTACACCTTGAGGGGTGTAGTTTCTAAAATGGGGTCCCTTTTTTGGAGTGTCTACTCTAGGGGTGCATCAGGGGGTCTTTAAATGTGACATGGCAGCTTAAAATTATCCCAGTGAAATCTGCTTTCCAAAAACCATATGGCGTTCCTTTCTTTCTGCGCAATACCGTGTGCCCGTACAGCAGTTTACGACCACATATGGGGTATTTCTGTAAACTAAAGAATCAGGGCCATAAATATTGAGTTTTGTTTTGCTGTTAATCTTTGCTTTGTTAGTTGAAAAAAATGGATTAAAATGGAAATTCTACCAAAAAAAGTGAAATTCTGAAATTTCATCTTTATTTTCCATCAATTCTTGTGGAACACCTAAAGGGTTGAAAAAGTTTGTAAAATCAGTTTTGTACACCTTGAGGGGTGTAGTTTCTAAAATGGGGTCCCTTTTTTGGAGTGTCTACTCTAGGGGTGCATCAGGGGGTCTTTAAATGTGACATGGCAGCTTAAAATTATCCCAGTGAAATCTGCTTTCCAAAAACCATATGGCGTTCCTTTCTTTCTGCGCAATACCGTGTGCCCGTACAGCAGTTTACGACCACATATGGGGTATTTCTGTAAACTAAAGAATCAGGGCCATAAATATTGAGTTTTGTTTTGCTGTTAATCTTTGCTTTGTTAGTTGAAAAAAATGGATTAAAATGGAAAATCTGCCAAAAAATTTGAAATTCAGAAATTTCATCTCTATTTTCCATCAATTCTTGTGGAACACCTAAAGAGTTAACTAAGTTTGTAAAATCAGTTTTGTACACCTTGAGGGGTGTAGTTTCTAAAATGGGGTCTCTTTTTTGGAGTTTCTACTCTAGGGGTGAATCAGGGGGTCTTCAAATGTGACATGGCAGCTTAAAATTATCCCAGTGAAATCTGCTTTCCAAAAACCATATGGCATTCCTTTCCTTCTGCGCAATACCGTGTGCCCGTACAGCAGTTTACGACCACATATGGGGTGTTTCTGTAAACTAAAGAATCAGGGCCATAAATATTGAGTTTTGTTTTGCTGTTAATCCTTGCTTTGTTAGTTGAAAAAAAATGATTAAATGGAAAATCTGCCAAAAAAAGTGAAATTCTGAAATTTCATCTTTATTTTCCATCAATTCTTGTGGAACACCTAAAGGGTTAAAAAAGTTTGTAAAATCAGTTTTGTACACCTTGAGGGGTGTAGTTTCTAAAATGGGGTTCCTTTTTGGAGTTTCTACTCTAGGGGTGCATCAGGGGGTCTTTAAATGTGACATGGCAGCTTAAAATTATCCCAGTGAAATCTGCTTTCCAAAAACCATATGGCGTTCCTTTCTTTCTGCACAATACTGTGTGCCCGTACAGCAGTTTACGACCACATATGGGGTATTTCTGTAAACTCAAGAATCAGGGCCATAAATATTGAGTTTTGTTTTGCTGTTAATCCTTGCTTTGTTAGTTGAAAAAAATGGATTAAAATGGAAAATCTGCCAAAAAAAGTGAAATTCAGAAATTTCATCTCTATTTTCCATCAATTCTTGTGGAACACCTAAAGGGTTAACTAAGTTTGTAAAATCAGTTTTGTACACCTTGATGGGTGTAGTTTCTAAAATGGGGTCTCTTTTTTGGAGTTTCTACTCTAGGGGTGAATCAGGGGGTCTTCAAATGTGACATGGCAGCTTAAAATTATCCCAGTGAAATCTGCTTTCCAAAAACCATATGGCGTTCCTTTCCTTCTGTGCAATACCGTGTGCCCATACAGCAGTTTACCACCACATATGGGGTGTTTCTGTAAACTACAGAATCAGGGCCATAAATATTGAGTTTTGTTTGGTTGTTTAACCTTGCTTTGTAACTGGAAAAAATTGATTAAAATGGAAAATCTGCCAAAAAAACTTTTATCTCTATTTTCCATAAATTCTTGTGTTACACCTAAAGGGTTAACAAAGTTTGTAAAATCAGTTTTGAATACCTTTAGGGGTTTAGTTTCTAAAATGGGGTCATTTTTGGGTGGTTTCTTTTATGTAAGCCTCACAAAGTGACTTCAGACCTGAACTGGTTCTTAAAAAGTGGGTTTTGGAAATTTTCAGAAAAAAATTTCAAGATTTGCTTCTAAACTTCTAAGCCTTCTAACGTCCCCAAAAAATAAAATGGCATTCACTAAATGATCCAAATATGAAGTAAACATATGGGGAATGTAAACTAATAACTGTTTTTGGAGGTAATACTATGTATTACAAAAGTAGAGAAATTGAAATTTGCAAATGTTTCCAAATTTTTGGTAAATTTGGAATTTTTTTATAAATATAAATAATTTTTTTTTTTACTCAATTTAACCACTGTCATGAAGTACAATATGTGACGAGAAAACAATCTCAGAATGGCCTGGATAAGTAAAAATGTTTTAAAGTTATCACCACATAAAGTGACAGATGCCAGATTTTCAAAAAATGGCCTGGTCCTTAAGGTGAAAAATGACAGGGTCCTGAAGGGGTTAATAATGTAACTCTGCTGTGTATGTACTATAAAAAGTGCTATATAATTTGATAGCTATGTATATTAATGAGGTTGCCCATTCCCAATATCTAAATTATTTTTATGTGCTCCTAACACCCCTCACCAACCATACATATGCCCCCAATACCTGTTTTTCATGTCTGAGCTTTCCTTCCTCCCCTGGAAGACATCACATCCTGGCAGATCTGTTTACTTTCTCCCCTTCTTGTTTTGTTGAATACATAACTTTATTGATACACAAGCCTGGCTGCACTGCACAGAGATGAGTCACAGGCTGGCCACGCCCCCCACTCTGCTCTGTCTGCAGCAGCCACACCTTCTATAACTCCTGTGTCTATCTTTCTACACCCAGACATGAATCTACTTCTCACTCAGTGTCTGAATCCCATCACTGACCGTCCACGGGCTCTTCCTACATCCAAACACATCTGTATCTAATCCTAACATGTATGTGTGCGATACTTCCTGCTGAAGTGTGTATCTAATCCCATCTTCTATGATACAGCCTGCTGAGCTGTGTATTTAATCCCATTTTGCATGATACGCCTGATGAGCTGTGTATCTAAACCCTTTGCACATGGCCGTATCCGTTTATCCGCTAAATAAAGATACTGTCCGTGTGCGACCTGCATTTTTTTTGCAGTCCCATTGATTTCTATGGCTTTCAGGTCTGCATTATGAGGACCAGAATAAGACATGTTCTTTTTTTTTGCAGAAATGACATACAGATGTGGAAAACACATGGACTTCATCGGTGTGCTTTCCACATCCATATATATCAGTACAGCAAAAGATAGAACATGTCTTATTCTGGTCCACATAATGCAGATCTAAAACCCATAGAACTCAATGGCTCTGGAAAAAAAATGCACATCTCACACAGGCATTATCCTTATTTAGCAGATATGCTACTTGGAGAAAGAAGAACGGATACTGTCCTGTGCATGAGGCTTTATTTTTGGTCCTGGCTGCTGAAGGGTTTATCTTGGGCCAACATGTGTGATACACGTGAGATAAGACTATGATCAGCCTGGGAAACACAGTCCATGTGTCGCCACATCTCGCAGGCCGACCGCACTCACCTGACTGAACTAACGATATGACAATAATGTATGATACATCCAGTCTCTTATCTGGTCAGGGGAGCCGAGGTTGGCTTGGAAATTGTGGCTGACACATGGACTAAGACATAGCTTCCTGGGCCGATCACAGTAGTTTGCATGATTCCTATCACTCATACTGAGCTGCCATTACAGTGTCATCCACAGTGCTCCCATAACAGTTACATCCCCATAGCAGTGACATCTAGAGCACCCCCCATAACAGTGACATCTAGAGCACCCCCCATAACAGTGACTTCCAGTGCTCACATAACAGTGTCATCCACAGTGTCCCTATAACAGTGTCATCCACAGTGTCCCCATAACAGTGTCATCCACAGTGTCCCCATAACAGTGACATCCACAGGCCCCCATAACACTGACATCCACAGGCCCCCATAACAGTGACATCCACAGATCCCCCATAACAGTGATATCTACAGTGCACCCATAACAGTGGCATCCAGTGATCCCATAACAGTGACATCCACAGGCCCCATAACAGTGATATCCACAGTGCCCCCATAACAGTGATATCCACAGTGCCCCCATAACAGTGACATCCACAGTGCCCCTATAACAGTTACATCCACAGTGCACTCATAACAGTGACATTGAGTGCTCCCATAACAGTGACATCCACAGGTCCCACATAACAGTGTCATTATAACAGTGACATCCACAGTGCACCCATAACAGTGACATCCGCAGTGCACCCATAACAGTGACATCTAGAGCCCCCCCATAACAGTGTCACTGTTATGGGAGCACTGTGGATATCACTCTTATGGGGTCACTCTAGATGTTATCTACAGTTCCCCACAACAATGCCATCCACATTCCCCTATAACAGTGCCATCCACAGTGCCCCCATGTGCCATCCACAGTGCCCCCAAAGTGCCCTTTGTGCCTTGCACAGTGCCCATGTGCCATCAATAGTGCCCCTAATAATATCCATAGTGCCCCCATGTGCCATCCATAAAGCCCCTAATGACATCCACAATGCCCCCAAAGTGCCATCCACATTGCCCACAAGGGCACCCATGTGCCATCCAAAGTGACCCCATGTGCCATCCACAGTGCCCATTTGCTATCAATAGTGCCCCTAATGACATCCACAGTGCACCCATGTGCCATGCACAGTGCCCCCAAAGTGCCCATGTGCCATCCATAGTGCCCCTAATGACATCCACAGTGCTCCTAATGACATCCACAGTGCCCCCAAAGTGCCCCTTGTGCCTTCCACAGTACCCATGCACTGTACATGAGTCAGTACAGGCTTCACATAGAAGCCTGTACACTCAGAAGATGGCCGGCGGTCACGGCGCATGCGCAGTAGTGTGCAAGTGACAGGACAGAGGAAGGCCTGCAGGAGGCGGTGGCCTCAGGCGCTGGACCAGAAGACTTGAAAATACTTCAGGAGCGGTCACGTGACCGTGAAGAGAATCATAGGAAGGGCTGCTCTGTGGGGGGTAAGTATTGGTGTAATAACCTTCCCTCTAAGGCTACATGCACACGACCGTGCTGTTTTTTGTGGTCCGCAAACCGCGGATCCGCAAAAAATTAAAGCCGCCCGTGTGCCTTCCGCAATTTGCGGAACGGAGCGGGCAGCCATTGATATAACTGCCTATTCTTGTCTGTTTTGTGGACAAGAATAGGACATGTTATATTTTTTTTGCGGAGGCCGTGGAACGGAGCAACGGATGCGGACAGCACACGGAGTGCTGTCCGCATCTTTTGCGGCCCCATTGAAGTGAATGGGTCCGCGCCCGAGCCGCACAATGTGCGGCTCAGACGCGGGCCAAAACAATGGCCGTGTGCATGAGGCCTAAGGGGAATGAAGATGGGCAATTTTCAAGTAGGGGCCGGAGAACCCCTTTTAATGATATCTCCAGTTAAATAGAAATTACAGACACGACTTTAACAATGTATTATATTTAGATTTTATTTAGTTTTATTAAGTAATCTACAGACTACTAGCCAGTTGAACAGAGTAAGTAAGCATATTTCTACACAATGTGAGACAAATGTTTGTTATTTTATTTAGTGTTCTTATTGTTACTATGACAGCGTTATTGTTTTATAAGGATCTTTGCTTCTGGTGCTGGGTTGTAGGTACTGATACAACCGGTACAACCGGGTCTCATCTTGAATTTTCAGACTTTTCTGCTGCCAAATAACAGAAGAAAGGTTATAAACAGAATAGTAGCATAAGCAAACTATACTTTTAATAGGGTAAAGGACTTTTTAGCATGGGCTGACTGAGCAGGCAATCATAGTGAACGAACCATTCATTCTCAATAATTGCCTGTTTGCCAGACGAGTTTAGAGCTGCAGATCAACTCCTCTGTATGTAGGGGACAAAAGATCACTATTGTGATTGTCTTTGGCCTCATCCACTTTATCTGACATTTATGTAGGAAAAAGTGGAACAGGTACATTAAGTATATAATGCTTATTCTGAAAACCATATTTTTCAATGTATTTACACCAGAAAATTGGCAAAAATACATTGATAAATCTCCTTCTCTTTTATCACAAAGCTAGCTGCCTGAAGCCACCACTAGGGGGAGCTCAGTGAATAGGAATTAATACAACTACCGTGAAGAGGGAATAATCTCTTTGCATTGAGCTTCCCCTAGTGGTGGCTGTGTGAAAATGCTGTGTTTTTGCATGGGGAAGAGAAGAGCAAGTTCTTTCTGTATAGACCTCATAATAGTTGTGTGGTCTGCCTCTATTGCAGGTACACCACCGCTCATCAGTGATACTTTCACTCGATGAACGGAGGCACCTTTACAAAGGTCAATTATTAGGAAGAAGTGCACAAAGTCCGGTCCAGATAATTGACCTGATAATTTGCCTGTGTGAAGAGACATTGGGGGAATTTATCAAAGCTCTGCACTACAGAATTCTGGCTTCAAAAAGTTGCAAAAGTAAGGCTTTGTGATGTTTTGGAGGTACTTGCACAAAATGTTACTACTTGTAAAATAGCAATTACAACACTCACTTAAAGGGGTTGTCTCACTTCAGTAAGTTGCATTTATCTATTATGTAGAGAAAATTAATACAAGACACGTACTAATGTATTGTGATTATCTATATTGCTTCCTTTGCTGGCTGGATTCATTTTTCCATCACATAATCCACTGCTCGTTTCCATGGTTACAGACCACCCTGCAATCCATCAGTGGTGGTCGTGCTTGCACACTATAGAAAAAAGTGTCAGCTTCTCTTTTGTATTTGTGAAGAAAGAGAAAGGTAAGGGTTAATCAGATCTTATGGAAACAGATCCAGAAGATCAGAAAAAGCTAGAGGCTCCAGTGAATTGGGAGTGCATATTGTTAATGAGAGAAAGGAAGTAAGGTACATGGAGGATACGGTCTATGGGCGGGAAGGCTGCTCGTGGGTTGTACCATGCAGATATAAAATCGTCATGTAAAACAAATATAATAAGAAGGAACAAATAGGATTTTAAAACATTTGATCCTTATATCTGTTCTAACCCGATTTGCGAGTTTAACCACTCCTTTTTTCATACTATATATACGAGGCCACTTTTACTAGGATTTAATTAGGGGCTCGGCTACCCCAACTAATAGCATTTAAAGGGATTTGGCGCTCTTGGGTGGGGCTAAGAACAGGTTGTACCCAGTGGGTTAACCATACGAGCCCACTGCATTCAGCCTCTCTTGTGGCCAGGACCATGGGAGCTCACTTAGGCTGGTGCTTTTTCCTATATTGTGCAAGCACGACCACCGCTGATGGATTGCAGGGTGGTCTGTAACCATGGAAACGAGCAGTGGATAATGTGATGGAAGAATGAATCCAGCCAGCAAAGGAAGCAATATGGATACTCACAATACATTAGTAAGTGGCTTGTATTAACTTTCTCTACATGATAAATGCCACTTACTGAAGTGAGACAACCCCTTTAAGTTTTGAAAAGTAGGTGTGTTAGTTATGTTAATTAGTTACATTCAAGATTCATCACTGAGACTTACTTTTGTTGGCACAAAGTAAACCAAGGTAGACCCCAAATAAAAACGATTTCAGATATTGCCTCATGACAAATTCCCTCATTGTCTGATAGAGTAGACACATACATGGACCTTGGTGTAATTTGTTCAGCCATGCTAAGTTTCATTTTATGTACACAAATTTGAAATCTATTTCCTATAGATTAGATCATTTATAAGCAAGTGCGGATTCATTTACCATTACTGCAAGGGTGGTTGTAGTCCACAGAAACATTTTCATCTGGAAGACAGAAGTAGCAGCATTACGATCTACCATATATTGTCAAATTTAGAACAATCATATTCTCTAAAAAACATACAGTAGGTCGGCCAAGTTAATTGGAAGGAATTGTATAGTTGTATGGTACAATTTAAGGTGTAGGAAAAAAAGAGACGTTTACCTGTCTCATAGTAATCGTAGAGGGATACAGTAGCTGGTTTTAGGTCTTTCACCACACTGTCCTGTTCCACGATGAAGGAGAGGTTTACTGGATTGCGGTCAATCTAAAGTAAGATAATAATCCCACAAGAGAAGCCTTTTATGAATCTGAAGTACCCAAAGATTTAGAAAGCCCCTTTTAAAAAAAATAAAAAATAATAAACAACCAAACAAATTAGCTAAAGACCAGTAGTTGTGGCTATTTATCATAGAGGAATCTCTGGTGTTCTTAGAGGTAACCTTATGGTAGATTTTCATACTTTAACAAGTGATGACCTTTCCTCAGGATAGGCCATCAGTATCTGATCTGACATTCCGTACCCCCGCCGTTACTCAGGCACCAGGAGCACCCAGTTCCGGCCACTGTGTTGTGAACTGATCTTGTTACTGCAGTGCGACTCTGATTCATTTCAATAGGATCAGCACTACAGTAATGAGTTCTTTCCACTACACAGTAGACAGAGCTGTGTACTTCCCATTCCAACTTCTAGTGCCAGAGCTACTGGGCACCTGAGTGGCGGGCGTGTGGGGTTCTGGAAAAAATAAATGGTGAAATGCCCCACATAAAGGCTATTCATATATTTGATTGATTAGCTTAAAAGATTGCTAAGGTGAGGAGAGGGTGGAGATGGAGACCAAGCTCTCCTTTTACTGTTGACGGCACTCTACAGCCTGCTATGTACAGTATGTAAAGCTTCTACAGAGGCTGCAGATATCAAACAATTCAATTTTTTAAATAAAACTCTATTGCAAAAATACTTGTGCATTTAAGTTATAAAAGTTATAAAAAGAATCTGGAGTTAAAATGCAGTAATGAATAATACGGACCTGGTCCAAGTACAAAGTCACCACATCAGTCTGGATTTCACTTCTCTTTATTAACTTGTCCTGCTCCAGCTGTGAAGAAAAAATGGTGTTACAAATGGTTTTGCAGTGGAAGGAACACATTTTAATAATGCAATCTATTAATATTTGATATGGGTTCAGCGTTATTTCTGCACAGGAGGACCTTCATTTAGCAACGATTGAGCATTTTTTTATTTTAAGAAACCGATTGTTTTATTGGATTAAATTCAGTCTGATTT
The DNA here is from genome assembly GCF_905171765.1 of Bufo bufo. Lineage (NCBI taxonomy): Eukaryota > Metazoa > Chordata > Amphibia > Anura > Bufonidae > Bufo > Bufo bufo. The sequence continues at coordinate 53,578,992 of NC_053394.1, forward strand.
CTGTAGACCCTTAATGGTGGCCTTTAGGTTTGTACCATATTATGATTATCAGATTATTACACAAGGTAAAGTATTTTCCTTCTTTTCTAAAACTGTATTTTCTGTCTTTTCTCTCACAAGAGGTGTAAGTTAATGCTCTTGTAATTTGACGGTCAGGAATCTCCTCCGGCCATGTACCATTTATAATACTCGTTTCTTCCAGGGGTCTTTTTGGGACATTCAGGCAACCAGGCCTGGGAATGACTGCTGCTTCTGCATCTCCATAGCTATGCCCTTGTTCATACAGTTATATTTGGCTAAAATATTCACAATGAGGAGACTTTAAGTGCAGTCTACACTACAGTGCATCCGAGGGTTCAGTGACCAGCGGCACGCCAGCCATTGTGAAACTGCAACTTCCTGCATGCTCCATTGACTTCATGTGTGTATGGTGGAAGTTGTAGTTTCACAGTCACTGGAGTGCTTGTGGTTCCTTACCTCTGGTGTAATCATTTGGTTCTGTATAAAGAGGTGCTTAATTCTGTCACTTACTTTCCTTACTGTGCTCTTCACCGGAATGTAGCCAGACACCATTTTGACTTCAATAACGGCCATGTTCGATTTCTCCCGAGTACCGATATAACTGTAAGAATAGAAATCCAGACATGACATGTACATTTATACATTTATATCCATTTTGGTTAATATGAGAAGAAAATTGACAGCATTGAGAATATTTAGTAGTTAGGTGTAATTATTTTATAGATTTTGATAGATGAATGGATTGGTCATGATTAGAAATTACCATACATGGTGTAAAAGAGTAGAAGAATTAAAAAAAAAAAATAAAAAAAAAAACACATAAAACAAAACTCACGAGGCAGTGATAAGAATTTCAAATTTCGTCACAGGATCCCCCAGACATTCTCTTCTTGAAGATGATTTTACACTTAAAGAGAAGGTGGCCACACCTTTCGGAGGAGGGATATTGTACCTTAATACGGCCTGTGATTTAAAAAAGCAATTTTCCATCAAAAAAGGAATAGATCTATAGCACCGTAGAAAAGCATATCATCCCAATTCACATTCAGATGCAGAACATTGTATATAATGTTCTGTGGGCAACTAAGTATGATACCTTTATAGGGTTTGTTGATTGACCTTTTAGGCCATATTGAGCTGATACACAAAAGAGTGCAGATCTGATCCAGGGTCGACTCCCAAGGTCCACATTAATACTAAATGGAGTATTACCTTCTAAGGGTGGGTTCACATCATGTTTTATGCCTCGATTTGACGTATATGTTACAAAAAAGGCAGCACACCACGTTCTTGTATCCTGCACAGTCCAGTAAAAAAAAGTAGACTTTTTTTTACAATGGTACAATGGAACTCTATGGTGAACAGATGCCACTGTATGACATCAGTCTGAGGCATCAATTTAATGTATACGCTTTTTGTACACCTTAAATGGATGGGAGAAACGTAATGTGAACCCACCCTAAGACATATGTAATATCAAAAGTATATCCCATAAATGTCTTAAAGCTACCGGTTCCATTTTCAGTCCTCCAACTTATTGGAAGCATGGGGTGGGAAGGTGACCTTCCACTTCCAATAATCACTCCAGAGAGGAGGAGATTATGCATGAATGTGGCTCTCTCCATCATATTGTAGGTCAAGGTAACAGTCCCTGAGAGGACGGGATACACCCGGGACCCCCGCCGATCAGCTGTTTGAGAAGGCAGCGGCGCTCCGAGCACCGCAGCCTTCTCACTGTTTACTGCAGGCCCAGTGACGTCACGACTAGTATCAATGGCCTGGGCGGGGCTAAGCTCTGTTCGCTTGAATGGAGCCTAGCCGCACCCAGGCCAGTTGATATTGTGACGTCACTGGGCCTGCGGTAAACAATGAGAAGGCTGCGGCGCTCCTGGAGCGCCGCTGCCTTCTCAAACAGCTGATTGGCGGGGGTGCCGGGTGCCGGACCCCCGCCGATCAGATGCTGATGATCTATCCAGAGATGCGTTGCGTGAAAATCGCAGCATGCTCTATATTCAGCGTTTTTCACGCAACGCAGGCCCCATAGAAGTGAATGGGGTTGCGTGAAAATCGCAAGCATCCGCAAGCAAGTGCCGATGCGGTGCGATTTTCACGCATGGTTGCTAGGTGACAGTCTAATCACTGTATTATTTATAAGAGAAAATAATAGCATTCTGAATACAGAATGCTTAGTAGGTGATCAATTGAGGGTTAAAAAATAAATAAAAAATTAACTCACCTTCTCCTCTTGTTCGCGTAGTTCCCGGTCTCTTCTTTACTTCTTAAAAGATGAACTATCGGCTAGGACCTGTGGTGACGTCAGATCACATGCTCCAATCACATGGTCCATCACCACGGTGATGGACCATGTGATTGGAGCATGTGATCTGACGTCACCAAAGGTCCTTTAGCCCACAGCTCATCATTAATGAAGTAAAGAAGAGACCAGGAACTACGCGAACAAGAGGAGAAGGTGAGTTAATTTTTTATTTATTTTTTAACCCTCAATTGATCACCTACTAAGCATTCTGTATTCAGAATGCTATTATTTTCCCTTAGAACCATGTTATAAGGGAAAATAATAACATCTACACAACACCTAACCCAAGCCTGAACTTCTGTGAAGAAGTTCGGGTTTGGGTACAAAACATGCGTGATTTTTCTGTAATGCGTTTTGCGAGTGCAAAACGCATTACAATGTTTTGCACTCGCGCGGAAAAATCGCGGGTGTTCCCACAACGCACCCGCACATTTTCCCGCAACGCCAGTGTGAAAGACGCCTTAGGGTACTTCCACACTAGCGTTTTTATTTTCCAGTTTTGAGTTCCGTCACAGGGGCTCAATACCGGCAAAAAACTGATCAGTTTTATCCTAATGCATTCTGAATGGAGAGCATTCCGTTCAGTATGCATCAGAATGCATCAGTTCAGTCCCTCTTATGTTTTTTGGCCGGAGAAAATACTGCAGCATGCTGTATTTTTCTCTCCGGCCAAAAATCCTGTACACTTGCCGGAATGCCGGATCCGGCATTAATTTCCATTAAAATGTATTAATGCCGGATCCGGCATTAAAATTGATGCATTGAAAGATCAGTTTTCCCGGATGACACCGGAGAGACGGATCCTATATTTCAATGTATTTGGTCAGACGGATCCGCATCTGGATCAGTCTGACAAATGCCACCCGTTTGCGTCCGGATTGCCACAAGTGTGAAACTACGTCTGCCACAAGTGTGAAACTACCCTTAGATTATCAGGAACGATAACTTAAGGTCACCACATAATGATTAGAATAATAGGAACCTCTAATATTTCAGTTCAGGTTAAGTTCAGTATCTTTCTGCTTACCTGAACAAAGACACAACCACTCCCCGTTGATGTCACAGTGTAGTCTCCAGGAACATTAGCTAGAGTTGCCTTTTGGAGTAGGAGACGGTTATTCTTGTCCACATGGAATTGCTCATGGAATCCCGACTTGGAATTGACTGCCACAGTCATGTCTCCTTTGTCAGAAAATGTTACCTCTGAATACTTGGCCATGGCCTGAAGAGCCACTACCGTGTCCTTCAAAGGGAAAAGGTGATAATTTAAAGAGTAACTAGTAAACAAAGTGAGATCCTGGAAATAAACCAAATGAACAAAAATGCTTAAAAGCAAAAATAGGTTGAATAAATCATTATCTTCAAACCATCTGGAAATTAAAACAACATTTTGAGGGTTTACATACAGAAATTAGCCTGATGATCACACAGATCTATGTACTTGGGAACTCTTTACATACCAGTACAGTGATACGTATAGGCGCGGCAGACGCCGCATTTGTGTGAGGGGAGGCGCCAGCAGGACTACAAAAGGTAGGAGCAGCGAGCTCCCGAGTGACGCGGTCTTCAGCTACAGCTGACGTCACTTCCGGGATTCTCCTGCTCCTACTCTTGCACCGGCGTCGGCGTGGAACGCGATCCCCCGATACTTCCTCCGGTGGGTAAGTATAGGGCGTGCAGCCGAAGCGAGGGACCGTACATCGGTACACACAGAGGGTAAGTGGGGAGGGGGTGCGGCACGGCGCAGACACCAGCCAGACACGTTTTCACACTTACCAGCGGCGCCGGATCACTGGCACGCACGCCCGGTCCTTGCGGCGCATCTACCCGCTTCCTCACATGTGTTCTTCCAACAGGTTGCCGCTAGTGGCAGTTCGGTATCCCTCACCATAGCAGCGCTACTGTAGGTGTGTTAAAGGCATTGTCTGGGGATAATAGGGCTGTGGCAATGCAAACATGGGAGTCCACCATCAAGTACATTTTCCCTTACAGGGCGCCAGTTTCAGTGATAAGGGGAAAATAAATATAAATAAGGGGAGCATCTGGCCGTGGGAGAGGGGGGGGGAAGAGGAAATATTGGCGATGGTGACATTATCCTGCTGCTGATAGGTCATGTAGAGGAAATTCTCATAAGGGGCGTACGGCCCAGGTATTCTGCAACAATCAGCTGCGCCCCCTCATCGCCGGGGCGCTAGTCGCGCATCACCATGTATTATCAGGTTCACGTGTCTGTCCTCTCTGAGTACCCAAATACGCTTAGCGCATGCGGGGCGCGTATTTGCAGTTGGCTTAAGCACGCGTGCTGGGTTAAATAATGGTGAATGTGGATCAACGGTTAATGATTTAAAAGTGGTCCATGACGTGTAGCGCTCTGGGGTGAAGGGGGTTGGGCTCCAATGGTCAAAATATCGGGGTTAGGATTGTTATCTTCAAAGCTACATCCGTGTGTCTGCATTTACATTTTGTCCTATACGCCATTCACTACCAGAGCAGCGTTCGCTGTTGCATTACATTAATACTCTGCTCACTTCAGATTGCATTCATACGGCTGCTTGATACCATGCTCCTCATATTCATACTCAGAGCTGTGCCCATACCATGTTTAGGCTCCACTCACATCCAGAGCTGCATTCACCCACTTATTCTTACATCATGTGTTATACTCCGCTTCTACCTAAAGCTGCATTTCTTTCATTGCTACATAATGGTTACTCTGCATTTATTAGGGCTATCAGCACACCGCTCTGATACCGCTCTTCCGATAAACATAGCTGCTTTCTTTTCAGGCTTACGTTTCTTTCCTCGATGGTTTGTTACATTCCTTAGGCCTACCCCCTTTTTCTGTTGGTGTTCTTTAAATCCTGGTTGGCATTCACTCAGACTGGTCTCCTTTACTTCGGGTTCGCATTCACTCAGATTGATCCCCTGCCCCAGTTAACCAAATAGCTCCCTAGTGGACAGTGGGCTAATAGGAGTAAGTTCCTACAATGTTTCACAGGTGTTCATTCGGTTGTCATCAATTTCACGGTTGGTTAATGTTTCATTTATGCAAGTGGTTCGGATCATTTATGTCTATGCATTTTCCATTAGGTCTGGCTTACGTTTTAAATTACTTATCGTCACTGTAAGGTCATCCAGGTCAGTCTCTTGGCTCAGGGGGCCTCATGGCTTAGGGGGCCCGATGACCGTTCTTCATGTTGTCCGTTAGGGGTACAATAGGGTGTAGGCTGGTTAGAGTCCCAGGTTGTTGGAGAGGGTCATGGTTATGCGAGTCCCCAAGTCATACTGGAGCTGCATAAGTGGTCAAAAAATAAATAAATAAATAAAATATATATATAATTAAAAATCCGCCCTTAGAATCTCTCTCACATGGCTCCGCCATTAGTCTCTCACGCATGACCTCTCCGTTTTAGTGTTACACATATGGCTCCACCGGTAGAGTCTCCCACGCATGGCTTCTCCGTTTTCAGGTTTACACATATGACTCCGCCACGAGTCTCTCACACTTGGCTCCGCCATTAGAGTCTCTCACGCATGGCTCTCTGTTTAGTTTCACACACATGACTCCGCCATTAGAGCCTCCCACGCATGGCTTCGCCATTAGTCTCTCACGCATGGCTTCTTTGGGTTTTAGGTTTACACATATGACTCCGCCATTAGTCTCTCTCGCATGGCTTCGCCGTTTTTAGGTTACACATATGACTCCGCCATTAGTCTCTCTCGCATGGCTTAGCCATTAGTCTCTCTCTTATGGCTTCTCCGTTTCAGTTTACACACATGACTCCGCCATTAGAGCCTCTCACGCATGGCTTCTCCGTTTTAGGTTTACACATACGACTCCGCTATTAGTCTCCCACGAACGGCTTCTCCGTTTTAGTGTTACACATATGACTCCGCCATTAGAGTCTCTCACGCATGGCTTAGCCATTAGAGTCTCCCACGCATGGCTTCTCCGTTTTAGTGTTACACATATGACTCCGCCATTAGAGTCTCTCACGCATGGCCCCGCCATTAGAGTCTCTCTCGTATGGCTTTTCCCTTTTTGTGTCACACATGACTCCGCCATTAGAGTCTCTCACGCATGGCTCCGCCATCAGAGTCTCTCACGTATGGCTTCCCCCCTTTTAGTGGTACATATGACTCCGCCATTAGAGTCTCTCACGCTTGGCTTAGCCATTAGAGTCTCACGCATGGCTTCTCCCCTTTTTGGTGTTACATATGACTCCGCCATTAGAGTCTCTCACGCATGGCTTAGCCATTAGAGTCTCTCACGCATGGCTTCCCCCCTTTTAGTGTTACATATGACTCCGCCATTAGAGTCTCTCACGCTTGGCTTAGCCATCAGAGTCTCTCACGCATGGCTTCCCCCTTTTTAGTGTTACATATGGCTTAGCCATTAGAGTCTCTCACGCATGGCTTAGCCATTAGAGTCTCTCACGCATGGCTTCCCCCCCTTTTAGTGTTACATATGGCTTAGCCATTAGAGTCTCTCACGCATGGCTTAGCCATTAGAGTCTCTCACGCATGGCTTCTCCGTTTTAGTGTTACACGTATGACTCCGCCATTAGTCTCTCACGCATGGCTTCTCCCTTTCAGTGTTACACAGGTCTCTGCCATTAGAGTCTCTCACGCATGGCTCCGCCATTAGAGTCTCTCACGTATGGCTTCTCCGTTAAATTTTACACACAACAACGCCATTCGAGGCCGGCTGCGTAGTCCCACAACAAGTAAGTTCCATGTCTTATTCTGCCTTCAGACCCGCTCGCATGGCTCGGCAATCTGTGGCTCGCAATACAATTCTCGTGGCGGCTCGCACATGTGACTCATGCCATTAGAGTCTCACTCACGTTATTGTTCTCCCTGACTTTTATTTTCTAGGTTGTTGGGTTTCATTGCTTTCTTTATTAGCAGTCATCCCAGGCCTGCCTTTGCGGACATCATCTTCTCCCAGGCATGCTTACTTCATCTACAAACTCAGACTGAGGGTGTTGGTGTCCGGCCTAAGTCCTGGGTCTCGGTCCATCTTCCAGTAGGAGGTACAGTAATAAGGCGCAGCTTACGAAGTCCGTCATGTCTTCTGACACGACTAGTCCTATCACGACTATAGGCGCAGCATACACAGTTCATCACGACCTTAAGCATTTTTCTGTCACAACTGCAGGTATCGTGTACGTTCTGTCCTCATTACAGGCAACATTAGCTCGTTAATCGATATAGCATGTATTCCTGTGGATGGTTCCCCAGGCCTGGTGGGCTTACACATTTCACTTAATTTACTACTACAGTAAGACACCATGTTCTGACTCGTGGGCCTTAATAGGAAGTGTGGCCTGGGGAATAAGTAGAGGTAAAGTATTTTGCCACCAGGAACAGTTGGTGCCCGATCTGGGCCCTGGGCGGATGGTTGGAATTCATCTAGGCCCGACCAACAGATTCACCATTGTTTGTTTCAGTCTGCAGCTCTCAGGATTCAGACCTTCTCGTAATATGGTCATACGTTAGTCAACATAGGAGTAAATCGTTTCTGGTTACTGGCCACTCTTTCAATTGCATCAGCATTAACCATCTCCAAGAACGATGTGGCGGTACACATGACAAAGAGGTAAGGTAGATGGTAGTCACTGTGATATATACGGTATATTCCGCACCTCCATCGTGAAGGGTCTTTTTTCCGTTCAAAATCGGGTGTCGTAACGGTATGTATATATTTACTCTAAACAAGGTCGGCTCTTTTTGGCCTCTTTAGGCCACCCTACCACGGCGGTCATGGCATAACTCTACTGCTCATGGTAGATAGGGTAGGCCCGCCTTTCTGATAGCCTATCCGACCACAGGTATTAAGCAAATATATTGCGGCATTTGTGGGAGGGGAGGCTGATTACAAGGCTGATTACACGCACCAGTGGGCCCCGACTGACGATGATTCAGCTGATCTCCCCTACTAGCTCTTGGCTCCGTTCCCCTCAGCATTCTAGTCTTCCCAAAGCACGTCCGGATCCTCCTCTCCAAGCTAAAGGTAAACCCGCGATCTATCACGGGGCGTAACTAGGTCAGGTGGCAGGCGTCATGCTATATCAGGTACATTCCCAATCCACGCTCCGAAAGCTCTTGCGCTTTTCAGAAGGTATTACTATAAGTCAGTAACATGAGTCCTTTGTACCATCCGTGTCTCACGCGTCATTTTTGGCCCCCTTTAGGCTTTCCTTACACAAGCAGTTCCGCCACACCCCCACTGCTAAGGTTAGGGCTCATCATCTGCTAGCCGATCCGATCACAAGTATAGGCGCGGCAGACGCCGCATTTGTGTGAGGGGAGGCTCCAGCAGGACTACAAAAGGTAGGAGCAGCGAGCTCCCGAGTGACGCGGTCTTCAGCTACAGCTGACCCTCCCACCCATAGCCCTCAACTCACACATCCTCCTTTCAAGGTGGCCCCCTTTAGGCTTTCCTTACACAAGCAGTTCCGCCACACCCCCACTGCTAAGGTTAGGGCTCATCATCTGCTAGCCGATCCGATCACAAATTATAATAGAGATGATTTTGCAGGTTACTCACATTAGACAAAAAAGGGGGGGAAAAAAGTAATTTTTAGCAGGAATGGGTAGCTTAATGTGTATCAGAGCCTCTGACCATCCCACAATGTCAGATGTCAGAGAAAATAAGTATTGCGCATGTTGGAATCCTTTCAGTATTTTTTTAAAATAAAATACTGAATGGTTCTTTCCTCTTTAATTATTATATTACTTTCTATATCCTTGTAATGTAGTGTGTTAGGAATAGTTAGTTAACATATACAAAGCCATTGGTCTGTGTCAGACGACCACAAAGTGATTAACTCACACGACATGCATACTGCTCACTGGACATCATTAGGAGGAGGGGCTGAAAGGTACAAACCTTTGTGCCCCAAGACAAAGAACTCAGCTCCAATGAGAACATCATCCAGATAGGATGTTGTAGGTCCCGATCACTTTCATGTATTACCATGGGGTGTTGGCCATGTGCTAAATGGGTAGCATGATTACTGTAGCTCCCCCCTTTGTGTTGAAGGCCTGGTGTCATCACAGTAGGCAGGAATACACAGACAGTGAGCCCTAACAGGAACCCAGCCCGCAATGGCACATTCTAAACATATCAAGAAAAATAACTGAAATAAAGTGGCCATGAGAGGAAATGCTCAAAAACTCCAAACACTGCAGTGTGTTTATAACCGGGGGGAGCAATTCCTCCACGTGTGATCCGTTGCTAACGGCAATCCCCAGCAAAAAAGCATACATTGGAGGATGTTGGCAGCGGACCACATGCACCACAACGGCATCCTACACAAGATGGGATAATCTGTGGACGCAAATATAAAAATACATAAATCCCTGCGAAAGGGGCACCACATTGATATGCAACTGACAACGCTGGCTAATCCCTCAAGCTGATGTTAAGAACTGAGACTTTAGCCAATGTATTCTAGTAAGGAACACATCAGAGCCCTTTTTCACCAGCGTCAAGTTATCTCAGCGTGGCTCCCCCGGTTATAAACACGCTACAGTGTTTGGTTTTTTTCAGCATTTCCTCCCATGGCCACTTTATTTCAGTTATTTTTCTTGATACCGTATGTTTAGAATGTTCCATTGCGTACTGCTGGTAGCATTCTGTTGCACCTGGTAGCCTGTGTCACATGGCCTGTTATAGGTGGGGCTTACAGCCTTATCATCTCTTCCACTGCCTGAGTGATCTCACTATGGAAGTATGTGGGAGCTTTGCTGTAAGTTGTATCATAGCACCTCTCAGATCATTGTTCACACTCCGTAGGTAGCTTAGTGGTAGAAACAAGAGTTGAGCGGACACCTGGATGTTCGGGTTCGAAGGGTTCAGCCGAACTTCGCAAAAAAGTTTGAGTTCGGAACCCGAACTTGACCCGAACCCGAACCCGAACTTCATTGAAGTCAATGGGGACCCGAACTTTTGAGCACTAAAATGGCTCTAAAAATGTCATGGAAAGGGCTAGAGGCATCAATGGCATCAAAATGTGGTTAAGAGCATGGCAAGTGCTCTGCAAACAAATGTGGATAGGGAAATGACTTAAAATAACATAAAATACGTAAAAAATCTAGGAGGACCAGGTCCATATGGAGTAGGAGGTTGAGAAGGCGGTGGATGTAGCAGTGTAGGTGGAAGTGGCCGTGAAGGAGGAGGATGTAGTCTACACTTCTTTTTGGTTTAAAATGTATTTTTATTTTTTTAAATTAGGGTACACCCCAAAACATTGGGAAATATAACCCTCCAGTCGTGCTAAACACACGTTCAGACAATACACTGGCTGCAGGGCAGGCAAGCACCACCAAGGCGTAAAGGGCAAGCTCAGGCCATATGCCCAATTTGGAGACCAGAAGTTGCAGGGGCTGACCCCTGTCAGTTAGTTCGTGTAGGCGTGTGCATACTTACTGCCCCACCATGTCACACGTCTCTGTGATCATGCAATCAAAGGAGATAGGGGCACATCCAAAAATAGAAAAGGGGAGTGCCGGCCCACGGTATATAATGCACAATGTACCAAGAAAGAAAAAGAATACCGAAACAGGAGCCACACATCTACAAAAATTACAAATTTATTAAGGCAACAGACACAGCATAAAAAGAATTAAAATCGTTGTATACAACAGGTCTGGGCCATGTGAGCCGTGTATCGGCACATGCCCATCTGAGTCACCACAAATTCATATATAAACCCCCACATCCATCAGCATATAGTGATATAAAATGCATATATACGTTTGTATAAAATGTTGTATATATACGTTTTTACCCAAAAAAAAAAAAAAAGGGGAAGAAAAATAGAAAGAAGAAAGAGTTTGCTCCGTGCCATGATACACAGCACCCCACGCCGAGGGCCCAGGGTCAAAGAAGTTTTTCTGAAAAAATGACATTACAGAGGGTTACAGCATCCAACAGCTGTCTATAACAGATAATCATGGGACATGTTACAGCTGTTGGATGCTGTAACCCTCTGTAATGTCATTTTTTCAGAAAAACTTCTTTGACCCTGGGCCCTCGGCGTGGGGTGCTGTGTATCATGGCACGGAGCAAACTCTTTCTTCTTTCTATTTTTCTTCCCCTTTTTTTTTTTTTTTGGGTAAAAACGTATATATACAACAGTAGATAATACATATAAATAAGAATATAAATAATAAACTAATAATCAAATATCTCAACATGTATATCTGCGATCAATATTGGGGTTATTAATGGGTATACACTACAAACTTTCTAAACTAGATAAAACTCTGGGGGCAATTAAAAACAACAATTCAGGGACAAAAGTGACAAAATGTTTATCCAGACACTTTTGGGTGTGGTACCATGCAGCCGAATTAACATGCCAAGCCATTTTTTTGACAGGTGGTTAATTCTGCACATGATCTAATTATAGATATCTAATATGGGTTTATTTTTGGGCACTTACACTGCCCTCTAGTGCACTAACCAATATAATAAAAACTAATAAAAAAACATAAAAAACAAAAAATAAAAATATAATAAATAAATGAAAAATAAATAAAAAATAAACAATAATAAATCGCAAATATTAAATAATAACAATAATTAAAAAAATTAAAAAACAATAGTGCACAAAAAGTATTTTATTTTGGGTTGCTAGGTATAATAACCATTATCACTATTATTATTTATTATCTCTGTCACTTTTCTTGTGTTTTTAGTTTATTTTATTTCTTATTCTGCGTTTTCATTATGTCTTTCTCTGGATTGACATTTGTCTCATTTCTCTTATTCCAACCTTGCGCTTTTGGCTACATTCCCCCGATATTGATTTCTTGACCTACTGTCTATTGAAATTTACATGCTGCATTTATCCCAGCAAGTCTGTTCTTTCTTCACCTTTTGCTCTGTGCGCATCTGCAGCCCTCCTCGCCGCGGTATTCCCTGTGATCTATGTCACTTCCGACTGCTGACACGCAGTAGGAGCCCTGTGAGCCGGCGCGTGCTGCTATATCCGGTGTTTGGAACGGGCCGGCTTGGATGGGCGCATGCGCGGACGGCACATCCGGACGCCGTTCGCTCTTTACAATCACCTCACATGTGCATCGTGGGAGACCTCCCTATGCGCACCTCTGTTCCTCTATGATAATGAGGTGGTCACCACCCCCTCCTTCCATCTGGGATCAGTATACAGGTACAACCCATTACTATATGATTATTCAGTATATATATATTTGATGATTGGCCATTAGGAAACAGGCACTCCTGAGGAAGCCAGCAAGTCTGGCGATACGCGTTGGGCTTTTCTTCTGACCGCCACACACCCCCCATCATGCCATTTTTATGATAAGTATTTGATTCTTATTTATTGTTGATGGATTCCATGCATTTTATATCACTATATGCTGATGGATGTGGGGGTTTATATATGAATTTGTGGTGACTCAGATGGGCATGTGCCGATACACGGCTCACATGGCCCAGACCTGTTGTATACAACGATTTTAATTCTTTTTATGCTGTGTCTGTTGCCTTAATAAATTTGTAATTTTTGTAGATGTGCGGCTCCTGTTTCGGTATTCTTTTTCTTTCTTGGTACACGTCCCCGTGATGTTCACGATCCAATTAAATATCTGCTCTATGAACTTTCAATGTTCTTTTCTACCATGTTGATCACGATTAGCGGCAATTCAGGGTTCCACACCGGAGAGGGAGCGTGAGAGAGACCACATCCAAGGGAGATCAATAGATGAAATTTAGGTTCAGAGGTGGATGTAGAGGCCGAGACTGCAGCAGAAGAGGAAGCAGGAAGAGCCAGAGACCTTTCTTGGTCTTTGTGGTGTCTACTCCACTGCAGCTCATGCTCTGCACTTAGAGGCCTGGTCATGCAGGTTGCGCTCAGGTTGAGAAGGTTTATGCCTCGCTTCAGGCTCTGATTGCACAGCTTGCAACCCACTCGTGTCTTGTCGTCAGTACATTGTCTGAAAAATTGCCACGCCAGGGAACTCCTTGGAGGTGACTTTGGTGTGCTCGGTCCCTTGCTAAGCGGTGGGCAGTAGCAGGCGTACTGTCTAGGGGACGGCTGCTCCGCTTTTGCACTCTGCTCCCTCTTCTGCTTTGCTGGTGGCTCTGTGCGACCACCGCCTCTTCCTCCGAAGTACACAGGTCACTCGCATGACCTTGATTCCATGTGGGGTCGAGTACCTCATCGCCCCTGACGAAGCTTGAGTGCGAAACCCGGGTTGGGCAGCGGAGTGTTACTACCAGGATTTTATATATGCTATATATTTTAGCTCGTTTGTGAGTATAATAAACCACAAGTTTTTTTACCTGCATTTGAAGTGCTTTACTATGGTGTGATTTTTTGGTGCCCTGCAGAGGAATCCAGGAGGTGCGTTTGGAATCCAGAGCTGGGAAGCACTGTTATCCTGTATCAACTCGGTGGGCTTATAGCACGGTGGAAAAAATTCCTTGTTTAGGCAGCACGGTTCTTCACTTTAACGCAGTGTCTAAAAGGTGTATCTCACACGTACAGATGCAGAAAAGGCTGAAAAATTTAGATTTTTGCCCTAAATGGGTGTTTTTTTAAATACCAGAATAGCACAGCAGTATCTAAAGCATGTATCTCACACAGACAGATTCAGACAAAGCCACAAATTACGTTTTTTGCCCTAAATGGGTGTTTTTTGAATAACAGAATATGACAGCAGTATATAATGCTTGAATTTCACACGTACAGATGCAAAGGCTGTAAAATTGAGCATTTTTCCCAAAAAGGATGTTTTTTAAAACCCAGAAAATTATAGCAGTATTTCTAGCTCAAATTGCACACTGACTAATGCGGCAGAGGCCCCAGATGGAGGGTATTGCCAAAAATAGGTGTTTTTTAAATCCTAGAAAATTATTGTAGTATTTCAAGCTTGTTTTAACAATAAAAGATGCAGTAAAGGCTGCAATATTAAGTACTTTGCCCAAAATGGCAGTTTTTTTTACAAACAGAATATGACAGCAGTATATAACGCTTGAATTTCACACGTACAGATGCAAAAGGGCTGTAAAATTGAGTATTTTGCCCAAAAAGAGTGTTTTTTTTAAAACCCTGAAAATTATAGCTGTGTTTCTAGCTTAAATTGCACACTGACTAATGCGGCAGAGGCCCCACATGGAGGGTATTGCCAAAAATGGGTGTTTTTTTAATCCAGATTATGTCACCGCCAGTCCTGTGAGAAGGTCTGTTAGATGTTCTTCTCTACCTCTTGCATGACGTTCTTTGTTTTGGTTTCACTTTGTCATCTCCTTTCCTTCTCCCAGCTGTCACCTATTTACACTAATTGTCTCCCTTTATATTCCCTCCCATACTGCCTCACTTTGCGGTTTATACTTCTTCCTGGATGAGTTGTTCACTGCTGGATGCTGCTACTGCTGATTCCTCAGATAACTGTTTTTACTTTATTTGTGTTTCCTTTCTGGCTTGATTCTAGGTGACCCTGACTCTGTCCGTATTAAGTGCAGGGAGCCGGTGGTCGTGTCCCCTCACTATTATAGGGTTTTCAGGTATCACACAGTATGAGGTACGTCATGCAATCGTCTACCATAAAGACCTTTGCATGGGCATAGCAGTCAGGGAGAGCTCTAGGGGTTTTATAGGGCTCACCCATATGCTCCTTAGTTTAGGATCAAGCCAGTCGGATGTTTATTTATAAGTTCCAGCTTTCTGCAACACCATCCGTGACAGATTATTATTGCAGTTTTTCAAGCTTGGACTTCAATGTCACAAAAGCACATATGCAGTGCTGGTGCACTGAGCTTGTAGAAAATGGCCGCCGCCGCCCTCCTAACTAACAGACGGATAAAAGTTCTTACTGTCTCTGTGCTCAGGGCAGGGTAAAAAGATTGTGCACTGCACCACCAAAACTAAATCTATGTAGATCGCTGAGTTAACTAGCACTTCTGATTAAAGATTCTTTCCTATTCTCTCCCTCACAGCAGCAGCATCCTCTCCCTACACTAACAGTAACAGCAGAGTGACGTGCAGCGCTATGTGACTCCAGCTTATATAGAGGCTGGGTCACATGCTGCACTGGCCAATCACAGCCATGCCATTAGTAGGCATGGCTGTGATGGCTTCTAAGGGCACATAGTTAAACGCTTGTTGATTGGCTGCTCTGCAGCCTTTCAAAAAGCGCCAATAAATCGCCAAACCCTGAACCCAAACTTTTACTGAAATGTTCGGGTTCGGGTCCGGGGTCCAAAAATCCTAAAGTTCGGTACGAACCCGAACTGTTCGTTCAACCCTAGTAAGAACCCATGCCACGCTGAGATACATTGACGGTGGTGCAAAAGGGCTCCGATGTGTTCCTGACTGGAATACATTTGCTAAAGTCTCAGTTCTTAACATCAGCTTGAGGGATTAGCCAGTGTTGTCAGTTGCATATCATTGTGGTGCACCTTTCGCAATGAATTATATAAAATGATGTTTTAGCCCCAAATTTTTCATTTTCACAAAGGGGAAAAAGCACCCCATAATTTTTTACCCATTTTCTCCTGAATACGGAAACACCCTATATGTGGGGGTAAACTGCTGGGGGGCCACATGGCAGGATTTGGAATGGAAGGAGCGCCATATGGCCTTTGCAGCACTTTTGATTGGTTTATGGGCTCCAGAGAGGAGTGAATTATTCAAAAATTCGAATCGCCGGTTCGTCAATCTTTTGGGGAAACATTTGCTTCGATCCAAATTTATTTGCGGCGAAGTACGTTAAAAACAGCTACTTCCTGGCTGCAGAGAGCCTTCATAGTGGTCTAGAACACTGTGCCTTGCAGTAACATGCATAGGGAGTCTGCTTTAGTAGTAAAAAATAATACTGTGAGTCCGTATGACATACAGATGACAGGCGTCGCTATTAGAATCACTGCACACTTCACTTATTTGGGCAGTCACGGGGCCAAAACTGACCAAATGACTCAAGTATGAACTCAGCCTTACAGGTCGATGTTAGCACCAAGAAGCGCACTCCTTTTAGGCCTCCTGCACACAACGTTTTTATTCCCCGTTTACTGGGCGTTTTTTGCGTTCCGTATACGATCCGTATACGGAACCGTTCATTTCAATGGTTCCGCAAAAAAACGAAATGTACTCCGTATGCATTCCGTTTCCGTATTTCCGTTTTTCCGTTCCGTTTAAAGATAGAACATGTCCTATTATTGCCCGCAAATCACGTTCCGTGGCTCCATTCAAGTCAATGGGTCCGCAAAAAAATGGAACACATACGGAAATGCATCAGTATGTCTTCCATTTCCGTTCCGTTTTATTGCGGAACCATCTATTGAAAATGTTACGCCCAGCCCAATTTTATCTATGTAAATACTGTATACTGTATATGCCATACGGAAGAACGGAACGGAAAAACGGAACAGAAACGGAAACACAACGGAAACAAAAAACGGAACAACGGATCCGTGAAAAACGGACCGCAAAACACTGAAAAAGCCATACGGTCGTGTGCAATAGGCCTTACACGGTCGTCAGCTTATTCCACATAGATGTGTTCTATTAAATGCTTATACAAGTAGAGTTCCCCAACAGAGTGGAGAGGGTGTCAGCAGTAAGTTTCTGTCGACATCACTGATTATTTTGCCCTTCCTCTGATCTGTCAGAACAATGACCCACAAAAAACAGATCCTGTCTGTGGAGCATTCGCCTTCACTTGGTCAGCATTTGGTCAGTAATCCATCAGTATTGCTAATGCAAAAAAAAAACAGGAGTGGATCCAAAACAGAGATGATGCGTGAACAGAATATTTGCATGTCTTCTGTGTTTTCTACCCACTCCTGCTTTTAGCTACCAAATCACAAGCCAATTCTGATGGGACCATACAGGCCTTACAGCTACTACACAGACAGGATCCGTTGTGCGTCTCATTTTGCCTTCCTTCTGACAGATCACAGGAAGGGTCAAATAAATGATGATGTCAGCCAAGCCAAATAGGCTAAATAGTGGCACAGCCATGAAGTAGGGAGGGTGGGAACAGCATGAGAAGTCCACAGAGTGGGCCTATGACATAGTGGTGAGGTGAAAGTAGCATGAGGAGACCACAGAATGGTCCAATGACAGAGTCTGTATGTGGCGGCAGCATCAGGAGGCCACAGAGAGGCACAATGACATAAAGTGGAGGTGGCAGCAGAATCAGGAGGCCACAGAGTGGCTAGGTGACATAGTGTGAAGGTGGTGGCAGCATCAGAAAGCCGGAGAGTGCACAATGACAGAGTGTGGAGGTGGCGTCAGCATCACGAGGCCACAGACTGACATAATGACAGAGTGGCAAGGTGACATAGTGTTGAGGTGAAAGCAGCATGAGGAGACCACAGAGTGGCCCATACACAGAGTCTGTAGGTGGTGGAAGCATTAGAAAGCCGCAGAATAGCTAGGTGACATAGTTTGGACGTGGCTGCAGTATCAGGAGGCCACAGAGTGGCAAGGTGACATAGTTTGGCGGTGGTGGCAGCATCAGGAGGCCACCGAGTAGCTAGGTGACATAGTGTGGAGGTGGAGGCAGCATCAGGAGGCCATAGAGTGGCACAATGGCAGAGTGTGAAGGTGGCGGCATCATGCCCACTCCTCACATTGAAGAGCGGAAGCTGACTGGAAAGGCGACGACCATGTTGCAGCTGGTATTCCACTACTGCCCTCTGCTGCTCACAAAGCCTGGCCAACATGTGGAACGTGGAGTTCCAGCGCGTGCTCACGTTGCACAACAGTCGGTAAGCTGGCAATTATAAGCGCTGCTGATATTGTCGCTTATGTCAGCAGCGGCTAATATAAAATTACAGGGAATGTCACAGGTATTTTGGATGTGGAAACGTTACACAGGAGAAATACCGCAGATAATGTCACTGATGTCACCAGCACTTAATATAAATTTACAGGGAATGTCACAGCTATTTTGCATGTGAAAATGTTACACCGGAGATGTACCCCATGTAATGTCACTGTCCGCAGCAGACACCGTCTATGGAAAAAGTACACTAGATGGCATTGATATTTTTGGGATGCGCACACGCTACACAGGAGAAATACCGCAGATAATATTGCTGATGTCACCAGCGGCTAATATAAAAGTACAGGGAATGCCACAGGTATTTTGGATGTGGAAACATTACACAGGAGATGTACCCCAGCTAATGTCACTGTCCGCAGCAGACACCGTCTACGGAAAAAGTACACTGGATGTCACTGATATTTTTGGGATCCGCACATGTTACACAGGAGAAAAACCGCAGATAATATCGCGAATGTCAGCAGCGGCTAATATAAAATTACAGGGAATGTTACAGGTATTTTGGATGTGGAAACGTTACACAGGAGATGTAGCGCAGCTAATGTCACTGTCCGTAGCGGACACCGTCTACGGAAAAAGTACACTGGATGTCACAGATATTTTTGGGATGTGCACACGTTACACAGGAGATGTAGCGCAGATAATGTTGCTGTCTGCAGGATGCACTAAAAATAGATATTGCTGCCACACACAATAGTCCTTAAAAGGACTTTTGGGTCTGTAGAGTGTTATCAATTTAGCGCAGGGTGCGCTAAAAATAGATATCGCTGCTGCCACACACAACAATAGTCCTTAAAAGGACTTTTGGGTCTCTGACAAGTTTTTCTACTGAAAAAAATGAATTCACACCCTACACTATCTTTCCCTTCTTCAGCACAGGTCTCCCTGATTAACACTTAGCCGAACACGTGTCATCGGGTGCTATATACTGTAGAACCCGATGACGCGCTCTGGCCAGCCAATCACTGTAATGCCAGTAACCAACATGGCTACGGCATTACAGTGAAGGGCAGTACTTACCTGCACGTTTATTGGCTGCATAGTATAACCTTTGACTTTCCTAAAATTTTGCATATTATTGATTGAATTTCAATTGTCACCAATTTTCTTATATATTAGTTTGCACCATATTATTGTTATTTAATAAATATATATTTTGATTTGGAGACTCGAGCATTGCGCTGGAGCACATGCGGTATTCGGCCGACAGAGACGACAGAGTGGCAAGGTAACATAGTTTGTAGGTGGGTGGTAATACCAGTACCCGCTGAAGATGGTCGGTGAAAGAAGGAGCACTTGGCAACAGATGTGTGGCATCAGGAGAAGAAACCAGTCTCTTTTGTCAAAGTGTTGGTGTGGCACCATGGATGATCTCGTCTGATGCATCAGGAATTGGTGGGTGGAAATGGTAATCAATAAAACTTAGGAGGGTTTGCATAGTCTGCTCTTGTGTGAGAAGAAATTTAGACAAGTCTTATAAAATTTATTTACCCAGATAAGACACTGAAGTAGAAATGTGTGGGTTTTAGGTTAGTGAAATGGATAGAAAGAGACTCTAATTTTCTTTGGGGTTTTTATATTAATCAATGTATGAGTGGATTTAGATTTTTATATCATTGATTTAAATATGAGTGTTTTATATAACTAAGAGTGTGGTAATTATAGATATATTCATTTTAAGGTTAGAATTGAGGTAGAAATTCCTATGTAATTTCAGAATGTTTCCCAGAGAACAGAGAAGTTAATGATCTATTTCCCCGAAGATTTCTTGAATGGAGAAATGTGGACACAGGTGATCATAAACAAACCCTGTCTTTTTAACAAACAACGACCACAAGTGTTGTAGTGTGTGTTTGGAATGAATTAGGTTTAGTCAGAGATTTAGAAAGAGACTAGATGTTCTACAAAAGATAAACTTCATTGTCTCTTTCCGGTCTCTTCAAGGTCTGTATGAAACCTTAGTTAAAGTTTATCCCTTCTTCAAATTAATAAGAATATATACAGGAAATAACTATAATTGCAAAGACTTTTATATGGAGCCTTATTGCTACCTAGTGTTAGGATAGAATTAAGGAATGCATTGCGAAATCACTAGGGGAGGTCCTATTAGTTATAAAGTGATGTCACTAGTTGTTGATTAAACTAGACCAGTCCCATTTTAGATGGGATAAAAAGATGGTATGGGCTAACAGAGGGATCATCTTCTTGAATCAGCTTGGGATGGTCATATTGAAGAAAACATCTTGAAACATCTTTGGACCTGAAGACATCTTGATCCATCAGATCCAGCCACTTGACCACCCTTTCAGCCATTTTAGAACCATTGAAACTGATTTCTGCTAGCTGACATTTTGGTATAGTATAACCTTACCTATATTTTATAGGATATTTAATTAATATAATATATATCTATATATATTCAATTAAAACCATACTTTGTGTATAGTATCTGTTTTGGAATAAGATTGGGGTGTACCTGCAGCATCATCCTAAAACTTGATCCGATTCAGGGAGATTTATATGTACTGTTGGAAACACGGTATCATCTCCAAAGAACTGAATTCAGTTCTAGGCTGGTATGGTTAGTTATGTATATATATTTGTATAAATAAAAGAGGAAATCTGAAATAAACCAGATTTGGATTTAATCAGACATTTGTCGGCTGAGAGAAATCAGGTATCAAATTGATTTAAAATTGAAGGGTAATATCATAATAAGGCCTAGTAGTGGATATATATACTCTAGATTATTTAGACTTTCCTAAAATTTTGCATATTATTGATTGAATTTCAATTGTCACCAATTTTCTCATATATTAGTTTGCACCATATTATTGTTATTTAATAAATATATATTTTTATTTACCACCGCCTTCTTTTTGTCATCTAACTTAGCGCAGATCACAAGCTCGTTTTAGCTTGGTATTTATGATAATAGATTAGAATCTCCTTCATTACAGATTCTAATTTATTTACATAAATAATAAAGACTGTTAATCAGAGACAGCATAAATATTCCGACACCACAGCATATAATACTTCTCTGGCTGAGGGAACAGAAAAGGACAGAGGCAGGTTGAGGACAGATGAGGGCACAGGGCCTGCTTCGGGGCCATGCAAACTAAGGGTTGTGTCTGACGAACCCACTGACTCTTGGCTGGGGGTGTCTGATGTAAGTTGTGACAAAGTCGAAGATCAAGTCAACCATTCAAGAACCGCTGGGTTGCTGGTCACGACACGACTGCTAGCTGACACTGGGAGCTCAGGCCTCTCGAAGTGACCCCTGCTTCCACGGCCCCTTACTCTGCTGCTAAACATTTAGGCTTCTGCCACTCTCCTATGCACGGCTTGGCACTTCTCTGCCTGACATACTGTTAGATCGAATAGCCAAATATTAGATCAAATATTTTTTTTTCTGCCACTAATACACAGCAAACAGGGCTTTAAAATATCTCACTGCACTGCTAAACTGCAAATAAGCCCAATTTTTTTTCTATTTTTACACAAAAGGCTTTTGAACAGAGAAGTGCAACAATGAAAGGCAAATATATTTGTATTTTGCCAGTAATACACGGCAAACTGGGCTGTAAAATATCTCACAGCATCGCTGAACGGCAATTAGGCCTAATTATTATTTTTTTTACACAAAAGGCTTTTCAACAGAAAGTGCAACGATCAACGGCAAATATATTAGTATTTCGCCAAACTGGGCTATAATATATCTCACTGCACCGCTGAACGGCAATTAGGCCCAATTTTTTTTCTATTTTTACACAAAAGGCTTTTCAATAGATAAGTGCAACGATGAAGGACGAATATACACTGCCTGTCCAAAAAAAAGTCGCCACCAAAAAAAAGCTTTTAGCTTTCATTATGGCACGCATTCGTGGTGCCATTATTTTGATAAGCTTCTGCAATGTCACAAGATTTATTTCAACAATGGCAACGAAGAAAGTAGCCAGTGGCACTCACCAGTGTACTGTATCAAATCGATGCTTTATTCCACCAAAGACATGGCATGGGGCAGACAGACAACTGCATGCACCAAACAGCGACGGACGTTTCGCGCTACATGCGCTTCAACTGGCTGTGTGTCAGTCGTTGTTTCAGTTCTAATGCTTGTTTATGATAGAAGAAAAAATAGTAAGGATGAGGGCTTTCATAAACAAGCATTAGAACTGAAACAACGCCTGATGGAAAGAGGTTATGCAGAAGAATCACTAGATAAAGATATGAAAAAAGTTGAAGAGACATTTTCACAGAGTGCTCTACTCCACAAAAGTGACGATAGGAATAAACAGGTACAGGACAGGAATGTGAGTTCCAGGTTCGCATTTTCCTTTAAATATAGTCCTATGGCTGAACGCATTCGTTCTGTGATATTCAAAAATTGGGATATTTTGAGGAGAGATACGACTCTGAATGAACTCACTGAACGCAAACCACTTATATCCTTCAGGAAAAGCCATACAATTAAGGATAAGCTTGTAAGGAGCAGGTTTGCTCCTATTAAAAGCAATAATTGGCTATCAGAGATGTTACCAAAGGGGAACTTTAAATGTGGAAGCTGTTCACTGTGTAAATAGAACTCCCAAAAAAAGTGTATTCAGTTTGCAGGGATCCAACATAGAATCTCACATATGTGGTATAATTGTTGCTCTGCAATTGCGGCAGATTCTATGTTGGAAAGACAATTAGGTGTATGTTTGAACGAGTAAGAGAACATTTTAATTCTGTAAAGACAGGAAAAGGTTGCCCCAGATTCATAGACCATGTAAGGACTGCTCGTGCAGGTAATTTAGATTGCATCTCCTTCACAGGCTTGGAGACCGTGCCCGCCGCTCCACAGGGAGGAGACAGACACCGCCTCCTCCTGCAGAGAGAAGCGAAGTGGATTCTGTGCACCCAGGCATTAGGTGAACTTGGCTTAAATGATAGAAATGATTTAAGTGTATTCCTCTGATCTGATGTGAGATCGCCGTCCTGATTGGATCACATTTATGTTCTGCATTGGTCTCTATATGTTATGAAATGTTTTTACTGACCCTCTAGGTAGGCGCATTGTTGTTGCCCGTTGTTATGGCAACGTGTAGCGCTAATACCTTTAAAGGGGCGGCGCAAATGGACGTGCTGACACACAGCCAGATGAAGCGCATGTAGCGTGAAACTTCTGCCGCTGTTTGGTGCGTGCAGTTGTCTGTCTGCCCCATGCCATGTCTTTGGTGGAATAAAGCATCGATTTGATACAGTACACTGGTGAGTGCCGCTGACTACTTTCTTCGTTGCGATTGTTCATATATACCTATCTTCTCAGCTGTGCACCACCATCAGTGTACATAAGCAGGAGAACCAGTGGATTTTGCTATACTCTGCTTGTTGTTTGAAATGGTCTGAGTTTGTGCAGCTGTGCCGCCCGTCTCTACATTTGTTTAATTAAACAAGATTTATTTCCATCCAGTGTTGCATTAATTTTTCACCAAGATCTTGCATTAATGATGGTAGAGTCTGACTGCTGCACAAAGCCTTCCACAGCACATCCCAAAGATTCTCAATGGGGTTAAGGTCTGGACTATGGTGGCCAATCCATGTGTGAAAATGATGTCTCATGCTCCCTGAACCACTCTTTCACAATTTGAGCCTGATGAATCCTGCCATTGTCATCTTGGAATATGCCCGTGCCATCATGGAAGTTATTGATGGAATAACCTGGTCATTCAGTATGTTCAGGTAGTCAGCTGAGCTAATTCTTGGAGCACATACTGTTTCTGAACCTAGACCTGACCAACTGCAGAAACCCCAGATCATAGCACTGCCCCCCAAGGCTTGTACAGTAGGCACTAGGAATGATGGGTGCATCACTTCATCTGCCTCTCTTCTTACCCTGATGCTCCCATCACTCTGGAACAGGATAAATCTGGATTTATCAGACCACATGACCTTCTTCCATTGCTCCAGAGTCCAATCTTTATGCTCCCTAGCAAATTGAAGCCTTCTGGTTTCCTCACTGATTAGTGGTTTTCTTACAGCTACACAGCTGTTCAGTCCCAATCCCCTGAGTTCCCTTCGCATTGTGCATGTGGAAATGCTCTTACTTTCACTATTAAACATAGCCCTGAGTTCTACTGTTGTTTTTCTTCGATTTGATTTCACCAAACGATTAAGTGATCGACGATCACGATCATTCAGGATTTTCTTCCCGCCACATTTTTTCCTCGAATACGATGGGTCTCCACTATCCTTCCAGTTTTTAATAATGCGTTGGACAGTTCTTAGCCCAATTTTAGTAGTTTCTGCAATCTCCTTAGATATTTTATCTGCTTGATGCATGCCAACGATTTGACCCTTCTCAAACAGACTGACATCTTTTCCACGACCACGAGATGTGTCTTTTGACATGGTTGTTTAAGAAATGAGAAGCAACTCATTGCACCAGTTGGAGTTAAATAACTTGTTGCCAGCTGAAAGATAATCGCCCATGCAGTAATTATCCAATAGGAGGCTCATAACTATTTGCTTAGTTAAATCCAAGTGTCAACTTTTTTTTGGGACAGGCAGTGTATTTGTATTTCGCCATGCACCATTGAGGGGCAAATATATTTTTCCTTTTTCAACTAATACACACAAAAAGGGCTTTAAAACTGATATCTGCACCATTGAGCGGCAAAGATATTTTTCCTTTTTCCACTAATACACGCAAAAACTGGCTTTAGAACAGATAACTGCACTACTAAGTGACAAATATATTTTACTTTTGCCACTACTACAAGACAAAATGGGATGTAATTTTCGCACTTCACCACACAATATAATGGCAATTTGGATCCCCAGTCAGTGCTTCAAGGTGTAATAGGAATGTTCCTATTACCCAGGCTGTCACCTCCCCGAATGAACCCTGTTCAACAGAAATGCTGTGGAATGATTCCTCCCTATCCTTTCCCTACACCTTTTCTTATAACTTTATTTATTTTTATTACACAAGAAAATATATAAAATATGACAGTACAGAGTATAATAACACAGACAATGCAAACAGTAATAAGTTGACCTGTTCTTCTTTGGGAGCTCCAAAGCTCCCTATTAGACCAAACAGTACATATAACTCAAATTTCCTCCTTGTCTGTTTGGGTTCCTCTTTCCCCTTCCCTAATCAACCCGACCCCCCCCCCCCACCCCAAAATGTATGGTCTCGGGGGACAACGGCTATGGCGTCCTAAAGGAGTATCCATTATCTTCTCCTTAGCTCCCCCCCCCATCCAATCAAGGGCACTCTTATATGGAGACTAATTGTCATTGCTTTTCCTACACCTTGAATAATCTTTCCCTGCACTTATAAATCTTTTTTTAACACAATGATGTTTTTTCTATCACTGTCCCTAGCTCCTGCTGACGTCTCTCCCTGCACTAAGTACACTGGTAAATGGCAGAATCTAAGATGGTTGCGCTATTTTATAGGGCTGTGACATCACAGGGCTGGCTGGCTGCTGATTAGCTGCATGCATGGCATTTTAGTTGATCCCGCCTTCCCAGAGCTCCTTGCCCCATGTCCTCACACGTGCAGCAGCCATTTTAAGAAAAATGCTATTCGTTACCACGAAGCGCGAGGAAAATTCTCATTCGGTGTGAATCAAATTTTTCCTGAAATTCGTAACCAATTCCACTTCGTCAGCTTCGATTCGCTCATCTCTAATGGGCACCATTGATTTTTATTTTTTGAGTGATTGTCTTATGTGGGGGGTCATTTTTTGTGGGATGACGTGACCTTTTCATTGGTACTATTTTAGGGTACATAAGACTTTTTGATCACTTGGTATTACACTTTTTGGAAACAAGGTGAAAAAAAGGCTGTTTTGGGGTATTTATTTTTTTATAGTTTTTTACAGTATTCACCTGAGGGGGCATATAATGTGATATTTTTATAGAGCAAGGTTTTTCCGGATGCGGGGATACCCAATATGTCTGTTATTTTTATTTTTGTTAAGCTTTACACAGTAAATGCATTTTTGAACAGAATGAAATCTTGTTTTTGTCATTGCCATTTTCTGACTGCCCTCACAGACTAACAGGGAAGGCAGCACGATGCCTAAGGAAGGCATTGGGCTGCCGTCCCAGCCACCGGGTCCCCGTTACAGCAGCACGGGAACCCGATGGGACAGGGAGGGAGATCCCTTTACACACCCTGCACATGCCACGGTCAGCGGTGACCGTGCATAGTGAGGGTTAATGCGCCGACATCTGTGTTTTGACCGATGCTGATGCATACATCAGGGCTAACGGGAACAGGTGTCCCCTGCAGCTGACCTGGCAGATGCAGCTCCTGCACCCGCTCAATCACTGCACCGTAGCACTAAGGCGCTGGTCGGGAAGTCACTTCCCGCTCCAACGTACATGTACAGCGCTGGTCAGGAAGTGGTTAATCACACTTAGTAATTTATTTTTTCCCCCAAAATCTTTGAATTCACGTTAAAACAGTCACTGTCAGATGGGTCTGGTAGCGGCTTTCTACCAATCCTCATTGAAATAAACATAAAAGTGCTGCATGTACTGTATGTTAATGGTGGAGTGCGGTTGCTTAGATTCCTTATTTACCTGTGTAGAAGAGAATCCTCCATATGGGTTCTGCTGCTTGCTCAACCAGTTCACAATTTGTGCAGATTTGCCTATATCTGGAACTGGACCAGACAGATATGCTAGAAGCACATAGGAGGTCATCTCCACCTCTGCTGATGGAGCTCTGTACCAGTATGTGTCTTCAGAAGGAGGAGTGGAGTCCCGCTTCCAGTGCAGCTGTCCATCTGTAGGGTGGTTTGAATACACATATAAAGATGAGCGGTGGTACATAGAAGCAGTCTGGCTTACTAACACATAGGCCATCCTCCAAGTTTTTCAACACCTGTGTATCAAATGCAGTGCAACTTAATACACATCTCAAATGCTGCAGATTTTTTGTTTTTGTTTGACAGAGTTTCATATTATGAATCAATTAATAATGTATAGGAATCGATGACCCCTTACTCTTCAAACATTATTCTAAGGAGTAATGTAACCCACTAATGTTAATGGTATAAGGAATATTAGATCTCATGCCATGTATGAATGCAGTCATCCTGTAGCTTCCTGGGTTCATAGAACCTGGTGCTCTGCAATGATACTTTTGCAATTTACAAGATGCAGAAGATTATGCCACATATCATGCTGTATTCTTCAAGCTAAGTATTCACTTCTTACCTCCCCTCACTGCTTTTTCCTCCAGTTTGTCCATTAAAGTTTTCCTGAGTTCATTATCCCCACTCAATGTGAAGGTGTAGGTCAGCAAAGCCTGGGTATATACATTGCTGACATCCACAGAGGCTTTCCTCAGACAGGACAGAGAATTACTCACTAAGGAATTCTGAGAGGAAATAAAATAAAATAAATATTTAATATTTTATTTTTACTAGTTAAAATAGCGACAAATATTTACATGTGGTTTGCAAATTTGTCTCGTTCCGGTATTTGCCACACCATCTCCAAATAATGCTTAAAGGAAGGTTTCCAAGTTCATTATGCTCATCAAATGTCCCTTCCTTGCTTAGGAGTTAGTGATTGTATGCAGGTCATGAAGGGTTAAACAGTCAATATATGGTATCTCTAGCAACCAATGATGAAGAACCTCAATAGAAAGATCCACTAACCAAGGGCAAACATATCCCTTTTCTAATCTATTTTTATGTTCTGAATATATATATATACACTCACCTAAAGAATTATTAGGAACACCATACTAATACGGTGTTGGACCCCCTTTTGCCTTCAGAACTGCCTTAATTCTACATGGCATTGATTCAACAAGGTGCTGATAGCATTCTTTAGAAATGTTGGCCCATATTGATAGGATAGCATCTTGCAGTTTATGGAGATTTGAGGGATGCACATCCAGGGCACGAAGCTCCCGTTCCACCACATCCCAAAGATGCTCTATTGGGTTGAGATCTGGTGACTGTGGGGCCATTTTAGTACAGTGAACTCATTGTCATGTTCAAGAAACCAATTTGAAATGATTCGAGCTTTGTGACATGGTGCATTATCCTGCTGGAAGTAGCCATCAGAGGATGGATACATGTTCTCATTCTGTTTACGCCAAATTCGGACTCTACCATTTGAATGTCTCAACAGAAATTGAGACTCATCAGACCAGGCAACATTTTTCCAGTCTTCAACAGTCCAATTTTGGTGAGCTCGTGCAAATTGTAGCCTCTTTTTCCTATTTGTAGTGGAGATGAGTGGTACCCGGTGGGGTCTTCTGCTGTTGTAGCCCATCCGCCTCAAGGTTGTGCGTGTTGTGGCTTCACAAATGCTTTGCTGCATACCTCGGTTGTAACGAGTGGTTATTTCAGTCAACGTTGCTCTTCTATCAGCTTGAATCATTCGGCCCATTCTCCTCTGATCCCTAGCATCCACAAGGCATTTTTGCCCACAGGACTGCCGCATACTGGATGTTTTTCCCTTTTCGCACCATTTTTTGTAAACCCTAGAAATGGTTGTGCGTGAAAATCCCAGTAACTGAGCAGATTGTGAAATACTCAGACCGGCCCGTCTGGCAGCAACAACCATGCCACGCTCAAAATTGCTCAAATCACCTTTCTTTCCCATTCTGACATTCAGTTTGGAGTTCAGGAGATTGTCTTGACCAGGACCACCCCCCTAAATGCATTGAAGCAACTGCCATGTGATTGGTTGACTAGATAATTGAATTAATGAGAAATAGAACAGGTGTTCCTAATAATTCTTTAGGTGAGTGAATATATATATTTTTTTTTTTTGTGTGGTGCCTATTTACTTTTTAATATATCTACCTATCTGTCATTCTAATTCTGCCTGTAATGATAAGCAGATAACTGCATTAAAGTGATCTGTATATGTCTACTTCTGGATTTTGCCACACCATCACCATAAGATTCATAAAGGGAGGTTTGTAAGTGCATTACCCACAGCAAATTTCCCTTTCTTGCTTTAGGAGTTACTGATTGTATATGCATTAACTGCCATTACCGGCTGTATAGACTAAAAAGTGACGCCTATTATTAGGCTTACTGGCCAGAGCAAAAACTGCTGAATTTTATAAGGGTTTTTAATACAGATATTGACATGGAAAATGAAAAATAACATCAACAAAAATTCTTTAAAAATTTGCGTAACATTTCTAATAACAAATTTCCCTTCTTTGTTCTCTAATGTTTCAGAGCCTGTGAACAGGCTGTAAAAAAAAAGAAATTCATTTGGACCCACTATCCCACAGAGCCCCATAGCAACCACATGGGCTACCTTTATGGTAAATGTCCAACATACTCTCTCCCACTACCTTGGTCCACATTCGGACAGTTAGGTATGGTTTTAGCCCCCTTTTTCTGAACAAATGCAATTATTCAAGAAAATATGGTAATATCTGGCTTGCAGTCAAATGCTTTTTCTTGTCAAGACTTACAAACTTACCTTCACATCTATCCCAGCTTCCAAAAGGGACATAGTAATATACGTAGAAAGTGAAATATCATCTTCTACTCCCCCCTGAAGAACAAAGTAATATGTTTTACATTTTTGTGACAAATCAAGTTATTCGTAATTTTTCATTTATTTATTACCAAAATTACCACTGTGCCAACTAACTGGCTTGGCTTTTGTCTCAACCTAAGGGCCTAGTAGTCCCTGGTATTCACTCTTTACTCCCTGTATAGGGATGTCGACTTTGCTGTAGGGAACCAACCAGGCTGCTTCCTCCTGGAGTAGTCATAGCGTATTTGGCAGCTGATGCATGGGGCACCAACCACCAAGGATTAGGTGACACTCAAAGTCAGGAAACAGGTGTAGGTCAGGGTGTGCTGAGTTTGTGCATATCTGAGAAATTAATCCAAAGTCAGGGCAGACAGAGTTCAAGAGTATCCAATTAATCAGAGCAGGCAGCAGATTATCAGAATTGTTAAACATGCAGAAGTTTGGTACAAGAAAGACAGAATAGCACACTTTCAAAGGTTAACTAGACAACTAGAAACCTAAGCTCTGGCAAGGAATGAGAGGGTAGAGCAGCATTTACAGTATAGCAAAAGCTTATTATAGTGTATTGAAGGTAGCAGAAATGGAAGTAGTAGTTTCTCAATGAATAAAGTTCTTAATATCGATTGACATGGAAGGCCGATGAAACAGATGGTCATAGATCTGACACACCTTTTAAAATAGGTTGTCATTATGAGACACTATTTAACCTCTTTTCATATTCCTTATGTTTGAATTCCTCCTTCCTTTTTACCTATTTTTGCAGTTTGAAATAGATGTCAAATTTTATAACATTTACTCTATACTTGACATACCTTCATGGCATTATTGAAAAGTCTTCCCACACTCCTGAAACATCCGCTGTCTTGTTGGTTATTTTGCAGCCAGGAGAAGGAATGGTTCAGGTGACTTTCATCTATAAAGATATAAGGTCGAGCTTTGCTGAAAGATTTCACCACAAATCCAGTCAACCTGTGGAAACAAATTGGAGATATATAAATGGGCAATTTACACAAGCTTTGTATAGTCTATTATCCTATTCATCATAGACAACTCCTAATATGTGTGGAGATCAGCTGATTGATGCAGGTCCATGTTGGAAGAACCCAGGCAAACACACATTTTTGCTCTACAAAAGCAACTACATGGAAAATGTGATAAGACATTGTGGCTATTCATATAAATGGCCATCTATTTTAATACATGGAGGGACTAGTTTGCCAGAACGAGAGACGCTCTTTATATTGGCTTTCAGCTTTCTGCATTGATGTGTTATGTAAAATTAGCTTTCCTAAGCCTATTTGATGACAGCGGATGTAAAATGTGCAAATATTGACTGGGTTACGATACTCCTCATGCATACTCTGCGTTTTCCATTAAAACATATAGTGCCCCAACCAAGGCCTCTCAGGCAGCCAAGCAATGTTTCTTTGCTCAGCTCCGCTAAAGGATGATACGGGGAAAATCTTATTATGAAAAAGCATTAATTAAACAGTTTGAGGCTACTATCCAAAACTTTGTGGGGAAAGTAGGGGAAAATTGATGTATGAAGCACAAGAACATACAGTATGCATAAATAAACATGCTACAGATAAGCAAATCAATTCTATCAATTCAGAATTCATCCTGAGTTTTCCTTAAAAAAAATGATTTTAACCAGAACACTTTAAATTTGTTTCAGGTCTGCTTTCTTAAGCTTTTTCAAAAATTCAATTCATATCTGAATCAATTCTGGACTAATCAAATGTCCTCCAATTAGCCTAACAATCTAATATATAAAGCTGAGTGTATGTGTGTGTGTATGTCCGCTAAAGGAATCTGCATCGTTGCATTTACAATCACAAAATTTGGCACACAGGTACATCAGGTGTCCGGGAAGGTTTTAGACTAGGTCTCAGCTCTCTAGGATGTACCGTTCGTGAGATATTCCCCAAAAAATGCGTTAGTCAATAGAAGCTTGGTCACATGACCCTTATCAGCCAATAGAAGCTCGCAGGTCCTCCAGCCTTTACATACAGTTTTATTCCAGGTTTCCATAACAACCCAGCCATTTATCTTCACTGCTGTAGGAGAACTTTAAAGGAAATCTGTCACAAGGATAATTGCTATTGAAGTAAAGCCATTGCCTAATAGCACTTAGTACCTTATTTCAAGATGTGCTTTTTGTTCCAGCAATAGATGTTTTTATCCTCTGAAAATCCAGTTTATTTGGTATGCAAATGAGCCAGTAAGGTGCCCAGAGGGGCGTCACTCTTGCAGAATGGAGCCCAGACACGCCCCCTGCCTCAATGTGTCCACCCTCAAAAGACTTAAAACCCTGCCCTCGGGTCCCGCTAAGCCACGCCCCTTATCTGGTTAGTCCACGCCACCTCCTACTCCTGAGCCGACGGAGA
Organism: Bufo bufo; assembly: GCF_905171765.1. Lineage (NCBI taxonomy): Eukaryota > Metazoa > Chordata > Amphibia > Anura > Bufonidae > Bufo > Bufo bufo. The sequence goes on from NC_053394.1 coordinate 53,611,077, forward strand.
TTAAAAAAATGAAGGTAAAAATCAACTTCTGTCAGCTGCAGGGGTGGGAGGGAGAGTGACTTTCTCCCTGCAGCTCACACTCAGACAGAACAGTGCTGCTGTCTTAGAGTGAGCTGTTCAAAAGGACACGCCCCCGATCCAGTTAGGCATTGCCCCCTCCCACTCCTCAGCCGACTGAGATTGAAAAAATTAAGTTAAAAATCAACTTCTAGGTCCCGCTAAGCCATGCCCCGATCTGGTTAGGCCACGCCCCTCCCACTCCTCAGTCAACGGCGATTGAAAAAATTAAGGTAAAAATCAACTTCTGTCAGCTGCAGAGGTGGGAGGGAAGGTGACTTTCTCCCTGCAGCTCACACTTAGACAGTACAGTGCTGCTGTCTTAGAGTGAGCTGTTTAAAAGGACACACCCCCGATCCAGTAAAGGCCACTGTTAAGGCGGAGGGCCCCTGTGGAGGTCGCTGTCAAGGGTATAGTTAGCTGTGAAAGTCACTGGTAAAGGGGAAGACTGCTGTAAAGATCAAAGTTAAGAGGGTGGGCTGCTGTGGAGGTCCATGTTCTAATGGACGCGGCACTGTCGGGGGGCAGTGTTATAGGGTGGGGAGCTGTGGAGGTCACTGTTTTGGGGGCGGGGTGCTGTAGATGTCACTGTTTTAGTGGATAGTGTTGATATCTTTTAACGACACAAACATTAAATGAAATAGATTAAATATACCCGAGCAAAGCCGGATACTTCAGCTAGTTGGTATATAAATCTTCCTAGTCTTCTATTTTGTCTAAAAAGCCTCATCTAATAAACATGAGTCTAGAAGAGAGACCCACCCTACCCAATATTCAAATGAAAATGAGGCATGCAATCTAGTTTTTCATTCATAACAACTAGAATATCCCACTTCTCTCAATAAGACATGCAAGTAAGCTCTTCTTCTAGAAAGTCAAAAGAACCATAATATCTCAAGAGAAAATTGTCTTTCTTAGTTGACTGGCCTTGGAGAGAACTCTCTGCTGTGCTCTTTATCATTAGGGACACTGTGCTCTTTATCATTAGGGTTACCCAATTGGCTTTGTTACAATCCAAACTTTTTGCAAACTTTGGGAAGAATTCTAAACCAGTAAAATTGATTTGCTCATCCATAGTTTTCCTCTGTCTCGTTATTCTAATTGCCCACATAATGCCATAGTTCAAAAAAAGAATTAATTACTTGTTGTGAATAGTCTTGTCCTGCTGTGTGTACCAGGACGTGAACTGAAATTCTAAAATTCAGGGTTTCAACATAGCTTAAAGTTTCATGCACAGCAAATATAGGTATAGCCAAATCCACTAACCATGTGTTTCCTTCTTTGTCACTCTTTCCAAAAGCACTGTATGACCCATCATCACGTTTGTAGGTCAGCTGACGCTTATACCCTGTGACAATCAAGAAAAAAAATATAACGTAAAAGCAGTCATAAAAATCTAATCATGCAAACATCTATTAATCGTATTTCTATCTATCTATCTATCTATCTATCTATCTATCTATCTATCTATCTATCTATCTATATATCTATCTATCTATCTGTCTGTCTATCCATTCATCTGTTGATTTACTGTATCTGTAAATTTATCAATCTATCCATTTGACTTTCTATCCATCCATTTGTCTGTCTATCTATATCTTTCATATTTATATATCTACCGTGCAGTCCATAATCTACAGTGTAGGATTCGGATTTATACCTAAACCAGTTGAGTCCATGATAGTCCATAAATAAAATATAATAGTATCAATGCAGAATTTCTTACCGCTCTCCAGGAAATTCTTGGCTTTGCTCAGGATTTCGCTGTTCAGTTGATGAGTCTTCTCCAGATAATTCAAGATGAAGATATTAGGAGCAAAGAGAACCATGTTCTGCTCTCCACATCCATATGGCATGGCCAGAAGACGATCAAGGTTCTGCAAAGCTGTGCCTATGAGATCTCCTGCAAGGTAATAACAAAATGTCTACATTAATAGAATTTTTTTAAAAAAATATGACTATATACATATATATAAGATTGACTATATATACTAAACATGTACAGTATTATCCTATATATGAGAATAGACCCTGTAGTAGAAATGTACCTATAAATACAAGATTGAGGTTGGTGGACATAATAAAAAGTGCATTGAATATTTGCCCATGTGGCCCCAGAATCAGATATTTCTGATGGTGCCACCTGATGAAGAGATCCATGCATTGTAGACCTTACCCAACACTGTTATGTAAGCTCTTTCAGAATCCTCTAGAATATTATCAGGAATCTTCAGAGATATCTCTTCTACTTTAGGCTGGCCTAAAATATAATAAGAAAATATTTTATTAGAGTATTAACTAAACATTGCATTTTTAAAAATGTAACATGCCCATCCAATCGAGTAAACACCATAGTCATTAACAGTAAAGGGGTTGCACCATGTGAACATTTATGATGCATCGACAAGATATGCCTTAAATGTCCAATAGGTGTGGTTCCCACACTTATTGCAAGAACGTGGGAACTAGAGATAAGCAAATTTTTAAAAAATTTAATTCGCAGGTTCGCAGAATTTTTCGGGAAACATTTGGTTTGATCCGAATAGAAGCGCACTCCTTTTACATCATCGCCAGCTGATTCCACATAGATGTCTACAGAACCTGTTCAATTAAACGCGTATACTGTCACACGTGTGACAGGTGTTAGAAGGTCTGAAAGACTGGCTGCACATGAGTGATCTGACAGCCTCTTTTGGTTAAACTTTGTCTGTGTTTTGCTGGTATTTCCACACATCCTGTTCAGGTGTGCATCATGTGACCTTTACTTCCCCCCTATTTAGTCTGACTTTACCCATCACTCCTTGCTCTGGATAGCTTAATTTGGCTTTGAAAGAGCTGGAGTGTGGTTCTTCTTGAAGTCCTGTTCATCCATCATCCGCAGAAGTTAAATGTTCCTCTTGTTGTGTTTTGTATCCCCCCCCCCGGTTGTTTACTAGGCCTCAGTGAGACGCTGGTTCCTTCACCAGGGAAGGAACGGGTTGTCTCTGCCCTATCATTACCTTTAGGGCATCTGAGGGTCACCAGGGTTTTCGGGGTTCCTGTGTATGGGCATCTCTACCATCGAGAGGTGCATACGGATATGAGTTAGGGCCAGGATCAGGGTTTTATAGTTGGTGACCCTTTTCCTTTCCTAGCGGTGAGGCATAGTGTCTTTCCCCTTTCTTCTTGTTGTCTTTTTGTGTTCTCCCCTACTACATCCGTGACATATACAAGTAGAGCCCCCCGGACAGAGTGGAGAGGGTGTCAGCAGTAAGTTTGTGTTGACGTCACTGATTAATTTGCCCTTCCTCTGATCTGTCAGAACAACAACCCCAAAAAAACAGAGAATACGCCTTCACTTGGTCAGCATTTGCTCAATAATCCAACGAGTCTGGAGGTGGCGGCAGCATCAGGACGCCACAGAGTAGCACAATGACGAGAGATTGTGGCGGTGGCAGCAGCATGAGGAGGCCACAGAGTGGCACAAAGACAAAGTATGGAGGTGTCAGCAGCATGAGGAGGCCAGAGTAGCACGATGACGAGAGATTGTGGAGGTGGCAGCAGCATGAGGAGGCCACAAAGTGGCACCAAGACAAAGTGTGGAGGTGTCAGCAGTATGAGGAGGCCACCGACTGGCACAATGACCGAGTTTGGAGTTGGCAGCAGTATGAGGAGGCCACCGAGTGGCACAATGACAGAGTCTGGAGTTGTCAGCAGCATGAGGAGACCACAGAGTGGCACAATGACATAGTGTTGAAATGGCAGTAGCAGCAGCAGCATCAGGAGGACACCACAGAGTGGTAAGGTGACATAGTGTGGAGATGGCAGTAGCAGCAGCATCAGGATACCACAGAGTGGCAAGGTGACATAGTGTGGAGATTGCAGTAGCAGCAGCAGCATCAGGATACCACAGAGTGGCAAGGTGAAATAGTGTGGAGATGGCAGTAGCAGCAGCAGCATCAGGAGGATACCACAGAGTGCAAGGTGACATAGTGTGGAGATGGCAGTAGCAGCTGCAGCAGCGTCAGGATACCACAGAGTGCAAGGTGACATAGTGTGGAGATGGCAGAAGCAACAGCAGCAGCATCAGGAGGATACCACAGAGTGCAAGGTGACATAGTGTGGAGATAGCAGTAGCAACAGCAGCATCAGGATACCACATATGGTGACGCTGCATATGTTGACCCAGGGCTGTGGTGCCAACATTGGCACCCTGGCCACGCTTCACCTTCTGCCCACATATTCTACATTTGATTCGACATATTCTCTGGCGGCTTAACAAAAAACTGCCACACCGCCGAGTAGGTGATTTTCCCCCCAACAGTCCGCACTGACTGATAGTGATGAGCGGGAGGTGCCATATTCGATTTCAACGAAATTCGCAAATATTCGCTTGAATATTTGTCTCATATTCGTCGAAATCGAATATTCGTCATTATTCTAGTTATCGCGATTAATATGCGATTTAAATAATCGCATATTGCGATTTTAACTAAAGGTAACTTTCCTATTGGTTTGATATCTAGAATTAGCGAAGATGACGAATATGACGAATGTATTCGTCATATTCCTCAAAACTAAGATAACAAAGTATTCTCCATCTTCGTTTTAGCTCCATATTCGTCAACTTCGCTAATTCTAGCATTAAAATAGGAAAGTTGACTATAGAGACAGCTGTGTTTAATTCGCTATGCTATAATATTACTTAGCTTTTTTTTTATAAATAGAATAATTATAATAATTATCAAGTATTATAATTATTTTATTTATTTAAAAAAAAGCAAAGTAATATTATCGCATAGCGAATTAATAACTAAGGCTACTTTCACACCTGCGTTCAGGTGTCCGCTCGTGAGCTCCGTTTGAAGGGGCTCACAAGCGGTCCTGAACGCAGCCGTCCAGCCCTAATGCATTCTCAGTGGAGGCGGATCCACTGAGAATGCATCTGTCTGGCGGCGTTCAGCCTCCGCTCCGCTCAGTGAGCGGACACCTGAATGCTGCTTGCAGCGTTCGGGTGTCCGCCTGGCCGTACGGAGGCGAGCGGATCCGTCCAGACTTACAATGGAAGTCAATGGGGACGGATCCGCTTGAAGATGACACCATATGGCTCAATCTTCAAGCGGATCCGTCCCCCATTGACTTTCAATGTAAAGTCTGAACGGATCCGCTCAGGCTACTTTCAGACTTAGAAATTTTTCTAAGTTATAATGCAGACAGATCCGTTCTGAACGGATGCAAACGTCTGCATTAAAGGAGCGGATCCGTCTGATGAAACATCAGACGGACCCGCTCCGAACGCTAGTGTGAAAGTAGCCTTAGCTGTCTCTAGTCAACTTTCCTATTTGATTGTTGACGAATATGGAGCTAAAACGAATATGGAGAATATTTTGTTATCTTCGTTTTGAGTAATATGAGGAATACATTCGTCATATTCGTCATCTTCGCTAATTCTACCAAGCCAACCATAGTAAACCAGGTCTAAGTTGAAATCGCAATGCGATTACTTCAAGTTATATTAGCACTGCTATATTCCATATTCGTTAACTTCGTTAATTCTAGCAAGCTGACCCATTAGAAACCCAGCTCTAAGTTGAAATCGCAATGCGATTATTTGAACTTAAAATACTCGCATTGCTCTTTTAACTTACAGCTGTCCAGATTTAGGCTACTTTCACACCTGCGTTAGGTGCGGATCCATCTGGTATCTGCACAGATGTATCCGCACCTATAATGCAAACGCTTAGATCCGTTCAGAAAGGATCCGTTTGCATTAGCATGAACAAAAAAAAAAAAAATAATTTTTTTTTATTGTTCATGATAATGCAAACTGATCCGTTTTGACTTTACATTGAAAGTCAATGGGGGACGGATCCGTTTGAAAATTGAGCCATATTGTGTCAGCTTCAAACGGATCCGTCCCCATTGACTTGCATTGTAAGTCTGAACGGATCCATTTGCCTCCGCACGGCCAGGCGGACACCCGAACGCTGCAAGCTGCGTTCAGGGGTCTGCCTGCTGAGCGGAGTGGAGGACAAACGGTGCCAAACTGATGCATTCTGAGCGGATCCGCATCCACTCAGAATGCATTAGGGCTGGACGGATCCGGTCGGGGCCGCTTGTGAGAGCCTTCAAACGGAGCTCACAAGCGGAGCCCCGAACGCTAGTGTGAAAGTAGCCTTAACCTAACCATAACCAACCAATAAAGAGAATCCTGCTCTATTTTCTTATTTGTTAATTCTAACAGTCATTGTTCACATTAGTCAACTTTCTAATTGGTCCCCCACTATAAGTTGTAATCGCGTTCGAATGGAACATTAGAGCTATTAATCTGATTTACTATTGGTTGGCTCTATAGAATTAAGTTTCATTCGTACGCGAATACAACTTAGAGCAAGGTACCAATATGAAATTTGCCTGCCTATACAGTCTACTATGTTTGGTTTGTTATCTCGATAATACGTCATTTAAATAATCGTGTACGTACGTCTGTACGTGCGTGCCTGTCTTTGGATTGGAAAGAGAGTGGAGAGAGACCGATTCTACAGAGACAGATTTTGAAAGTAACTTCGGAAATGGCAAAAAGCAATTTCAAACCAGAAGAGCTGGAAGCTTTGATCACTGTAAGTAATTCTACCTAACAAGTATGTCACTCTTAAAGGGGCGGCCACTGTTCAAGTCACTCTTAAAGGTTAAAGGGGCGGCCACTGTTCAAGTCACTCTTAAAGGGGCTGCCACTGTTCAAGTCACTCTTAAAGGGGCTGCCACTGTTTAAGTCACTCTTAAAGGGGCAGGCACTGTTCAAGTCACTCTTAAAGGGGCAGGCACTGTTCAAGTGACTGTTAAAGGGGCGGCCACTGTCAAAGTCACTGTTAAAGGGGCGGCCAGTGTTAAATTCACTGTTAAAGGGGCGGCCACTGTTCAAGTCACTCTGAAAGGGGCGGCCACTGTTCAAGTTACTGTTAAAGGGGAGGCCGTTGTCAAAGTCACTGTTAAAGGGGAGGCCGTTTGTCAAAGTCACTTTTAAAGTGGCGTCCACTGTGGAGTTTAGTTCTTATATTTGCCTTGAATATAAATATTTTTATTTTACTTTCATATAGTTCCATAGGGAACCATATAAATATCTACTCTTTTACCGTTTTGATATTAAATTTTATTTTTGATGGTTGACATGACTATAATTACTAATAATTGTATTTTACAAATTTGGGATTACATCCTTTAATTGTTATCTGGCAGACTATGTTGGAGAAGGGATATGACTATCTAAAATGCCGTTTAGAGAAACAGGCCATAGTACGGAGAGAAGCACGCAGGCTGTGGCAGCAGCATGGAAAGGTTCATTCAAAAAGTGCGATGTTAAAAAAAATGGTCGGACCTTAAAAGACACAGGATGGATCTGATCAAAGAGGTCAGAGACAAAAATTGTCCAGGTACGATGCTTACATTAATTTTCTATCACCCACCTATTGTTATTTATGTGTTCAGTTATGCAAATAAGTATTTCTATCCCTTTACAACTGATAACTTAGTTCAGTAGTGTTGAACCGATGGAATGGGTGCCAGAGGCGGCACTCAGAGCCCTCTCTGTGGGCCGATTACCCTTGAAAAGGTCTAAGGCGTACTAATCGGCTTTAGACATTTCCTACCATACAGCTTTGCAGGTACACTATTAACAGCACAGTCTGCATATTGAATGTAGGCAGGCTGTTACAGCAAAATGATAATTGTGTGGAAGACAGACTATACTGGTATTCAGGTACAATGGTAGCGTTGGCTATTTGAGATAAATAAATTAGTTGGTTTTCTGTTCTGCCTCAAAATTCTCCAGCACGGATTTAGTACATGGTGGGACACGTAGCTGATTATTCCTTTAAAATATATACATACACTCACAGCAAGATACAGATATATGATGTAAACCCTTATCCAATGTCAAAACAGTTGACTTGGTCCACCTCATTTCAAAACCCTGCAACAGTACCTTGCGAACCAATACCCCCCGTTACCTCATCCTAGATATTAACGTACTCAACTGTAAACCATCTGAAAGACTTCATTTATAGTTTCATCTAACACCAAATCAAGTAAAATCAAACATAGGGTAATCATTATGCCATCCAGATCCCACCATAGATTAATTTGTATACCGTTACCTTTTTTTTTTTTTGCTTTCCTTGTTTATCTTGGTATTTTTTTAAAATTTGGTCATTACTGGGGCGCCTCTTCCAAAAGTACGCGCTAAGCGCTCTAGAAAGAAGGTGGTGGTGGAAGAGAAGGAGATGACTGAGGATGAGGAGGATGAGGAGCAGGAAGAGGAACAGGCAGGACCATCAGGGCATAAGGCCCATAGCCCACCTGAGGCAGATGAGGTCCAGGAGGATGATGAGGAGGAAGAAGACGAGGTGGTGACCACCCCCCGCCAGGAGGGTAAATATATTCTGTTGATGTTTTAATTTAAAAAATGTCCCCACACACATACAGGTGTCAGTTTAGTCTTTACCACAGGAGGATTTTATTCAAGCAAATAATTATAAACAAGTTCAAGTTCAACCTCTAATTTTTATTCAGACTTCAGATATTGCATATCCTAAAGTCCCACACTTTGAGTTCACTCCAAGCAGCGTAACAAAAAGATTAGTATATCACAACTCTTTAGGGTCTGTCAGAGACCATGCTCATTTCTCTGCAGGTTCAGTTTTCACATCTTCTGTCAACACTTGAAAAGAACAGCATTTTTAATCCCCACTTTATAAAAACCCTTGATGGAGTACGGGAGTGACCTGTGCCACTATATCTGTCTAGGCACTCAGTCCAAAATCCTGGACCCTAATTAAATCCACGTAAAAAGTTTTTTTTACAGCTAGCTGATGTTACTGGTGTACTGATTTCCGTAAAGTATCTCAATGAGGCATACAATTTAATTAAGATGTAACGAGCATCCAATATATAAAATTTTTCTAAGACTAAAAAATAAAGTGCACAAAACCATATTAATATTTATCTAAAAAATGGTGTAAAAACTATAAAACAGGCAACATAGAACGTACAACACACAACAGTAATATAAAACATGAACACTATAAAGTAATTCATCTACATAAAAAGCATTAACTTAACTACTAAGTCCATAACCCTAAAGTCAAAAGAACTAATATTAATCCTAACTAAACCAATATATAACGGATTAACATAGTAACATAGTACATAAGGCCGAAAAAAGACATTTGTCCATCGAGTTCGGCCTGTCATCCTGCAGGTTGATCCAGAGGAAGGCAATAAAAACCTGTAAGGTAGAAGCCAATTTTCCCCACTTTAGGGAATAAAAAATTCCTTCCCAACTCCAATCAGGCAATCAGAATAACTCCCTGGATCAACGACCCATCTCTAGTAGCTATAGCCTGTAATATTATTATGCTCCAGAAATACATCCAGGCCCCTTTTGAATTCCTTTATTGTACTAACAATCACCACCTCCTCAGGCAGAGATTTCCATAGTCTCACTGCTCTTACCGTAAAGAATCATCTTCTATGTTTGTGTACAAACCTCCTTTCCTCCAGACGCAGAGGATGTCCCCTCGTCACAGTCCTGGGGATAAATAGATGATGGGATAGATCTCTGTACTGACCCCTGATATATTTATACATAGTAATTAGATCTCCCCTCAGTCGTCTTTTTTCTAAAGTGAATAACCCTAATGTTGATAATCTTTCAGGGTATTGTAGTTGCCCCATTCCAGTTATTACTTTAGTTGCCCTTCTCTGAACCTTCTCCAGCTCTGCTATGTCTGCCTTGTTCACAGGAGCCCAGAACTGTACACAGTACTCCATGTGTGGTCTGACCAGTGATTTGTAAAGTGATAGGACTATTTTCTTAATACGGGCATCTATGCCCTTTTGATGCAACCCATTATCTTATTGGCCTTGGGAGCAGCTGCCTGACACTGGTTTTTGCAGCTTAGTTTGATGTTTATTAAAATTCCTCGATCCTTTTCCATGTCAGTGTTACCGAGTGTTTTACCATTTAGTATGTACGGGTGACTTGCATTATTCCTTCCTATGTGCATAACCTTACATTTGTCAGTGTTAAACCTCATCTGCCACTTATCTGCCCAAGCCTCCAGTCTATCCAGATCCCTCTGTAGCAGTATACTGTCCTCTTCCGTGTCAATTACTTTACACAGTTTAGTGTCACCTGCGAAAATTTATATTTTACTGTGCAAGTCTTGTACAAGATCATGAATAAATATACTGAAGAGAATAGGGCCCAATACTGACCCCTGAGGTACCCCACTAGTGACAGTGACCCAATCTGAGTGTGTACCGTTAATATCCACCCTCTGTTTTCTATCACTGAGCCAGTTACTTACCCACATACAGATGTTTTCTCCCAGTCCGAGCATTCTCATTTTATATACTAAACTTTTATGTGGTACAGTGTCAAATGCTTTGGAGAAGTCCAGATATACGACATCCATTGATTCGCCGCTGTCAAGTCTAGAACTTACCTCCTCATAGAAACCGATTAAATTAGTTTGGCATGACCGATCCCTCATGAAGCCATGCTGATATGTTGTTATTTGCTTATTTCCGTTGAGATGCTTTAACATAGCATCTCTCAGAAAACCTTCAAACAACAGATGTTAAACTTAACGGCCTATAGTTTCCAGGCTCTGTTTTTGGACCCTTTTTGAATATTGGCACCACATTTGCCATGCGCCAATCCTGTTGGACATTCCCTGTCAGTATAAAGTCTGCAAATATCAGAAATAAGGGTCTGGCTATGACATTACTTAATTCTCTTAAGATACGGGGGTTTATGCCATCCGGTCCTGGCGATTTGTCGATTTTAATCTTTTTAAGTCGCTGATGTACTTCTTCCTGGGTCAGACAGGACTTCATCTGCTTTATACACCAATCAATGATTGTCTTTTAAAGTACATTTAAAATTTCCTTTACTTTTACAGCTCAAAACAACATGATTAAAAAAAATTTAAAAAGTGCAGCGGGAGCAGTGCAAACGAATGAAGAAGTTCAGGGCGCTGCAGATGCAAAAGATAAGGGTGCTGAAGCTCCAATTATCCCACCAGCTCACCCTAATGGAGGAGCCCAACCAAAAGGCCCTTGATGAACTGCTCCAAGAGCAGAGAAGAATAAAAAGTTTACCATAATTTTTTTAATTTTATTTTTGGCTTCTGTTATTTATGTCAATTAATATTTTTCTTTATTTAAAAATTGTTTTATTAAACTTTATTGTTCTATAAAATTTGTTGTGTTTTGTTTTATTGTAACCAATGGGATTACAGTACGGACAATTTAGTCTGGACCAAAGTAATAATTCATTATCATTACATACAGCAGCCGCCGTTACATGGAAACAGGGTAATAGACATGGCGCCGCTTATGGTCGCACCACTTATTCACTATGACTATATTCTTGTGCCGGTGGTCATGTGTGTGCCACAATTCAAACCTAATACTGTGGACTGTGGCGCTCTTAGCAGCACGCGTGACGGGACCAGGTCCAATCATAGACCTTGTACAACATGCATACATGTAATCCAAAATGATTAAAATACAAGTATTAGTAATTAATGTGATCATGTCATCAAAATAAAAAATAAATTATGGCTATAAATGGAAAAAATTAGATTTTAGGTTACCGTTATAACATTACATTGTATTTAAATTGTATGTGTGTGGCCACTTGCTTTGTGTGGCTGCATACACCCACGGCTAATGTCCGTGACCGTCAGTAATACCGATGGTGGACATTTAACATAGAAACATAGAAACATAGAATGTGTCGGCAGATAAGAACCATTTGGCCCATCTAGTCTCCCCAATATACTGAGTACTATGGATAGCCCCCGGTCCTATCCTATATGAAGGATGACCTTATGCCTATCCCATGCATGCTTAAACCCCTTCACTGTATTTGCAGCTACCACTTCTGCAGGAAGGCTATTCCATGCATCCACTACTCTCTCAGTAAAGTAATACTTCCTTATATTACTTTTAAACCTTTGCCCCTCTAATTTAAAACTGTGTCCTCTTGTGGTAGTTTTTCTTCTTTTAAATATGCTCTCCTCCTTTACCGAGTTGATTCCCTTTATGTATTTAAAAGTTTCTATCATATCCCCTCTGTCTCTTCTTTCTTCCAAGCTATACATATTAAGGTCCTTTAACCTTTCCTGGTAAGTTTTATCCTGCAATCCATGTACTAGTTTAGTAGCTCTTCTCTGAACTCTCTCTAGAGTATCTATATCCTTCTGGAGATATGGCCTCCAGTACTGCGCACAATACTCCAAGTGAGGTCTCACCAGTGTTCTGTACAGCGGCATAAGCACTTCACTCTTTCTACTGCTTATACCTCTCCCTATACATCCAAGCATTCTGCTGGCATTTCGTGCTGCTCTATTACATTGTCTTCCCACCTTTAAGTCTTCTGAAATAATTACTCCTAAATCCCTTCCCTCAGATACTGAGGTCAGGACTGTGTCAAATATTCTATATTCTGCCCTTGGGTTTTTACGCCCCAGGTGCATTATCTTGCACTTATCCACATTAAATTTCAGTTGCCAGAGTTCTGACCATTCTTCTAGTTTTCCTAAATCCTTTTCCATTTCGCGTTTCCCTCCAGGAACATCAACCCTGTTACATATCTTTGTGTCATCAGCAAAAAGACAAACCTTACCATCGAGGCCTTTTGCAATATCACTTATGAAGATATTAAACAAAATTGGTCCCAGTACAGATCCCTGTGGAACCCCACTGGTAACATGACCTTGTTTTGAATGTTCTCCATTGACTACAACCCTCTGTTGTCTGTCACTCAGCCACTGCCTAATCCGCTCAACAATATGGGAGTCCATGCTCAATGACTGCAGTTTATTGATAAGTCTTCTATGTGGGACAGTGTCAAAAGCCTTACTAAAATCTAGATATGCGATGTCTACTGCACCCCCACCGTCTATTATTTTAGTCACCCAGTCAAAAAAATCTATAAGATTTGTTTGACATGATCTCCCTGAAGTAAACCCATGTTGTTTATCATCTTGCAATCCATGGGATTTTAGATGTTCCACAATCCTATCCTTTAATAGGGTTTCCATTAATTTGCCTACTATTGATGTCAGACTCACTGGTCTATAGTTGCTTGATTCCTCCTTACTACCTTTCTTGTGAATGGGCACGACATTTGCCAATTTCCAATCTTCCGGGACGACTCCTGTTACTAATGATTGGTTAAATAAATCTGTTAACGGTTTTGCCAGCTCACCACTAAGCTCTTTTAATAATTTTGGGTGTATCTCATCAGGCCCCTGTGACTTATTTGTCTTCACTTTAGACAGCCATAAGATGTAGTGGTCACTTGTTAACTATAACCATACAAGCAATACGAATCTTTTAGCAATAGTGTTGGATTCAAAATGCCACTAATATTTTATTGCATTGCAATTCCAGCTTTGGAGATTTTGCTATAGGTGGTATTGGTAGAATTAACTAATAAAACAAATATAGTACTGTATGTCAGAATAGTGCATTATAAAAGTTGGATTCGCAATGTGGTTAATAATAATAGCAAATATTATCGCATTGTGATTACAAATTAGCACTGCTAAATTCAATATTAGTTAAGTTCGTTAATTCTAGAAAGCTGACCCATTCCATTAGAGACCCAGCAGCCTCAAGTTGAAATCGCAATACGATTAATATAACTTGAATTAATCGCATTGCGATTTCAACTTAGACCTGGTTTACTATGGTTGGCTTGGTAGAATTAGCAAAGATGACGAATATGACGAATGTATTCGTCATATTTCTCAAAACGAAGTTAACAAAATATTCTCCATCTTCGTTTTAGCTCCATATTCGTCAACTTCGCTAATTCTAGCAATCAAATACGAAAGTTGACTAGTAGAGACAGCTAAGTTTTTAATTCGCTATGCGATAATATTACTGTGCTTTTTTTTAAAATAAATAGAATAATTATAATACTTGATTATTATAATGATTCTATTTATTTTAAAAAAAGCAAAGTAATATTATCGCATAGCGAATTAAAAACTTAGCTGTCTCTACTAGTCAACTTTCGTATTTGATTGCTAGAATTAGCGAAGTTGACGAATATGGAGCTAAAACGAAGATGGAGAATATTTCGTTAACTTCGTTTTGAGGAATATGACGAATACATTCGTCATATTCGTCATCTTCGCTAATTCTACCAAGCCAACCATAGTAAACCAGGTCTAAGTTGAAATCGTAATGCGATTACTTCAAGTTATATTAATCGCATTGTGATTTCAACTTAGCACTGCTATATTCCATATTCGTTCGTAACTTTGTTAATTCTAGGCTAGAATTAACGAATATGGAATATAGCAGTGCTAAGTTGAAATCGCAATGCGATTACTTCAAGTTATTTTAATCGCATTGGGATTTCAACGTAATTCTCAAATCTAGTATGGAGGTGTTCCCATGGTGATGGGGACGCTCCATGAGCACGGAATTCGGCAGAAGCGGCAACGGCAACAGCCAGGAAGCCAGGAATCCTAAGGACAGGTAAGAACTACTTTTGGGAAGTGGGAAAGAAAAAAATCTAACAATAAAAAAAAAAGAATATTCGAAATAGCGAATTTATAGCACTATATTCAAAATATTCGCAAAAAAAATTTGCTATTTGAATATTCGCGCTCAACACTACTGACTGACTGATTGCTACAGCTGCTCCTTCCGTGAACCCCTGCACCACTACTTCCCGGGCAGGTAGGCTGCTGCGAAGCAGGTGGTCTACTCAGGGCATGTTTGGCTCCCGACCTCCCACTGCTGCCACCCTGTTGACTCCCAGCCATGCTTTCAAGAATTATAACCACCGACGTGAACTGAGAATATATTTTTCTTTTTGTACTGAAATAGGCCACTAAACGCTTTCAAGACATATAACCGCCAACATGAACTGAGAATATATTTTTATTTTTGTACTGAAATAGGCCACTGAACGCTTTCAACACATATAACCGCCGAAGTAAACTGAGATTATTATTATTTTTTTCCTAAAATACAAAATAACACATATAACCTCCACACTGACTGACTGCTACCGCCGCTACTTCCATGAACCCCTGCACCACTACTTCCTGGGCAGGTAGGCTGCTGTGAAGCAGGTGGTCTACCCTGGGCACCTTTGGCTGCCGACCTCCCACTTCTGCCACCCTGCTGACTCCCAGCCATGCTTTCAACACATATAACTGCCGACGTGAACTGAGAATATATTTTTCTTTTTGTACTGAAATAGGCCACTAAATGCTTTCAACACAAATAACCGCCGAAGTGAACTGAGAATATATTTTTCTTTTAGTACTGAAATACAAAATAACACATATAACCGCCGCACTGACTGACTGCTACCGCCGCTACTTCAGTGAACCCCTGCACCACTACTTCCCGGGTAGGTAGGCTGCTGTGAAGCATGTGGCACGTTCGGCTCCAGATCTCCCACTGCTGCCACCCTGCTGACTCCCAGCTATGCTTTCAACACATATAACCGCTGACGTGAACTGTGAATATATTTTTCTTTTTGTTCTGAAATAGGCCACTAAACGCTTTCAAGACATATAACCGCCGAAGTGAACTGAGGATATATTTTTCTTTCTCTACTGAAATAGGCCACTAAACGCTTTTGCTACAAATAACTGCACCAGTGAAGTGCGTCTATTTTTTTCTTTCTGTACTGAAATAGGCCACTAAACGCTTTTGCTACAAATAACTGCACCAGTGAAGTGTGTATATTTTTTTCTTTCTGTACACTTTCAACACATATAACTGCAGAAGTGAACTGAGAATATTTTTTTTATTTATTTTTTTTAAAAGCTTTATTTGAGACATAGATATGTGTACAATCATGAAGGAATGGTGAATCGTACAGGAACAAAAATAAAGGTTCAAACAGAAATAGGAACCAGTAAAGTGGGTACATACAGTACAGTGAGTATTGGTTACAATTACATATCAATATGGGAATATCCAGTGAGTAGTCAATCATATTTCTCTAGCTTACTAGCTTTGTCTATTATTCACGCCCTGTTGGGCAGGAGTGTGGGATATACTATCTATTATAGTGTTTTATTTAACCAATAGGGAGAGTGTTCCCAAGGTTGGTATTTCTGAAAGTTACCCATTTAACCCATCTGACTCTAAAAAATTTGAAAGTTGCGTGCTTCCGATGCCGCTAACTCTTCAAATCTGTAAATAGCTTCAATATATTTTTCTTTTTGTACTGAAATAGCGTAGGCCACTAAACGCTTTTAGCACAAATATATGCACCGGTGAAGTGCGTATATATATTTTTTTCTGTACTGAAATAGGCCACTAAACACTTTTGCCACAAATAACTGCACCAGTGAAGTGTGTATATTTTTTCTTTCTATAATGAAAAAGGCTACCGAACGCTTTTGCCACAAATAAGTGCACCAGTGAAGTGCGTATATATTTTTTCTTTCTATACTGAAATAGGCCACTAAATACTTTTGCCACAAGTTTGTGCACCAGTGAAGTGTGTCTATTTTTGTCTTTCTTTACTGAAATAGGCCACTAAATGTTTTTGCCACAAATAACTGCAGCAGTGAAGTGCGTATATTTTTTTTATTTCTATAATGAAATAGGCCATCAAATGCTTTTGCCACAAATATGTGTCTATTTTTGTCTTTCTGTACTGAAATAGGCCACTAAACGCTTTTGCCACAAATAACTACACAAGTGAAGTGCGTATATTTTTTTCTTTCTATAATGAAATAGGCCACTTTTCTTTCAGTACGCTTTCAATACATATAACTGCAGAAGTGAACTGAGAATATATTTTTCTTTTTGCACTGAAATAGGCCAGTAAACGCTTTCAGCAGAAATAAATGAACCAGTGAAGTGCGTATGTATATTTTTTTCTGTACTTAAATAGGCCAGTAAACGCTTTCAACACATATAACTGCAGAAGTGAACTGAAAATATATTTTTATTTTTGTACTGAAATAGTGTGTATATATTTTTTTTCTGTATGCTTTCAACACATAACTGGAGTATATATTTTTTTTTTTCTTGTTTGAAAAGATATAAGCAACTAAAGGCTTTTCAAAATAGCACTTGCACCCAAAGAACAAATTGCTGGAATGACAGAGCTGTATAATGGCTATTTGGATCCCCAAATAATCTTTCCCTGCACTTGTAAATCGCTTTTCTAGCACTGTCCCTAGCGCCTTCTGACGTCTCTCCCTGCACTAAGATGCACTAAGATGCTGTGAAATGATTTCTCCCTATCCTTTCCCTGCACTTGTAAATTGCTTTTCTGGCACTGTACCTAGCGCTTTCTGAAATCTTTCCCTGCACTAAGATGCTGTGAAATGATTTCTCCCAATACTTTCCCTGCACTTATAAATCGTTTTTTCAGGGTTTTTTTCACAATGAGGTTTTTCCAATTGCTGTCCCTAGCTGCTTGTCACATCAGTCCCTGCACTCAGAACGCTGACTCTAAGATGGCCACCGTATTTATAGCGCTGTGACATCACAGGGCTGGCTGCTGATTGGCTGCATGCATGGCATTATTGGTCAGCGCGCCTTGCCAGAGTTCCTTGCCTCATGTCCTCACACGTGTAGCCGCCATTTTAGGAACAATTGTGAATCGTTACCACGAAGCGCAAGGAAATTCGCATTCGTTCCAAATCGAATTTTTCCTGAAATTCGGATCAAATTTCACTTCATCTGATTCAATTCACTCATCTCTAGTGGGAACCAATCTTATGGCATTGTAAACGTAGCGGTGACTGTGCATATGCAGCTCTTTCCATTCACTTTTGTGGGAGTTCTGAGTGCATGTAGCGTTTTTTCATAACTCCCATAAAAGTGAATGGATCAATAGGTATCCAAAGGACAAAACATGGCGCTGCAGAAGAATTGAGTAATTTACCTGACAAAGGGGTTTGTTTAATCCTGAAATGTGTTGTCTGTACACCCAATACAATTTTCATCACGTTAACCCAGAGGTGGGACCCATACCTATCACACTTTTATGGCCAATCCTGTGGATATGCCACTAATGTCCAGAAGAAAATACCTCTTCAACTCCCCATAACTGTGTTCCACTTTTTTTCCAATGCCACTTCTAATTTGTAGAAATCATAGCCTGGAGGCAGTAGTTCTCTACCGTAGTTTTGTCCCTTGATACTTTGCTCAAATCATACCTATCAAAAGCTAAAGTTTTATAGCTCCATCAAAATTGTGAGCAGGATTCATGAGAGTCATAAATGCAGTTCTGAGGAAAAGGATAAAGTATGGGAGAGGATAAAGACTGTGCCAGGTGCAGCAGCATTCATGTTTTGGGCAGTGATGTTTGCCTGTCAATAGCCTTACATCAGCTACAGGAAAAAGAGCGCAGCCTGGAGAAGATTTATTGACAACAGCAGAATACACAGGGCTACCAAGAGTTGTAGTTGTCACTTTCAAAAGGAACGTATGAAAAGTGTCTACAAAAAATAATACATTTCATGCATATTATCTACACCAATTTTCACTTAAAGGGGTTGTCCCAAGAAAATATTCTACAGTTTTCAAACCAGCACATGGATCTGAATACTTTTGTAATTGCATGTAATTAAAAATGTTGTATAGCTACTGAGTTATTCAATAAATGGTATCTGTATAGTGTCACTTAATTTCTTATTTCTTTGACCTGCTCATTAAGAAGGACGCACATGCTCAGTTTCATCTTTCAACTGCCTCCTGAGCTGTTATAGGGAGAGCTGAGACACACCTCCTGAGCTGTTATAGGGAGAGCTGAGACACACCTCCTGAGCTGGAGCAAAAAAGAAACTCCCCTTGAGCTGTCAGCTAGATATAAACCTAGCAGAGAAGAGAATGTGGAGATCTTGGGATCCATATGAGGTACAGGGCTGGTTCTAGATTTGTTAGAAAGAAATTGTCCTGGACTATATGATGTCTGATTTTAATTTTTTACATTATTCATGGGATAACCCCTTTAAACAAATCTCAAATATTGCATTAGTTTACTATAATATCCCCTTACCTCCATCTTTGATGCAGATCAGAGAGCTCTGTGCTTTCTCCACCAGGACACCACCAGGCTGAAGAGACCAAAAAATTATTAAATATTTTTGTCCAATTGATGTATGTACCAAATATAGAAAAAAAATATCCCAACTCACCCAGGAGGATCTGTGAAGGGAAGTAACATCCTACATCAATGGGGTCATGTGCTCTGCTGCAGCCAATAACTAGCTTCAGCGGTGCCGTTTTCCCAAGTGGCACTTAACCCAACAGGGACATGTCGCTTAGGTATATTTCACCGATGAGGTCTGTCATTGGCTGCAGAGGTGCACTTAACCCTGTCCATGCAGAAAGTTTATATGTAGGGATCGGAATTGCAGTGCAGACAGCCTACAACCAATGGAGCTGGAACCAAGTAGCATCCCTTCACAGGTTTCACTGGGTAGGGAGGGATTTGAAAAATATATATTGTGGACACCCACTAAGCGTAAGTTCACACAAGGCAGCTAATTGATGCCACAGCTTTTTTTTGTTGCTAACCTGCAGTGACTTAACCTAGTCTTGCTGTTTGATAACATATATTGCTTTACATAAAGGAGGCACCTGTAAGGTGTAGAGGAGATATCATAGAAATTATTGGGACTGCTTTAATGCTAATATGTTTATATTAATAATGTGCGAATTGCATTTGTGCGCTTTTTTTACCATTGCATTTTTGGAGCCTAGGATCGACTGTTGCTGCCAAAAATATATATTTCACTATGCCTTTAAATAATGTTAATACTGTATGTGTTTGACTAGGCATTATGGTCATTTCCTATATGTAAAGTGTGGTGGTCTATCTAAGATGGCTTCTTAATATTGGCCATGCCCTTTCCAATATGGTGCTACAGGTGTTTAGTCTGCAAAGATTGATCCATGGTTGTCCTGATGCTAATACTAGCCACAAGATAACTATTGTTCCTGTACCTAATGCCACTGGGCCAACTTGCAGTATTACAACTCACTTGCACCTACACTGCACCAGGACATCACCGGCCCTACGCACACCTGACCATGACTACACAGCAGCTGTGTCGGTGTCTCACACACCAACAAGCCTCTTTCTCTAGGGTAATAATTAGCTATAGGTTGAGTGAAAAACATTTTTGACCCACATGAAGGAAACGTAAGCCTGATGTATAATTCCCATCCCTTTAATTTGCAATGAAAATAATGCACACTTACCTGTACAAGTACCGCCTTTACAATGGTATCGGTTCTGCCTTGTTTAGGCACAACAGGTATCTCATTTCCACATAATTCTTTTGTGTCCAAAGCTTCTGTCTTTACAGTAATGTTCACTTCTCCTGAAAAGGTTTTAGAAAGTAAATGACATAAGAGTAAGGCCTCATGCAAACCGCGGATCCGCAAAAAACGGAAGCCACCCATGTGCCTTCCGTAATTTGCGGAACGAAACGAGTGGCCCATTGTAGAAATGCCTATTCTTTTCCGAAAAACTGACAAGAATAGGACATGCTACATTTTTTTTGCGGGGCCACGGAACGGTGCAACGGATGTGCTGTCCGCATCTTTTGCGGCCCCATTGAAGTGAATGGGTTAGCACCCGAGCCACAAAAAATGCAGCTCGGATGCGGACCACAAAAACGGTCTTGTGCATGAGGCCTAAAACATTGTTCATATGAAAAATATCACAACAGACCAAGAACAAGAATGTTAATTATAAAGATGAAGCAAATATATTCATTATTTACTATGGATATTTAGAGCAGTGCTTCTCAAACTGTGAGGCATCCCCTTGTTGTTGGTGAAGTGCAGCTGGGGTAACCATTGTCACAGAAGAGATAACTCTTTGGGTGCAATAAAATTTGGTTTAGCAACATAATTGAGCCCTTTTGTGCTTTTAAGCTGATTAACTTTGTATCCAACAATCGGAAAACCTACTGGACAGCTGATTTCTCATGGGGAAGTTGTGGCTATTATCATAATGTACAGATTCAAGAATAACTAATCATTTATACCAGTTCAGACTTTGTCCCTCATTTCTTGTGATTCCTTTTGGACAAACAAGAGAGAGACCCACACACATAATACCCCACTGAAACATAAGATGTGCAAGACAGCCGTCCTTCCAAAAGAATACTGTTACAAGAGAAAATTACCATAGTTGAGTGGCCTTTTGGCATGCTTTTGGGGCTGCACTTTCTCATTAGGGAGGCTGCCTACTATGCATAAGGAGTATTGTAGTCCAGCAAACACTGCTCTTCATTTCTGGGAAACGTATGCAAATTAGCATATCTTACATCTGCTAACATAAGATATGCTATTTTGAATATCGTTCTCAGAAATGCAAAGGTATGCAAATCGCCTTCTTTCCAAAAAGAAAAGTACATAAAGCCTATCTGATGCCAGCTTATGTAAGATATGCTAAGTTTCCTACATGTTTCTCAGAAATGCAGAGCAGTGTTAGCTGGATTAGAATATTCCTCAATGAGAAAATGCAAGGTCACTCAGTTAACCAAAGCAATTTTACACAAATCAGAATACATGAATTTCAAGAAATTTGCTCATCTGTACTAGTGATATGGCTTTCATCACCTTTCCTCCTAGCTCTAAACATTCTGAGATAACTGGCATTTGCCTAGCTAGAAAAAAAAATAGCATTACTTTGCTAGGCATGGCAATTAACAAAATTTGTGGAAAAGTAAGGGTAGACACATCTGCAATAGTATTATATAGCATCCGTTGAAATGAATGGGCCTATTTTTCTGAACGAGGGGACATCCTCCTCTGTGATGTCCACATGTCCTAATATGCATATGGACAGGAGTTGCCTACTTAAGACCCTTTAAAGCTAAATATAAAAAGGCCATTTCTGTTGCTCAGTCAAATTAATGCAAAAATTCATGTACTGCATCTGGCTAAATTGTTGTCCTACAGTGATTTATGTTCAGTTTAGAAGCATGCATCCAGGTGTTGTGGTCATAAGATAGAAGCTGAAAAACAGCGGGTTGTACGTCCAATAATTTTTTTTGAAAAAAGGCTGAGAATAGTTACAAATATTCAAATAAGCTGCACTTCTCTCCCTGATCCCTCACCACTACTGTTCCTATGCTTCCCAGTCCCTCATTGGTCTCTGCTTCCTGGTCCCGCCTGACAAACATGAAATAACTTAATTTCTTTGTCAAGAGGGGCCAGGAACAGAGATTGATGGGGTTCAAGAAGAATAAAAACAATTGAAATAGTGAAGTATGACTTATTTTTAGAGATGAGCAAAGTATTTGAAAATTTGATTCGGCTGCTTCGCAGAATTTTACAAAAAAATTTGCTTTGTGACGAATTACTTAGTCACAAAGTGCATTTCTTTGTAAGTAGTGGATGCAATGACAGGGAGTTGCGTTTGCGCCGCCCCCGTCATTGAACCCCTCAGAGGCAGCGTTCATACATGATTGCATGATTGCAGCACCTGATATACATAACATGATGTAAAATAAAAAAATAAAAATTAATAAATTGTATTATTTTAAACCATTTGCAGCCTTTAAAAAATAAAGGTTAATTGGCTTGATAAACCATTTAAAAAGTATATTCTCAGACTTAGTCATACCTAGTTTGGAGGCTTTCAGGTTCCAGTAGAAAGTTTTGCTCTCCTCTGCGCAGATACAACTGCTATATTCACACTCAGCACAAGGCTTCTCTTGTAACTCATCAGTAGTCTGCAAGGTGGTTTGCACCTGAAAATAAAGGTTTGAAGATAATGAGTATAATATATAAAATGAAAGCTGTATCTGGAAGGGTTTGGGTTCATGAAGAACTGGGCTGACTTCTCTGTCAGCTACAGACTCTACAGTAGGGACGGACTGCACCTTAATGGGGAGGGTGCATCTGCTCTGGGTAAAAAAAATGGCTAGACGGCTGGAGGAGCATTTAAACTAGGATCTGGGGGAGGGAGGGGGCTCATACTAATAAGGGGGTAGATAGTGTAGATAGAGAGTGGGATATAAAAGGGGACAGTGGGGATTTAGTGGGGGCTGTGGTTAGTGAGGAAAGTAGGGAGGTGACTGGGCAAAACTGTACACGGATGAAAAATAGAGCTGCTGATAACATTGACCTGCTACATATCAACAATATCAACCTAGGTACCCACTAAATCACAGACATTCACTTTACAGGAACTGAATGTGAGAAATGAAATATTTCACAAATGCCAGAAGTCTAGCAAGCAAAATGGGGTTGCTGGAAGCTATGGTACTGGAGGAACACATAGATGTAGTTGGTGTAGCTGAGGCATGGTTGGACTCTTCACATGACTGGGATGTTAATATTCAGGGTTTTACACTATTCAGGAAAGACAGGGTCAATAGAAAAGGCGGTGGTGTGTGCTTGTATGTGTGGAGTCATATGAAGGTGAGTGTGAAAGAGGCAATTGTGGGTGAAGATGGTGAGGATGTTGAAACCTTAAGGGTGGAATTACAATGGGATATAAAAACTGAAAAAATAATACTGGGTACAATATATAGACCCCCAACATCACAGAGAAGATAGAAGTTCAATTGTGAAACCAAGTACAGCGGGATGCATAGGCTGGTACATTGGTCATAATGTGAGATTTTAACTTTCCAAACATTGACTGGGGTCATGGTTCTGCCTCAACCGCAAAGGGGAGAAGATTCCTCAACTTGCTGCAAGACCACTTTTTTGGGACAGTTTGTAGAAGATCACTCTAGGGGCGATGCTGATAATTTGCAATGATGCATCTAGTTGGAAATGTTACTGTTTGAGACACACTATGTAATAGCGACCACAATATATTTATATTCCCCCTGAACTGTGAAAAGCAAACTCTGTCAAAAAAGTCAAATTTCTCACCTAATAATACTGAGGATAATGGGAGAGCTTTAAATCAACATTGAGTAATTACGGTACACTACACAATTTATTCCTGTAGGTAACAAGTATAAACAGCTAAAATTAAACCCCCCCCATGACTTTCAGCTACTGTAAAAAGGGCAATAAATGTTAAAAAAAGCGCATTTAAAATATACAAATTTGAGGGTTAGCTGTAGCCTTTGAAGTTTAGCTGTAGCCTTTGAAGTTTAGCTGTAGCCTTTAAAGGATGTAATTAAATCTATTAAAAGGGAGATAAAATCAACAAAAATACAAAATGAACAACAGGTAACAAAAGAGAGCAAAGCAAATCCATCAAAAAAATTTTTTAAATATATAAATGCTAAAAAAAACAAGGTAAAGAAGAGAAAGGAGCTGATATTGGTGGTGCCAGAGCTATTAGTGCATTCAGTAATATACTCAATTAATTTACAATTATAATTTTTAAAGATTCTCTAGGTACTGGTACAGTGCCAAGTGATTGGCGCAAGACAAATGTGGTGCCTATATTCAAAAAAGGATCTAGGTTCTCCATAGGTAATTATAGACCAGTTAGTTTAAAGGGAATCTGTCACCTAGTTTGAGCATATTAAACTGTTAACATGCAATGTTCAATAAAGTACCTTCATTCCAGCAAGGGTCTTCTTTCTTTTATTCAAGTTTTCATTTTGATCAAAAAGCGATTTTTTGAATATGCTAATTAAGCTTCAAGGCGCCCAGAGGGGCGTTATTCCTCTCCTCAAGTGCCCAGCCGGCCTTTATTTCAAGCCCAGCACACCTCCTCATAAATTAATTTACTCCCACATCGGAGCTGAACGGCACCATCCCCACCGCTACGTCATGTAATTTATTCACCCCACAATCCTTGCGTCCTCCTTTCTTTCCCCAGAGATCTCGCATAGCCGCATAGCCGCAGTATCGCCGACTGCCTGTGCCTGTCCGATACTACGGCTCCTGAGGCAAAAGCGCTCTGATTGCGTCACTGGGCTCGGCGCATGCCCAGTGGCACTATTGAGGCTGTTGCCCTCAGGAGCCGTAGTATAGAACAGGCGCAAACAGTCGGCGATACTGCGGCTGTGCGAGATCTCTGGGGAAAGAAAGGAGGATGCAAGGATCGTGGGGTGAATAAATTACATGACGTACCGGAGGTGGTGGCGCTGCAAGGGGGAGTAAATTAATTTATGAGGAGGCGTGCTGGGCTTTAAATAAAGGCCGGCTGGGCACTGCAGGGGGGTGTTACTGGGCACTTGAGGAGAGGAATAATGCCCCTCTGGGCACCTTGAAGCTTAATTAGCATATTTGAAAAATCACTTTTTGATCAAATTGAAAACTTGAATAAAAGAAAGAAGACCCTTGCTGGAATGAAGGTACTTTATTGAACATTGCTATGTTAACAGTTTAATATGCTCAAACTAGGTGACAGATTCCCTTTAACTTCTGTTGCAGGAATTTTTTTTAAAAGACTCTTAAGGGACTATATACAGGTGTATGTGACTGTAAATAATATTATAAGTGATAACCAGCATGGGTTTACCAAGGACAGAAGTTGTCAGACTAACCTGATTTGTTTTTATAAAGAGGTGAGTAGTAGAGATGTCGCGAACATA
The DNA here is from genome assembly GCF_905171765.1 of Bufo bufo. NCBI lineage: Eukaryota > Metazoa > Chordata > Amphibia > Anura > Bufonidae > Bufo > Bufo bufo. The sequence continues at coordinate 53,636,657 of NC_053394.1, forward strand.
AAATTTTCCGTTTGCGAACGGCGAACGCGAATTTCCGCAAATGTTCGCGAACTGGCGAACCGGGCGAACCGCCATAGACTTCTATAGGCAGGCGAATTTTAAAACCCACAGGGACTCTTTCTGGCCACAATAGTGATGGAAAAGTTGTTTCAAGAGGACTAACACCTGGACTGTGGCATGCCGGAGGGGGATCCATGGCAAAACTCCCATGGAAAATTACGTAGTTGACGCAGAGTGTGGTAAGTTAAATTCGCAATGCGATTAATATAACCTGCATTAATCGCATTGCGAATTCAACTTAGAGCTAAGTTCCTAATGGTTGTATTGCTAGAATTGACGAATATAACGAATATAGCACTATATTGTCAATCTTCGTTATATTCTAGCAATACAACCATTAGGAACTCAGATCTAAGTTGTAATCGCAATGCGATTAATACAGGTTATATTAATCGCATTGCGATTACAACTTATATCCAGTGGCGTTGCGAGGGGGGTGCGGTGGGTACGGGCCACACCGGGTGACACCAGTCTGATGGGGTGTCACCCGCAGCCCGCCGGCGCAGGAGTTCTCACTCACAAGTTCAACTTCTAAACTTCGCAAGCAAGGAAGCACGTCGTGCCGTCACGTGGTAAAGGGGGACGGGGGTATGACTCACTGCAGCCTGGTGAGTGGTGGGGCGCCATGGCAGCTGCCCTGCAGGAGTCTCTGGTGCCGGGAGGAGGAGGTAGGTAGAGCGGCTCTGACTTTATAGACCAAATTATTTAATAATACCCCAATAATAATAAGTTAATAACCAAACCCCATTCATAAATTACTGGTGGATTATTATAAAGATGGCCCCAGGCCAGGAGACATAAGGGGTTGGGTTGAACTGTGGGCTGGGGCCACCCGGCCACATTTACTAATCTTTGCTCAGGGGGGCCCTCATAAATATAGACCCACATGGTGTGGACTGGTCATTTTTACTAAGGAATATAGTTTAAACGTTTATGTGCAAAAGAGAGAATAAAAAGTCAGCTCCAATCAGATATCTGCACATAGACCAAGACTCTGGGTCTATGCAGATATCTGATTGGAGCTGACTTAGAGACTTCTTTTTTTTTCTCTTTATCTCTTTATTATGGCTTCGGGTGGGGGGGCAGGGGTGACACCATTTTCTACCGCACCGGGTGACACCAGCCATAGCAACGCCAACCATTAGGAACCCAGCTCTAAGTTGAATTCTCAATGCGATTAATATAACCTGTATTAATCGTATTGCGATTACAACTAAGATCTGAGTTCCTAATGGTTGTATTGCTAGAATTGACGAATATAACGAATATAGCACTATATTCTCAATATAACCTGTATTAATCGCATTGCGATTACAACTTAGTAAAATTTGTGACACTGCAGCTTCAGAATGAATCTAAGATGGATGCTGTCCTTGCTTTTTGATAGGAGGTGGGAGGGTCTGGGAGGGAGGGTATGCTGATTGGCTGGAATGTGTCTGCTGACTGTGAGGTACAGGGTTAAAGTTTGCTCAATGATGTTGTATAGGGGGCGGACCGAACATTGCATATGTTCGCCCGCCGCGGTGAACGCGAACAAGCTATGTTCGCCGGGAACTATTCGCCGGCGAATAGTTCGGGACATCTCTAGTGAGTAGTAGCCTGGACAGAGGGGCGGCTGTAGATGTAGTGTTTCTGGATTTTGCAAAGGCTTTTGATACTGTCCCTCGTAGACGCTTAATAAGCAAAGTAAGGTCTATTGGCTTGGAAAGTATAGTTTGTAATTGGATTGAAAACTGGCGGAGTGTCCGTGTCCAGAGGGTTGTGGTCAATGATTTATATTCAGAATGGTCCCGGGTTATAAGTGGTGTACCCCAAGGTTCAGTGCTGGGCCCTCTATTATTCAATTTTTTTTATTAATGATATCGAGGACGGGATTAGTAGCACCATTTCTATTTTTGCAGATGACACCAAGCTATGTAGTACTATATAGTTTATGGAAGATGTCCATATACTACAAGCTGGCTTGAACACTCTGAGTGATTGGGCATCAACTTGGCAAATGAGGTTCAATGTGAACAAATGTAAAGTTATGCATCTTGGTAGTAATAATCTCTGTGCTTCCTATGTCCTAGGGGATGTAACACTGGGGGAGTCACTTATAGAGAAGGATATGGGTGTCCTTGTAGATCATAGATTGAATAACAGCGTACAATGTCAATCAGCCGCTTCTAAGGCCACCAGGATATTGTCATACATTAAACGAGGCATGGACTCGCGGGGCAGGGATGTAATACTACCACTTTACAAAGCGTTGGTGCGGCCTTATCTGGATTATGCAGTTCAGTTCTGGGCACCAGTCTATAGAATGGACGCTCTGCAGCTGGAAAAAGTACAAAGGAGAGCAACTAAACTGATAAGGGGCATGGAGGGTCTTAGTTTTGAAAAAAGATTTAAAATAATTGAATCTATTTAGTCTTGAGAAGAGACGTCTAAGGAGAGACATGATTAACCTATACAAATATATATATGGGCTATACAAAAAATATGGTGAAAATCTGTTTCATGTAAAATGCCCTCAAAAGACAAGGGGGCAATGCCTCCGACTGGAGAAGATAAAGTTCAGTCTCCAAAAGTGTTAAAACTTCTTTAATGTAAGAACGGTGAAGCTGTGGAATAGACTTCCTCAGGACGTGGTCACAGCAGGAACAGTGGACAGTTTTAAAATGGGTTTAGATAAATTCTTAAAAGTAAACAACATTAATGCTTATGAAAATGTGTAGAAATCTTAGTTTCATTTACTTCTGGGATTTGCGTCCCCACCTATCCCTTGGTTAAACTTGATGGACTAATGTTTTTTTTTCAACCGTATTAACTATGTAGCAAATAATATATCCAAAATTATAAAAAACTAAAATATAGGCTTTATTTCATGCAGCTACAATTAGTTGACCCTCAGAATCATTGCTCTGGTACTGGATTTTGGGCCTGCCTTTCTTTGGCATAGTTAACCCTTGCACTTTAAGAGAACATGTTTATAATACATTGTAGACTGTTACGTTGTTTACCTTTATACATTGTTTCCGGTAGTTAAAGACTGAGGCTTTAAGGGTAAATGACTCTCCTCTAAGAACAGAGTACGGGAGGGTAAGTTCGACAAAGAATGGCTGGAAAACTCTTAACGGGGATGATGGAGAGAGGCCAAATCCACTGGGTCCCATACATACGGCTCCTGCATTCCAGTCAGTGATGGTATCCGGAGCCTTATGGTGGATTTCAGTTCTTCCAGATTCTCTAGATAAAACAAGAAACTAGACTTGTTTTCCAGTAATACTTTTGCAATTGATTTAAAGGGGTTATCCGTCTTTTTTTTTGCTCCCCTTACAACTATCACATTTATAATGATGTCAATGTTCCCACCAAGCTAACGCTGCACTGCCGTACATTGTGCACGTAATCCACTCTTGGCTACAACCCACAATGTACCTGGGTTCCACCTGCGCAGTGAATGGGATAGCTCTAAGCCGCATGAGGGGGGACACATTAATAAAAAAAAAAAAAGACAGATAATGCCCATTAAGGAGTTGTCCAACAAGAAGAAGTGAGGGCATATTGCTGGGTATGATTTCCTGATCAGTGGGGGTCCAACTGCCAGGAATCCCAGCAATCCTCATTATGAAGAGACCACCACAGTGTGGAGAGGCTGCAAAAATGACATTTTTTACTTTCATTCATGTGATCAGAGATAAAACCTGCACCAATTAAAGATATGTCCTAGCAATATGATGCCATATTTTAATATGGGGATCATATTGAAAGGGATTGTCCAATGGCAGAAGATCTGTTTATTGCTCATGAAACAAGTTAAAGAGAACCTGTCATCACATTTTGTCTCCTCGGCTAATACATCTGTTATATAGCCTGGAGACCCTTGATTCTGAAGATGTAATTACTTTTGTAAGACTCGCGTTCTAAACCCCTCTGTGATCCTGTAATCACCCTCCCCTTCCAAGTTCTGATGAGTCCTCCTAAAGTTGTGCATGAGCTCAGCAGTCCTGTTATGCAAATAGGCAATACAGGGAGTGCAGAATTATTAGGCAAGTTGTATTTTTGAGGATTAATTTTATTATTGAACAACAACCATGTTCTCAATGAACCCAAAAAACTCATTAATATCAAAGCTGAATATTTTTGGAAGTAGTTTTTAGTTTGTTTTTAGTTTTAGCTATTTTAGGGGGATATCTGTGTGTGCAGGTGACTATTACTGTGCATAATTATTAGGCAACTTAACAAAAAACAAATATATACCCATTTCAATTATTTATTTTTACCAGTGAAACCAATATAACATCTCAATATTCACAAATATACATTTCTGACATTCAAAAACAAAACAAAAACAAATCAGTGACCAATATAGCCACCTTTCTTTGCAAGGACACTCAAAAGCCTGCCATCCATGGATTCTGTCAGTGTTTTGATCTGTTCACCATCAACATTGCGTGCAGCAGCAACCACAGCCTCCCAGACACTGTTCAGAGAGGTGTACTGTTTTCCCTCCTTGTAAATCTCACATTTGATGATGGACCACAGGTTCTCAATGGGGTTCAGATCAGGTGAACAAGGAGGCCATGTCATTAGATTTTCTTCTTTTATACCCTTTCTTGCCAGCCACGCTGTGGAGTACTTGGACGCGTGTGATGGAGCATTGTCCTGCATGAAAATCATGTTTTTCTTGAAGGATGCAGACTTCTTCCTGTACCACTGCTTGAAGAAGGTGTCTTCCAGAAACTGGCAGTAGGACTGGGAGTTGAGCTTGACTCCATCCTCAACCCGAAAAGGCCCCACAAGCTCATCTTTGATGATACCAGCCCAAACCAGTACTCCACCTCCACCTTGCTGGCGTCTGAGTCGGACTGGAGCTCTCTGCCCTTTACCAATCCAGCCACTGGCCCATCCATCTGGCCCATCAAGACTCACTCTCATTTCATCAGTCCATAAAACCTTGGAAAAATCAGTCTTGAGATATTTCTTGGCCCAGTCTTGACGTTTCAGCTTGTGTGTCTTGTTCAGTGGTGGTCGTCTTTCAGCCTTTCTTACCTTGGCCATGTCTCTGAGTATTGCACACCTTGTGCTTTTGGGCACTCCAGTGATGTTGCAGCTCTGAAATATGGCCAAACTGGTGGCAAGTGGCATCTTGGCAGCTGCACGCTTGACTTTTCTCAGTTCATGGGCAGTTATTTTGCGCCTTGGTTTTTCCACGCGCTTCTTGCGACCCTGTTGACTATTTTGAATGAAACGCTTGATTGTTCGATGATCACGCTTCAGAAGCTTTGCAATTTTAAGAGTGCTGCATCCCTCTGCAAGATATCTCACTATTTTTGACTTTTCTGAGCCTGTCAAGTCCTTCTTTTGACCCATTTTGCTAAAGGAAAGGAAGTTGCCTAATAATTATGCACACCTAATATAGGGTGTTGATGTCATTAGACCACACCCCTTCTCATTACAGAGATGCACATCACCTAATATGCTTAATTGGTAGTAGGCTTTCGAGCCTATACATCTTGGAGTAAGACAACATGCATAAAGAGGATGATGTGGTCAAAATACTAATTTGCCTAATAATTCTGCACGCAGTGTAATGAGGCCATCCATCTTCTCTGACACACACCTTCCCAGCAGCTGCTGATTATTCAGGAAGTGGGAAAAAGAAGCGTGACTTACTCCTGTTTGACATGTACAACTCAGAACCTTTTCAAGCAAATTGTGGGGGATTGCAATTGAGTTTGACTAAAAGAAATACATATTTAGAATCATAGGGGGACATTTATGAAGATCTGCGATTTAGATGCCGGTTTTCATCCATCCTGTGCTGGTGGTTCATTACTAATACATTTTATGAATCAAATCTGCTTGGTTAGTCCAATTTCAGATCTCCTTCCTGGTCCTGGGAACCTCCACTTTTTTGTTCATTCAGACACAAGCAATGCCAATGATGTGTTTGAAGGGGGGCTGTCTGGAGCAAATCAATAGTGAACCCAGATGTCTTCTCCATCTTGGCTGATGCCGAGATAGAGAAGGTGGCTGTCTTAGTTATTGAAATGACCCAATCACCCAACCCCTTCCAGCACATCACTGATAGAGGGGGGTAGGGGAAGCTCTTTGCTTGTTGGAATGAACATGGAAGTTGACGTCATGGGGCCAGATCAGCGAGTCGGAAATGGGACGGTCAGAGAATATTTGATAAAGTATATTAGTAAGTTCATTCATGATCAATAAACTGATTTTTCGGCCCCTGGACAACCGAATCCAGTTTTCTATAACTAGAACTTAGTTTTATATGGTTAACTGTCTAATATGCAATGGGTTGTGCTTAATTCCCTCATCATTTGCAAGATCGGTGCTTGTTGTTAGTGAACAAGTCTATTCATATTTACATCTTGAAGAAAGAAAACTGTACAAACCTAATAGAGAACTTGCTACATTGCATCTAGTGTTGAGCGAGCATGCTCGAGTCAGTGTATTTAAATCTAATTTAGCCTCTATTTCTGAAAAGATTCTGGCGGGATTCAAACTACACTATAGAGCTGCATGGCTGTAATGTAGAAGGTTGTGAGTTTGAATCCTGCCAGAAACTTTTCAGAAATAGAGGCTAAATTAGATTTTAATACACTGGGGTGTCCCCAAGCACTGACTCCATATATGGACATAGCTATATATGGAGTCAGAGCATGGGGTGCCTAGTTTAATGCTCGGGTTCTCCCATTGACTTCCATTGTGCTCGGGTGCTCGGTAGAACACCCGAACATCGGTAGGTGTTCTACTCGAGCACCAGAGCACACGAGCACTTTGGTGCTCGACCAACACTAATTGTATCTAATCTCATAGTTTAGACCAGGCATCCTCAAACTGAGGCCTCTCCTGCTGTTGTAAAACTTCAACTCCCACAATGCACTGCTGTAGGCTGATACCTGTAGGCTGTTCGGTCATGTTGGGAGTTGTATTTTTGAAACAGCTGGAGGGCCGCAGTTTGAGGATGCCTGGTTTAGACCTTCACTAATCTAAACTTTTGATATATCCCTATAACAGATCACAAGTCTTCAGCATAGTGACCCTTTAACCACCCCAGCCCCCAGTGCTTAAACACCCTGAAAGACCTGGCCACTTTTTACACTTCTGACCTACACTACTTTCACCGTTTATTGCTCGGTCATGCAACTTACCACCCAAATTAATTTTTGCCTCCTTTTCTTCTCACTAATAGAGCTTTCATTTGGTGGTATTTCATTGCTGCTGACATTTTAACTTTTTTTGTTATTAATCGAAATTTAACGATTTTTTTGCAAAAAAATGACATTTTTCACTTTAAGTTGTAAAATTTTGCAAAAAAAACGACATCCATATATAAATTTTGCTCTAAATTTATTGTTCTACATGTCTTTGATAAAAAAAAATGTTTGGGTAAAAAAAAAATGGTTTGGGTAAAAGTTATAGTGTTTACAAACTATGGTACAAAAATGTGAATTTCCGCTTTTTGAAGCAGCTCTGACTTTCTGAGCACCTGTCATGTTTCCTGAGGTTCTACAATGCCCAGACAGTACAAACACCCCACAAATGACCCCATTTCGGAAAGTACACACCCTAAGGTATTCGCTGATGGGCATAGTGAGTTCATAGAACTTTTTATTTTTTGTCACAAGTTAGCGGAAAATGATGATTTTTTTTTTTCTTACAAAGTCTCATATTCCACTAACTTGTGACAAAAAATAAAAAGTTCTATGAACTTACTATGCCCATCACGAAATACCTTGGGGTCTCTTCTTTCCAAAATGGGGTCACTTGTGGGGTAGTTATACTGCCCTGGCATTCTAGGGGCCCAAATGTGTGGTAAGGAGTTTGAAATCAAATTCTGTAAAAAATGACCATGTATAATCCGAAAGGTGCTCTTTGGAATATGGGCCCCTTTGCCCACCTAGGCTGCAAAAAAGTGTCACACATCTGGTATCTCCGTACTCAGGAGAAGGTGGGGAATGTGTTTTGGGGTGTCATTTTACATATACCCATGCTGGGTGAGAGTAATATCTTTGCAAAAGACAACTTTTCCCATTTTTTTATACAAAGTTGGCATTTGACCAAGATATTTATCTTACCCAGCATGGGTATATGTAAAAAGACACCCCAAAACACATTCCTCAACTTCTCCTGAATACAGAGATACCAGATGTGTGACACTTTTTTGCAGCCTAGGAGGGCAAAGGTGCCCAAATTCCTTTTAGGAGGGCATTTTTAGACATTTGGATACCAGACTTCTTCTCACACTTTGGGGCCCCTAAAATGCCAGGGCAGTATAAATACCCCACATGTGACCCCATTTTGGAAAGAAGACACCCCAAGGTATTCAATGAGGGGCATGGCGAGTTCATAGAAAAAAAAAAATTTTGGCACAAGTTAGCGGAAATTGATTTTTTTGATTTTGTTCTCACAAAGTCTCCCTTTCCGCTAACTTGGGACAAAAATTTCAATCTTTCATGGACTCAATATGCCCCTCAGCGAATACCTTGGGGTGTCTTCTTTCCAAAATGGTGTTATTTGTGGGGTGTTTGTACTGCCCTGGCATTTGAGGGTCTCCACAATCATTACATGTATGCCCAGCATTAGGAGTTTCTGCTATTTTCCTTATATTGAGCATACAGGTAATGAGATTTTTTTTTTCCGTTCAGCCTCTGGGCTGAAAGAAAAAAATGAACGGCACAGATTTCTTCATTCGCATCGATCAATGTGGATGAAAAAATCTCTGCCAAAAAAAGAAAAAGGAGGGGAAAGGCGTCTGCCAGGACATAGGAGCTCCGCCCAACATCCATACCCACTTAGCTCGTATGCCCTGGCAAACCCGATTTCTCCATTCACATCAATCGATGTGGATGAATAAATCATTGCCGGGATTTTTTTTTTTATATATACAAAGTGTTTGGCAAAGTATATGAACACCGCCACCTCCTCAGCTCATATGCCTCGGCAAACGTATCTTTTACTGCAGAGGAGAAATCTCGTCTTGCAGCGCCGCATACACCGACTTGCGTGTAATCTGACAGCAGCGCAATGCTTCTGTCCGAATGCACATCAGTGCTGCAGCTAGTCGATCGGTTGGTCCACCTGAAAGGTAAAAAAAACAAAACAAAAAAGAAAAAAACAGGCCGCAACGCAATAACTTTATTAACTTTAGAACAGAACATATTAACTTTTTTTAAACTTTTTAAACTTTTTTACTTACCGGTAATTTTTTTTTTGTTTAGTTTTTTTTACCTTTATAGAACAAACCTCTCCTTCCCCATGGGACAATGTGCAAAGCGCAAATCGCCCAAAGATGTGGCGAAGTACGTTATGCACTTTATCCCAGGTGAAAGGAGAGGTTTGCAGCAGCTGTGAGTAAAAGGGCCCTAATAGCCCTGTGTGCCTGTCCTGTGAGATGCAATCCCTATGCTAGGTGTACCTGTGTGTGGTACTTCCGGAAACACTCACCTAAGCATAGGGCAGGGTGGTCAGGGCAGTCAGGACAGAAATAGCGGGTGTCACGCCTTATTCCACTCCTGCTACAGACACGACATTTTTTTCGGGGTGGCGGTTGGGTTGAGGTACCAGCAACGACACTGGGGAAATGTCGCTCGTGTAGACGGCTAACTACACTGGTGGATGGGGCCACGGAACCTCCTGGGTAAAGGAGGTTCGCGATGATCTCTTCCTGGAATTTGAGGAAGGATCCTGTTCTCCCAGCCTTACTGTAGAGAACAAAACTATTATACAGCGCCAATTGAATTAAATATACAGACACCTTCTTATACCAGTGTCTGGTTCTGCGGGAAACTAAATAGGGAGCCAACATCTGGTCATTGAAGTCCACCCCTCCCATGAGCGCATTATAGTCGTGGACTGAGAGGGGCTTTTCAATGACACGGGTTGCCCTTTCAATTTGGATTGTCGTGTCTGCGTGAAAGGAGGAGAGCATGTAAACGTCACGCTTGTCTCTCCATTTCACCGCGAGCAGTTCTTCGTTACACAAGGCAGCCCTCTCCCCCCTTGCAAGACGGGTGGTTACAAGCCGTTGGGGGAAGCCCACGCGACTAGTTCGCGCGGTGCCACAGGCGCAAATCCGTTCTAGAAACAAATGCCTAAAGAGGGCCACACTTGTGTAAAAATTGTCCACATAAAGATGGTACCCCTTGCCGAATAAGGGTGACACCAAGTCCCAGACTGTCTTCCCACTGCTCCCCAGGTAGTCAGGGCAACCGACCGGCTCCAGGGTCTGATCTTTTCCCTCATAGATCCGAAATTTGTGGGTATAGCCTGTGGCCCTTTCACAGAGCTTATACAATTTGACCCCATACCGGGCACGCTTGCTTGGGATGTATTGTTTGAAGCCAAGGCGCCCGGTAAAATGTATTAGGGACTCGTCTACGCAGATGTTTTGCTCAGGGGTATACAAATCTGCAAATTTCTGGTTGAAATGGTCTATGAGGGGCCGAATTTTGTGGAGCCGGTCAAAAGCTGGGTGGCCTCTGGGACGGGAGGTGGTGTTGTCGCTAAAATGCAGAAAACGCAGGATGGTCTCAAATCGTGTCCTGGACATAGCAGCAGAGAACATGGGCATGTGATGAATTGGGTTCGTGGACCAATATGACCGCAATTCATGCTTTTTTGTCAGGCCCATGTTGAGGAGAAGGCCCAGAAAAATTTTAAGTTCGGAAACTTGGACTGGTTTCCACCGGAAAGGCTGGGCATAATAGCTTTCCGGGTTTGCGGTTATAAATTGTGTGGCATACCGGTTTGTCTCTGCCACGACTAAGTCCAAGAGCTCCGCAGTCAAGAACAGCTCAAAAAATCCCAGGGCCGAACCGATTTGAGCCGTCTCAACCCGAACTCCAGACTGGGCGGTGAAAGGGGGAACTACAGGTGCGGCTGAAGTTGGTGACTGCCAATCAGGGTTTGCCAGCACCTCAGGGATTCTAGGGGCTCTACGGGCCTGTCTGCGCGGTGGCTGCGACGGGGTAACTAGTGCACGTGCCACCGTACCAGCTTCAACTGCCCTTCTGGTGCTCGCCACATCACCATGTTGTACGGCAGTGCTGGTACTAGGTCCAGGAAGGGCTGCGCTGCTGGTGTATGCCTCACCACGTGATCCGGCAGCGACAGCCCCACTCTGCTGCTCTTGAAGCGGATCCTGCGTAACCTGTGGTCTAGCGACACGGGGCCGGGTACGCCTGATGCTGCCAGGGACCTCCACCTCCTCGTCCGAACTTTGGGTCAGAGAGCCACTGCTTTCCACAGGTTCATATTCTGACCCGCTAGATTCGTTAGATGAGGGTTCCCACTCCTCATCCGACTGGGTCAGAATCCTGTAGGCCTCTTTAGAAGAATACCCCCTGTTTGACATTTTGGACTACTAAATTTAGGGGTATTCCCTGAGACTACCCAAGAAAAAAAGCAAGCCTGTCTTACAAAGGGGAGGCTAGCGAAGTACCGGAGGCCGCTGCGGTTGATAAAAAAATATCAAAACTGATTTTTTTATCGCCGCAGTGCGTGTAAAGTGAATGTGCAGTGATCAAAAAATAATAATTTTTTGTCACTGCGGTGGGGCGGGCGTGGGTGAACGCACGTGTGGGCGACCGATCAGGCCTGATCGGGCAAACACTGCGTTTTGGGTGGAGGGCGAACTAAAGTGACACTAATACTATTATAGATCTGACCGTGATCAGTTTTGATCACTTACAGATACTATAAAAGTACAAATGCTGATTAGCGATACGCTAATCAGCGAATAAAAGTGACTGCGGTGCGGTGGGGTGGGCGCTAACTGACGCTGACTACCTAACCAAGGGGCCTAAACTATCCCTAAAACCTAACAGTCAATACCAGTGAAAAAAAAAAAGTGACAGTTTACACTGATCACTTTTTTTCCTTTCACTAGTGATTGACAGGGGCGATCAAAGGGGTGATCAAAGGGTTAATTGGGGTGCAGGGGGGTGATCTGGGGCTAAGGTGTAGTGTTTGGTGTACTCACAGTTCAGTCTGCTCCTGTGCTGGATCCAACCGACGAAAAGGACCAGCACAGGAGCAGACAAGCCATATAACAGATCATATTTACTAATATGATCTGTTATATGGCTTGTGATTCGATTTTTTAAAAATCAGCAACCTGCCAGCGACGATCATTGGCTGGCAGGTTGCTGATGCAATTCTCCTCGAACTTTTCCCGGCCCGCGATGCGCATGCGCGGGCCGGCTGTGACCGAAATCTCGCGTCTCGCGAGAGGACGCGCCGGCGCGTCCACTCGGAATGAAACAACCACCTCCAGGACGCGTCTGTGCGTACAGCGGTCCGGAGGTGGTTAAAGAAACAATCTTGTTGGACAATCGTCAGGAATTTTTTTATAGCGGGAGCAGTCCCCATTCAAAAAAAATTAATAAAAAAATAATAATAATAATAAATTAAGGAATATCTAACAAAAAAAAGAACATTTAATATAAAGGTCCTTTTAATGCAAGCGAAGAAAAAAACGTAATTATTTGAAAGTTCACTAAGATTTTTCTGTTAATTATGCAAAATGACATTTTTTGCATACAATTGAGGTTAATGTGGCTGAGCTGTAATACTATGTGCATCATGTAGACTGGCGTGGTTCTATTTTTTGGAAGAAAACAGCTCAAATAGATGTCTGTGCAGTTTCCTTGTGACAACTTACCCAAGAGCAACAAGTCCCCAAATCCAGGTCTCAGGGAAATCTGTTCTTACTTTTTCACTTTCTTCTGGCTTTGGTATTGGCTGTGATGATGAGCGGTCTACTGCGCCATCGTTAAATACAGGCGGTGCGCCTGCGGGTCCAGGAAGGGCTGCTTAAAATAAATACATACAAAGATGTAAGAAAAAATATATATAACAATCTCCAGTGCTAATTATTGGATATCTATCATATAGGTCACTGACTGGCCTTGTAAAACAGACCTTGAAAATATAAGGCTACCTGTACAACTGAGGATCGTTTTGCTGAAATTGCGCACAAATTTAATGGAGTGGGGAGGAACGTAACCAAATAAAGGAAAATTCACTGCGGCATGTTGTGTATCACAATTTTTTCAAGAGCCCCCCCTGCATTTTAATCTTCGATCCACCGTTGGTTTTCATCATTTAATAAAAATAAGAATGCTTCCATTCACTGACAGCACATACAAGCCTTGAAAACGGTGAACAAGTACTGTCTATTAGAATTTCTGACTAATCAGTGAAAACAAAGTGGCCCCGTCAGCTCTCCTGACTAGTGATGAGGGGCAGGGGCATTTTTCAAATTCGCAATATTTTGCCAATATTTTGTAGAATATTCGTGATATATTCGCAAATTCGAGAATTCAAGATAACATTCTTGATTACGAAAATCGGCAATGCACGCGAAATACAGGCGTGGCTCATTTATGCTACATTTCTCAAGTTGGTATAAGTTTCCTGAGACTGGAGAAAATGGTTGGGACGGCAGAACATTAGAATAGATTTATATGCAGATAGAGTGCTCCAATATATTTGCGCTTGCGAATTTTCAGTAATTAATGATGAGCATATTTTTTCGCAATACGTGCAACTTGTGACATCACAGCACTATATCTGTAGCATGTATGTATGGACAGCAGAACCTATCAGCTACACTATAGAGATGTCTCTTTCATAACTGCAATAAACTTTAGAAAATAGCTGCTGGGGAGGTTCTTATATAGTAAGGGGTAAGCAACTTTTCTATTGGCTGCTAGGGATGTTGCTAAGCTGTGACAAAGCCTTCTCATTGGTCCACAAGCTAGAAGAAGGGAGGGATGATCACCTGATGTATACTGTGTTAAAAAACAAAACATAAGAAACGAATATTCGATTTTACGAATATATAGCGTTATATTCTGAATATTCGTGAATTCTCAAAGTGCCGATATTCGCGATTAAAATTTGCTATTCGAATATTAACGCTCAACGCTACTCCTGACATGTCTACTGTAATAAATACTTGTATTCTCCATGAAGTAATAATTCTGGGTTTTGTTTCCTTAGAGCTTTGGCTTGCGCCGTTCCTCTGTTATTCCTCTCATACATGAATACATTGACAACCATTCCCCTTCCCCTAGCATAGGAAAGGTACAAGACAAAGTTCTTAGTAATTATCTAGAATTATTGTTTCATAGAGGATGCAAGTGTGTCTCATTATCTAGATTTTATATAAAAGGTAACTAGTAACTTACCAGAAGTAAAAAGCATAGTTCTTTCAAATGTTCTTTCACCGGAAAATACAAATTCATTACACTTTAGAGGTTTCTTAATATGTGCACTGGTTATTATTTTTAAACGCATGGCCTATGAGGAAATACAAAATGACAAAGTAAAATAAATACAATTTTATATATATATATATATATATATATTAGCAGAAGGACCCGGCTTATATTTTATCTATTTCATTTTATGTTTCTGTGTGTCGTAAAAAGATATCGATAATTCCCCCCATAATAGTGACCTCTACAGTACTCGCCCCTTTAACAATGACCTCCACAGTGCCTGCCCCTTTAACATTGACCTTAACAGTGGCCGCCTCTTTAACATTGACCTCCACAATGCCCGCCCCTTTTAAAATGACATTCACAGTCCCCACCCCTTTAACAGTGCCTGCCCCTTTAACAGTGATCTCCACAGTGCCCGCCCCTTTAACAGTGACCGCCCCTTTAGCATTGACCACTTCTTTAATAGTAACCTTCATAGTGGCCGCCCCTTTAATAGAGACCTCCACAGTGCCCGCCACTTTAACAGTGACTTTTACAGTGACCGCCCCTTTAACAATGACTGTCACAGTGACCTCCCCTCTAACAGTGACTTTCACAGTGACCGCCCCTTTAACAGTGACTTTCACAGTGACCGCCCTTTAACAGGGACTTTCACAGTGACCGCCCCATTAACAGTGGTCGCCCATTTAACAGTGACTTTTACAGTGACCGCTCCTTTAACAGTGACTTTCACAGTGACCGCCCCTTTAACAGTGACTTCAGTGACCGCCCCTTTAACAGTGACTTTTACAGTGACCGCCCCTTTAACAATGACCTCCACAGTGCCCGTCCCTTTAACAATGACCTCCACAGTGACCGCCCCTTTAACAGTGACTTTCACAGTGACCTTCCCTTTAACAGTGACTGTCACAGTGACCTCCCCTTTAACAGTGACTTTCACAGTGACTGCCCCTTTAACAGTGACTTTCAAAGTGACTACCCCTTTAACAGTGACTTTTACAGTGACCGCCCCTTTAACAGTGAATTTCACAGTGACCACCCCTTTAACAGTGACTGTCACAGTGACATCCCCTTTACAGTGACTGCCCCTTTAACAGTGACTTTCACAGTGACCGCCCTTTAACAGTGACTTTCACAGTAATCGCCCCTTTAACAGTGGCTGCCCCTTTAACAGTGACTTTCACAGTGACCGACCCTTTAACAGTGACTTTCACCGTGACCGCCCCTTTAACAGTGACTTTCACAGTGACCGCCCCTTTAACAGTGACTTTCACAGTGACAGCCCCTTTAACAGTGACTTTCACAGTGACCGCCCCTTTAACAGTGGCTTTTACAATGACCACCCCTTTAACAGTGACTTCAGTGACCACCCTTTTAACAGTGACTTTCACAGTGACAGCCCCTTTAACAGTGACTTTCACAGTGACCGCCCCTTTAACAGTGACTTTCACAGTGACCGCCCCTTTAACAGTGACTTCAGTGACCACCCTTTTAACAGTGACTTTTACAGTGACCGCCCCTTTAACAGTGACTTTTACAGTGGCCTCCCCTTTAACAGTGACTTTCACAGTGACCGCCCATTAAGAGTGACTTTCACAGAGCCCACCCCTTTAACAGTGACCTCCACATTTCCCCCCTCTGTAACAGTGAACTCCACAGCGCACTGTCCGTTTAATAGTGGCCCCTGCCCCCCATGCATGTAGCAGTGTAGTTGTGCCATCATACGTCATATGACTGAATATTTAAGAACCTGCGAACTGCTAAAACCTGTGATCATTTGTTATGGCAACCTGGAGAAGAACCTGCGAGCTTCTATTGGCTGATAAGGGACATGTGTGTATGGCAGTTCGGATTTAAGTGAAAGGCTTGCTGGCTTCTATTAGCTAATGCAGGTCATTTTTGGGGAATATCTCAGGAACGGTATGTCCTAGAGAGCTGAGAACCTTCCCAGACACCTGATGTACCTGTGTGACAAATTTGGTGAAGATCGGTCCAGTTGTTTGGTCGCGCATAAAGAATGTGTAGATGTCTAGACAGACAGAAACTCATTTTTATATATATATAAGATATACTAGCAGAAGTATCTGGCTTTGCACGGGTATATTTAATCTATTTCATTTTATGTTTCTGTGTGTTGTAAAAAGATATCGACAGTTTCCCCCTTAACAGTGACCTCTACAGCCTCTTTAACAATGACCTCCACAGTGCCCGCCCCTTTAACATTGAACTCCACAGTGACCACCCCTTTAACATTGAACTCCACAGTCCCGGCCCCTATAACAATGACCTTCACAGTGCCCGCCCCTTTAACAGTGACCTCTACAGTGCTCGCCCCTTTAACAGTGACCACCCCTTTAGCATTGACCACCCCTTGAACAGTGACCTTCATAGTGGCCGCCCTTTTAACAGTGACCTTCACAGTACCCGCCCTTTTAACAGTGACTTCCACAGTGCCCGTCCCTTTGACAGAGACCTCCACAGTGCCCACCCCTTTAAAAGTGACTTTCACAGTGACCGCCCCTTTAACAGTGACTTTCAGAGTGACCACCCCTTTAACAGTGACTTTCAGAGTGACCGCCCCTTTAAGAGTGACTGCCTCTTTAACCACCTCAGCTCCCCTAGCTTAAACACCCTTAATGACCAGGCCACTTTTTACACTTCAGCACTACACAACTTTCACCGTTTATTGCTCGGTCATGCAACTTACCACCCAAATTAATTTTACCTCCTTTTCTTCTCACTAATAGAGCTTTCATTTGGTGGTATTTCATTGCTGCTGACATTTTTACTTTTTTTTGTTATTAATCGAAATTTAACGAAATTTTTTGGGAATATCTCAGGAACGGTATGTTCTAGAGAGCTGATGTCTAGACAGACAGACAGAAACTCATTTATATATATATATATATATATATATATATAAGAGATAGATCTAATATATAAAGCTGAGAGTATGTGTGTGTGTGTGTTTGTATGTCCGCTCAATGAATCCGTGCCGTCGCATTTACAATCACAAAATTTGTCACAAAGGTACATCGGGAAGGTGTCCGGGAAGGTTTTAGACCAAGTCTCTAGGATGTACCGTTCCTAAGATATTCCCAAAAAATGCATTAGCCAATAGAAGCTTGGTAAAATGACCCTTATCAGCCAATAGAAGCTCGCAGGTCCTCCAGCCTCCCCTTTAACAGTGGCTGCCCCTTTAACAGTGACTTTCACAGTGACCGACCCTTTAACAGTGACTTTCACAGTGACCGCCCCTTTAACAGTGACTTTCACAATGACCGCCCCTTTAACAGTGACTTTCACAGTGACCGCCCCTTTACCAGTGACTTTCACAGTGACCGCCTCTTTAACAGTGACTTTCACAGTGACCGTCCCTTTAAAAGTGACTTTCAAAGTGACCGCCCCTTTAACAGTTACCTTCACAGTGACTGCCCCTTTAACAGTGACTTTCACAGTGACCGCCCCTTTAACAGTGACTTTCACAGTGACCGCCCCTTTAACAGTGACTTTCACAGTGACCGCCCCTTTAACAGTGACCTTTCACAGTTGCCGCCCCTTTCACAGTGACTGCCCCTTTAACTGTGACTTTTACAGTGGCCACCCCTTTAACAGTAACTTTCACAGTGTCCGCCCCTTTAACAGTGACTTTCACAGTGATCGCCCCTTTAACAGTGACTTTCACAGTGATCGCCCCTTTAACAGTGACTTTCACAGTGACTGCCCCTTTACAGTGACTTTCACAGTGACCGCCCCTTTAACAGTGACTTTCACAGTGACCGCCCCTTTAACAGTGACTTTCACAGTGACCGCTTCTTTAAAAGTGACTTTCACAGTGACCTCCCCTTTAACAGTGACTTTCACAGTGGCCGCCCCTTTAACAGAGAGCTGATGTCTAGACAGACAGACAGAAACTCATTTTTATATATATATATATATATATATATATATATATATAAGAAATAGATCTAATATATAAAGCTGAGAGTATGTGTGTGTGTGTGTTTGTATGTCCGCTCAATGAATCCGTGCCGTCGCATTTACAATCACAAAATTTGTCACAAAGGTACATCGGGAAGGTGTCCGGGAAGGTTTTAGGCCAAGTCTCTAGGATGTACCGTTCCTAAGATATTCCCAAAAAATGCATTAGCCAATAGAAGCTTGGTAAAATGACCCTTATCAGCCAATAGAAGCTCGCAGGTCCTCCAGCCTCCCCTTTAACAGTGGCTGCCCCTTTAACAGTGACTTTCACAGTGACCGACCCTTTAACAGTGACTTTCACAGTGACCGCCCCTTTAACAGTGACTTTCACAATGACCGCCCCTTTAACAGTGACTTTCACAGTGACCGCCCCTTTACCAGTGACTTTCACAGTGACCGCCTCTTTAACAGTGACTTTCACAGTGACCGTCCCTTTAAAAGTGACTTTCAAAGTGACCGCCCCTTTAACAGTTACCTTCACAGTGACTGCCCCTTTAACAGTGACTTTCACAGTGACCGCCCCTTTAACAGTGACTTTCACAGTGACCGCCCCTTTAACAGTGACTTTCACAGTGACCGCCCCTTTAACAGTGACCTTTCACAGTTGCCGCCCCTTTCACAGTGACTGCCCCTTTAACTGTGACTTTTACAGTGGCCACCCCTTTAACAGTAACTTTCACAGTGTCCGCCCCTTTAACAGTGACTTTCACAGTGATCGCCCCTTTAACAGTGACTTTCACAGTGATCGCCCCTTTAACAGTGACTTTCACAGTGACTGCCCCTTTACAGTGACTTTCACAGTGACCGCCCCTTTAACAGTGACTTTCACAGTGACCGCCCCTTTAACAGTGACTTTCACAGTGACCGCTTCTTTAAAAGTGACTTTCACAGTGACCTCCCCTTTAACAGTGACTTTCACAGTGGCCGCCCCTTTAACAGAGAGCTGATGTCTAGACAGACAGACAGAAACTCATTTTTATATATATATATATATATATATATATATATATATATATAAGAAATAGATCTAATATATAAAGCTGAGAGTATGTGTGTGTGTGTGTTTGTATGTCCGCTCAATGAATCCGTGCCGTCGCATTTACAATCACAAAATTTGTCACAAAGGTACATCGGGAAGGTGTCCGGGAAGGTTTTAGGCCAAGTCTCTAGGATGTACCGTTCCTAAGATATTCCCAAAAAATGCATTAGCCAATAGAAGCTTGGTCAAATGACCCTTATCAGCCAATAGAAGCTCGCAGGTCCTCCAGCCTCCACATACACAGTTTTACTCCAGGTTTCCATGACAACCCAGCCATTTTTTTTCTTCACTGCTGTAGGAGAGCTTTAAAGGAAATCCGTCATAAAGATAATTGCTATTGAAGTAAAGCCATGGCCTAATAGCACTTAGTACCTTATTTATATGTGCCAGCATTAGATGTTTTTATCCTCTGAAAATCCAGTTTATTTGGTATGCAAATGAGCCAGTAAGGTGCCCAGAGGGGCGTCACTCTTGCAGGAAGGAGCCCAGACACGTCCAATGCCACAATGTATCCACCCTCAAAAGACTTAAAACCCCACTCCCAGGTCCCACTAAGCCGTGCCCCTGGACTGTTTAGGCCACGCCCCCTACCACTCCTGAGCCGACGGGGATTGAAACAATGAAGGTAAAAATCAACTTCTGTCAGCTGCAGGGGTGGAAGGGAGGGTGACTTTCTCCCTGCAACTCACACTCAGACATAACAGTGCTGCTGTCTTAGAGTGAGCTGTTCAAAAGGACACGTCCTCGATCCGGTTAGGCCATGCCCCCTCCCACTCCAAAGCCGACTGAGATTATAAAAATGAAGGTAAAAATCAACTTCTGTCAGCTGCAGAGGTGGGAGGGAGGGTGACTTTCTCCCTGCAGCTCACACTCAGACAGTACAGTGCTGCTGTCTTAAAGTGAGCTGTTCAAAAGGACACCCCCCCCCCCCCCGATCCAGTAAAGGCCACTGTTAAGGGGGCGGGCCCCTGTGGGGATCACTGTCAAGGGGGTGGTATGCTGTGAAAGTCGCTATAAAAGGGGAAGGCTGCTGTAAAGGTCAAAGTTAAGGGGGTGAGCTGCTGTGGAGGTCCAATGTTAAGGGACGGGGCACTGTGGGGGGTCAGTGTAGGTGGGGGGCTGTGGAGTCACCGTTTTGGGGGTGGGGTGCTGTAGATGTCACTGTTATAGTGGATAGTGTTGATATTTTTTAATGACACACAAAAACATTAAATTAAATAGATTAAATATACCTGAGCGAAGTCGGATCCTTCAGCTAGTATATATATATATAAATTCTGTAATTTGTTTATGCACAGCCAAACGACTAGACTGATCTGCACCAAATTTGGCATATAGGTAAATCAGGACATCAGGTGTCTGGGAAGGTTTTAGACCGAGCCTCAGATCTCTAGGTTATACCATTCCTGAGATATTTCCCCCCAAAAATGTATTAGTAAATATGATCTTGCAGCTTCACTCACATACTAACTGCCATTTATACAGTCACATGACCCGTATTATCCAATACAAACTTGCAGGTCCTTCAGTCTTGACATACACAGTTACACCATGTTTCCATAACAACTCAGCCATTTTTCTTCACTGTTAAGAGGTCACTGTTAAGGGGCAGGGTGCTGTGGAAGTCTTATATTAAGGGGCAGGGTGCTGTGGAGGTCTTATATTAAGGGGGCGTGGTGCAGTGGGTGAGTCACTGTTAAATGGGAAGTGTCCCTATGCAGGCCATTGTTAAGGGGCTAGGACGCTGTGCAAAGTACTGTGGGGGGTTTCTGTTATAGACACAGGCAACTATGGAGGTCACTGTTAAGAGGGCAAAATGCTATAGAGGTCACTGTTAAGGGCTAGATCACTGTGAAGGGTCACTGTAAAGGATGTGGGCCACTGTGGAAGTCAGTGTTAAGGAGGCGGGGTACTATGGAGGTCAATTTTAAGGGGGTTGGGTGCTGTAGAGGTCACTGTTAAGGGAACAGGCACTGTGGAGGTCACAATAAGGATGGCGGGGTACTGTGAATTTCAATTTGAAGGGGGTGAGGTGCTGTAGAGGTCATTGTTAAGGGGGTGGATGCTGTGAAGGTCTCTATTAAGGAGCGGGTCACTGTGCATGTCCCTGTTAAGGGGGCAGTGTGCGGTAGAGGTTACTTTGAAGGCGGCAGGGCATTGTGGGGTGACTGTTAAAGAGGCAGGCCACTGTAGAGGTCACTTTTAACGGGACGGGCTGCTGTAGAGAACACTGTTATGAGGGCGGGGGGCTGTGGAGGTCAAAGTTAACTGGAGGTCACTATTAGGGAAGGGTGCTGTGGAGGTCACTGTTATGGGGGACACAGTGGATATCTTTTAAACCCACACACAAACATTAAATGAAATAGATGAAATATACCTGGGTCCTTCTGCTAATATATACACTCACCTAAAGAATTATTAGGAACACCATACTAATACGGTGTTAAACCCCCTTTTGCCTTCAGAACTGCCTTAATTCTACATGGCATTGATTCAACAAGGTGCTGATAGCATTCTTTAGAAATGTTGGCCCATATTGATAGGATAGCATCTTGCAGTTGATGGAGATTTGAGGGATGCACATCCAGGGCACGAAGCTCCCGTTCCACCACATCCCAAAGATGCTCTATTGGGTTGAGATCTGGTGACTGTGGGGGCCATTTTAGTACAGTGAACTCATTGTCATGTTCAAGAAACCAATTTGAAATGATTCGAGCTTTGTGACATGGTGCATTATCCTGCTGGAAGTAGCCATCAGAGGATGGGTACATGGTGGTCATGAAGGGATGGACATGGTCATAAACAATGCTTAGGTAGCCCGTGGCATTTAAATGATGCCCAATTGGCACTAAGGGGCCTAAGTGTGCCCAGAAAACATCCCCCACACCATAACACCACCACCACCAGCCTGCACAGTGGTAACAAGGCATGATGTATACATGTTCTCATTCTGTTTACGCCAAATTCGGACTCTACCATTTGAATGTCTCAACAGAAATCGAGACTCATCAGACCAGGCAACATTTTTCCAGTCTTCAACAGTCCAATTTTGGTGAGCTCGTGCAAATTGTAGCCTCTTTTTCCTATTTGTAGTGGAGATGATTGGTACCCGGTGGGGTCTTCTGCTGTTGTAGCCCATTCGCCTTAAGGTTGGGCGTGTTGTAGCTTCACAAATGATTTGCTGCATACCTCGGTTGTAACGAGTGGTTATTTCAGTCAACGTTGCTCTTCTATCAGCTTGAATCAGTCGGCCCATTCTCCTCTGACCTCTAGCATCCACAAGGCATTTTTGCCCACAGGACTGCCGCATACTGGATGTTTTTCCCTTTTCACACCATTCTTTGTAAACCCTAGAAATGGTTGTGCGTGAAAATCCCAGTAACTGAGCAGATTGTGAAATACTCAGACCGTCCCGTCTGGCACCAACAACCATGCCACGCTCAAAATTGCTTAAATCACCTTTCTTTCCCATTCTGACATTCAGTTTGGAGTTCAGGAGATTGTCTTGACCAGGACCACCCCCCTAAATGCATTGAAGCAACTGCCATGTGATTGGTTGACTAGATAATTGCATTAATGAGAAATAGAACAGGTGTTCCTAATAATTCTTTAGGTGAGTGTATATATATATATATATATATATATATATATATATACACACACACACAGAAATCAAACAGGGCCTGCATAAAGATGATGACGTTTGTCTCCACCTGTATGCCATTTACCATTTACACAATCCAGGTGTCATCTCTCCTATGGTGTATGCAGTTTCTCCAGAGAAGGAAGTCTTGGTTGTTACAACTTAATTTCGATGGGGATGAAACTAATCAGCTTTTTTTCCCAAAGAAACCATCGCAGTTGCACAAGCTGCCTTTATGATGTGTATGCCATTGTGAATTGGTCATATATACACAGATATGTGAAATGTCCTTTCATTGCAGTATAAATAAATATTGCACTTGTAATTTCTCGACTGATAGACATTTAAATGCTACAATTGTGACATTAAACACTAATGACTAAGACCCATTTTACACATACTGTATGGTGCTGGTCTTAGTTTCCCCCTTGCGCTGACATAGGATTAATCTAAATTATGGCGAGGCGTCCCATGTTCATATGTGCCCGCATTACTGAGAAAAATTACGTTTTGCAAAGAAAACCGAGCCTCTAGGTGTCATGGTAACACCCCGGTTGCTTCTAGAGGCTCATTTGCATATATCAAAACATAATTTTTCTCAGCAATGCAGGAACGTATGAACATGGGACCAACACAGATGTCTTCAGCTGCTAACCGCACATGTAACAGTTCAGCCAGTTTCATAGGTACAAAGCTGCTGACAGATGCTCTTTATAAGCTTTTACATTATTTTTTTTATGTATATATTTATGCTTCATGTAATTTTGTATTCATTTATGTACTTTACCTTAAACATGCTGTATACATCCACAGTCTCATCTCTGGGGAACCATGGTCTTGATGGCCTTCTAATCAAGGAATCAGCGAAAAAAGGCCTGAATGGTGGAATAAATCCACATGTAGGTTCATCTTCCTGGACACGATGATCATACCATCCAAAATCAAAGGAGGGGAAGAGGTTGAAAACCTTAAAAAAAAAAAAGTAAGGACGTTTGAATATTAATGTCATCCTTAATATGAATTTACTGCATGAACACATTTGGGTATATCTACTTGTCTCCACTTTCTACACATTACTCTCTACTACTTAACTGGCTGAGCACAAGTATAGAACTAAAGGGTTAACTTCATACACGCCTGTACCCATCCACTTACATGTGGCTGGGCTGCAATACCGGACACAACCCATGGAGAAGATATCCCCCGTTTCAGACAACTTTGGGCCTTCTCAGTAGTAAGGACTTCCTGAGCGCCTGCTGAAGAGGTGCCTGCTAAGTTCCCTAGCGTTTGCTATGTTTGTGAGGAGGTAGGAGCACCCACCTTGCACCCACCTTGCAAATTAATATTACTGTCCTAATTGTGTTTAATAGGTTAAAATGTTTGAATGTTGACTGTCAGGATGGGAAAGGGTTAACTGCAAAATGTTTGCACCTACTTGTAAGAAAAACGGTGGTTCTTCACTAATCTAAAGGTTTGCTAAACAGATCGGCTACCCTGTAAATTACATTAACACTTACTTTGTCAGCAGTCAGCTCTTTCTCTGGTTTCATCAGTACCACGCTCTGATCTACCACCCGCAGACCACAGAGAGATCCAGGAGCAGCCTCAACCTGGAGAGACACATCTGATCCTGGTAGAACCTCCCCAGGGGAAAACTTAGTTGATACCTGGAAAGAGATTACAACTTAATAGGAAATAGACATAGAACAACCAGAGACAGCCCTGATACCTGACTGAACACTTGTTTAGGACTCTCCTACTTAGTGTCCATCACATGGCACCCTATCTTCCTGGTCACTCTTGCATTTGGGTAGACACCAATAATTGATTCTCCAGCCTACGCCTGCCTGCTTCCTAAGTAAAGGCTTCTATGATTAGGTGTCAGCCTGATCAAGGGAGAATACTGTGTACCTATAGCCCATGGAGTAAACGTCAATTCTGTTATCATGACTGCTGCAATTGCACTAATAACTGTTAGATATTGATGCAATCCTAGTGTAAGAAGATGCGCAGGAGTGCATCATACTTTTTTCTCAGTATCCAGAAAGCTATGTTAGATGCTGCATCTCCTGCACTTAGTTGTGAATTTCAATGTTAGATGCAGAAGAACAAAAAAGGAAAAACTAAGCAACTTTGTTTCAAAACAGGAAACCAAATGCGGAATCATTCTGCTTTTTCCTGAAGTCCTTCAAAAATTGAACATATGTCCCCCAAAATGGTTCCATTCAAAATGCAACTCAATCTGCAAAAAACAAACCCTCATTCAACTATGCCAACAAGAAAATAAAAAAATGATGTCTTTTAAAACATGGAAACTAAAGAATCAAACAAATTTCCACATCCTGGAGTCACAGCAATACCATCATTCTAAAATATAACTTTTAATATTTATGTATAAAAGGCCAATACACCCTTATAATTTATAGATAATTAATAATAAGGAAAAGAAAATCAAAATCTAGGGTCAGATAGGTGTTACCTGGCACGATATTTGCAATCTGGTTAGTAGATGTTAGTGGAACCTATTGGGGGCAGTAGCCCTAATTCTGGCCCTAGTGTAGCAGCCCTGCCTAAATACGGAATGGCCGCCCCGATAGGGGCGATCCCGTTTCTCGTGCCTCCTAGTGTCCCTGGTTTCCCCTATCACGGGGTAGATACCTGTATAATGAGGGACCCTGTAGGAATGCCTGGGCTAATCTACACAAGAAAAATAATAAATGTATATAAATACCCAAAATTAGTGACAGACAACAACCTAATAACAAATGTGATATAAAGAAAAAAAATATAGAATTGGAAAAGTCAAATGTCCAATACCGTCCCTACGCGTTTCGCCTGGTTGGTTTCAGGCTCATCAGGGGACATATTTGACAAGGAGTACCTATCACCATAGAGAATTACAAATATTACTATACATATATAAATTTATTTTATTTTTCTATTTTTCTCTTTGAAGATAATCAGAGAAATATTGGAACATATGATAAAATAGGCCAATAGCTAGAGAACATTGATCAATCAATTTAACCACCTCAGCCCCCAGTGCTTAAACACCCTGAAAGACCAGGCCACTTTTTACACTTCTGACCTACACTACTTTCACCGTTTATTGCTCGGTCATGCAACTTACCACCCAAATGAGATTTACCTCCTTTTCTTCTCACTAATAGAGCTTTCATTTGGTGGTATTTCATTGCTGCTGACATTTTTACTTTTTTTGTTATTAATCGAAATTTAACGATTTTTTTGCAAAAAAATGACATTTTTCACTTTCAGTTGTAAAATTTTGCAAAAAAAAACGACATCCATATAGAAATTTTGCTCTAAATTTATAGTTCTACATGTCTTTGATAAAAAAAAAATGTTTGGGTAAAAAAAAAATGGTTTGGGTAAAAGTTATAGCGTTTACAAACTATGGTACAAAAATGTGAATTTCCGCTTTTTGAAGCAGCTCTGACTTTCTGAGCACCTGTCATGTTTCCTGAGGTTCTACAATGCCCAGACAGTACAAACACCCCACAAATGACCCCATTTCTGAAAGTACACACCCTAAGGTATTCGCTGATGGGCATAGTGAGTTCATAGAACTTTTTATTTTTTGTCACAAGTTAGCGGAAAATTATGATTTATTTATTTTTATTTTTTTTTCTTACAAAGTCTCATATTCCACTAACTTGTGACAAAAAATAAAAAGTTCTATGAACTCACTATGCCCATCAGCGAATACCTTGGGGTCTCTTCTTTCCAAAATGGGGTCACTTGTGGGGTAGTTATACTGCCCTGGCATTCTAGGGGCCCAAATGTGTGGTAAGGAGTTTGAAATCAAATTCTGTAAAAAATTACCTGTGAAATCCGAAAGGTGCTCTTTGGAATATGGGCCCCTTTGCCCACCTAGGCTGCAAAAAAGTGTCACACATCTGGTATCTCCGTACTCAGGAGAAGGTGGGGAATGTGTTTTGGGGTGTCATTTTATATATACCCATGCTGGGTGAGAGAAATATCTTGGCAAAAGACAACTTTTCCCATTTTTTTATACAAAGTTGTCATTTGACCAAGATATTTATCTCACCCAGCATGGGTATATGTAAAAAGACACCCCAAAACACATTCCTCAACTTCTCCTGAGTACGGGGATACCAGATGTGTGACACTTTTTTGCAGCCTAGGTGGGCAAAGGGGCCCATATTCCAAAGAGCACCTTTCGGATTTCACTCCTCATTTTTTCCTGAATTTGATTTCAAACTCCTTACCACACATTTGGGCCCCTAGAATACCAGGGCAGTATAACTACCCCACAAGTGACCCCATTTTGGAAAGAAGACACCCCAAGGTATTCCGTGAGGGGCATGGCGAGTTCCTAGAATTTTTTATTTTTTGTCACAAGTTAGTGGAAAATGATGATTTTTTTTTTTTTTTTTTTTCATACAAAGTCTCATATTCCACAAACTTGTGACAAAAAATAAAAACTTCCATGAACTCACTATGCCCATCAGCGAATACCTTGGGGTCTCTTCTTTCCAAAATGGGGTCACTTGTGGGGTAGTTATACTGCCCTGGCATTCTAGGGGCCCAAATGTGTGGTAAGTAGGTAAATGACCTGTGAAATCCGAAAGGTGCTCTTTGGAATGTGGGCCCCTTTGCCCACCTAGGCTGCAAAAAAGTGTCACACATCTGGTATCTCTGTATTCAGGAGAAGTTGAGGAATGTGTTTTGGGGTGTCTTTTTACATATACCCATGCTGGGTGAGATAAATATCTTGGTCAAATGCCAACTTTGTATAAAAAAATGGGAAAAGTTGTCTTTTGCCAAGATATTTCTCTCACCCAGCATGGGTATATGTAAAATGACACCCCAAAACACATTCTTCAACTTCTCCCGATTACGGAGATACCAGATATGTGACACTTTTTTGCAGCCTAGGTGGGCAAAGGGGCCCATATTCAAAAGAGCACCTTTCGGATTTCACAGGTCATTTTTTACAGAATTTGATTTCAAACTCCTTACCACACATTTGGGCCCCTAGAATGCCAGGGCAGTATAACTACCCCACAAGTGACCCCATTTTGGAAAGAAGAGACCCCAAGGTATTCGCTGATGGGCATAGTGAGTTCATGGAACTTTTTATTTTTTGTCACAAGTTAGTGGAATATGAGACTTTGTATGAAAAAAAAAAATAAAAAAAAAAATAAGCATTTTCCACTAACTTGTGACAAAAAATAAAAAATTCTAGGAACTCGCCATGCCCCTCACGGAATACCTTGGGGTGTCTTCTTTCCAAAATGGGGTCACTTGTGGGGTAGTTATACTGCCCTGGCATTTTCCAGGGGCCCTAGTGTGTGGTAAGTAGGTAAATGACCTGTGAAATCCTAAAGGTGCTCTTTGGAATATGGGCCCCTTTGCCCACCTAGGCTGCAAAAAAGTGTCACACATGTGGTATCGCCGTATTCAGGAGAAGTTGGGGAATGTGTTTTGGGGTGTCATTTTACATATACCCATGCTGGGTGAGAGAAATATCTTGGCAAAAGACAACTTTTCCCATTTTTTTATACAAAGTTGGCATTTGACCAAGATATTTCTCTCACCCAGCATGGGTATATGTAAAATGACACCCCAAAACACATTCCCCAACTTCTCCTGAGTACGGCGATACCAGATGTGTGACACTTTTTTGCAGCCTAGATGCGCAAAGGTGCCCAAATTCCTTTTAGGAGGGCATTTTTAGACATTTGGATACCAGACTTCTTCTCACGCTTTGGGGCCCCTAGAATGCCAGGGCAGTATAAATACCCCACATGTGACCCCATTTTGGAAAGAAGACACCCCAAGGTATTCAACGAGGGGCGAGGCGAGTTCATAGAAATTTTTTTTTTTTGGCACAAGTTAGCGGAAATTGATATTTTTTATTTTTTTCTCACAAAGTCTCCCGTTCCGCTAACTTGGGACAAAAATTTCAATCTTTCATGGACTCAATATGCCCCTCACGGAATACCTGGGGGTGTCTTCTTTCCGAAATGGGGTCACATGTGGGGTATTTATACTGCCCTGGCATTCTAGGGGCCCTAAAGCATGAGAAGAAGTCTGGAATATAAATGTCTAAAAAAATTTACGCATTTGGATTCCGTGAGGGGTATGGTGAGTTCATGTGAGATTTTATTTTTTGACACAAGTTAGTGGAATATGAGACTTTGTAAGAAAAAAATAAATAAATTCCGCTAACTTGGGCCAAAAAAATATCTGAATGGAGCCTTACAGAGGGGTGATCAATGACAGGGGGGTGATCAATGACAGGGGGGTGATCAATGACAGGGGGGTGATCAATGACAGGGGGGTTGATCAATGACAGGGGGGTTGATCAATGACAGGGGGGTGATCAGGGAGTCTATATGGGGTGATCACCACAGTCATTGATCATGCCCCTGTAAGGCTTCATTCAGACGTCCGGATGCGTTTTGCGGATCCGATCCATCTATCAGTGGATCCGTAAAAATCATGCGGATGTCTGAATGGAGCTTTACAGGGGGGTAATCAATGACAGGGGGGTAATCAATGACAGGGGGGTGATCAGGGAGTCTATATGGGGTGATCACCACAGTCATTGATCACGCCCCTGTAAGGCTTCATTTAGACGTCCGGATGCGTTTTGCGGATCCGATCCATCTATCAGTGCATCCGTAAAAATCATGCGGACATCTGAATGGAGCTTTACAGGGGGGTAATCAATGACAGGGGGGTGATCAGGGAGTCTATATGGGGTGATCACCACAGTCATTGATCATGCCCCTGTAAGGCTTCATTCAGACGTCCGGATGCGTTTTGCGGATCGGATCCATCTATCAGTGCATCCGTAAAAATCATGCGGACATCTGAATGGAGCTTTACAGGGGGGTGATCAGGGAGTCTATATGGGGTGATCACCACAGTCATTGATCATGCCCCTGTAAGGCTTCATTCAGACGTCCGGATGCGTTTTGCGGATCGGATACATCTATCAGTGCATCCGTAAAAATCATGCGGACATCTGAATGGAGCTTTACAGGGGGGTGATCAGGGAGTCTATATGGGGTGATCACCACAGTCATTGATCATGCCCCTGTAAGGCTTCATTCAGACGTCTGGATGCGTTTTGCGGATCGGATCCATCTATCAGTGCATCCGTAAAAATCATGCGGACATCTGAATGGAGCTTTACAGGGGGGTGATCAGGGAGTCTATATGGGGTGATCACCACAGTCATTGATCATGCCCCTGTAAGGCTTCATTCAGACGTCCGGATGCGTTTTGCGGATCGGATCCATCTATCAGTGCATCCGTAAAAATCATGCGGACATCTGAATGGAGCTTTACAGGGGGGTGATCAGGGAGTCTATATGGGGTGATCACCACAGTCATTGATCATGCCCCTGTAAGGCTTCATTCAGACGTCCGGATGCGTTTTGCGGATCCGATCCATCTATCAGTGGATCCGTAAAAATCATGCGGACATCTGAATGGAGCTTTACAGGGGGGTAATCAATGACAGGGGGGTGATCAATGACAGGGGGGTGATCAGGGAGTCTATATGGGGTGATCAGGGGTGATCAGGGGCTAATAAGGGGTTAATAAGTGACGGGGGGGGGGTGTAGTGTAGTGTAGTGGTGCTTGGTGGGACTTTACTGAGCTACCTGTGTCCTCTGGTGGTCGATCCAAACAAATGGGACCACCAGAGGACCAGGTAGCAGGTATATTAGACGCTGTTATCAAAACAGCGTCTAATATACCTGTTAGGGGTTAAAAAAAACACATCTCCAGCCTGCCAGCGAACGATCGCCGCTGGCAGGCTGGAGATCAACTCTCTTACCTTCCGTTCCTGTGAGCGCGCGCGCCTGTGTGCGCGCGGTCACAGGAAATCTCGGCCATCGCGAGATGACGCATATATGCGTGACTGTGCGCAGGGCTGCCACCTCCGGAACGCGATCCTGCGTTAGGCGGTCCGGAGGTGGTTAATAAGATGATCAAGTCAGTTAGTGTAGCAGGAGATATTAAATGAATGAAGATGATCTAGGTACTGATAGAAAAAACCTAGAATCATTCACGTGTCTCGTGCTTCAGGCTATGGCCAGACTGGGATAAACCAAAACTTTTATTTAGGTATATAGTCCTCAGTCTATTATAGTAGGACTATGTCTATTTGTTTGTACCAGGCCAAAAATTATGCCTATAATACATATCAGATGTAGGATACAGATAAATCTGACATCTATGGCATAACAGTATTAGCTGTTTAATCAGCTCAATAACAGCTACCGATCCACATCAAGGATATAACATCACTCATCAATATACAATGTTAAGTGGTATCAGATAGTTTTCGCCGGTAATACTTGCATGCCCGTTTATGGCTAGATAGGTAGGCCGGTGGTGGTGTCCAAAAGTCTGGATGCCAATAACGGTGGTAGCATCGTGGTGACACAAATAAGATAGCGTCCGGCAGACAGGCAGCAAGTTATTGCCGGCGTTCTTGCCTTTTAAACTGTTATTTCCGGGTATCGGGTCACATGGGGATCCCACGTGATCTCAGTGCCGGATGATGTCCGACGTCATACACTGGCACGTAATCCTCTGTGGGAAGCGAAGCAGGTAGCGTCTGACATCAGGCGCACCCACGTGACCACTGTGCCGGTCATGTGATTTATCAAACCGAGCCGGTCATATGACTATTAGGTCAGGCCGATTACGTAGTGTAACATAACAGCCATTAAGGGGGAGCAGAACAAAGACATAGAAAAGGCTGACTATAAGGCGGAAATATAGATGTCCTACTATATATTGTTTTCAGCCACATATAGAAAAAAGATTAAGTAACGGTAACCAGTTAAAGATTGTTAGATAAATATTTATTTAGGTATATCAGGCTGATAACTTAATCTCTATGTATCCAATTTATAAATTACTTGAATTATTAAGGGGTGATTGGCAAAAATATATTTGGGGCCCATAATAGAGAGATTGGCCCCCCGATTGAATGTTTATTATGATACACAAAGGATATAATGATCCTAAAAGATAGATAGGACGTCTTAAATGAAGCACGCAAAATCAATAGATTCATTTAAACCAGCTGGTGTGACAGTATTTAACCTAAAAATCCAACCTAATTCTTTTTGTTTTAATAATTTGTCTAAGTCCCCACCTCTTTTGGACATTTTTATTACCTCAATCATCGAGAAATGTATGGTTTTGACAGATCCTGCATGTCTATTCCATACATGTCTTGAAATGGGTTTATCCCGTTTATTGCGAATATCCCCGATGTGTTCAAGGATTCGTTTTATAAAAATCCTCTTGGTTTTACCTATGTATTTAAGTCCACAGTCACATTGAGCCATATATATAACCCCAGAGGTATTACAATTAGCAAAGTTACGGGCATAAAATGTCCGGTCTCCCGTACTGTTGGAAAAGTGGAGTCAGTAATATATTACTTAAGGAACTTACTTTATTCTTGAAACATTTTTGTACAGTGAATTTTGCATTATCTGCTAACATTTCTCCATTAGGCAGCATGATGTAAACAAGGGCATGAATAAACATAGAAGTGCTTGCACTCAAAGGAAGGTTCAAGGTAACTTTTCCATGGATATCTGTGATAAAAGAAAAAATAATTGACTGAAAGCCACTTTTAGCCTCATAGATCTAGTGCATGGATCCACAATACATCACCCATAACATACTAAGGGTCCATTTTAGAGATGAGTGAATTGATTCTAGGGATATAATTAGGTATATTTAGGCTTTTATCAGGGAAAGCATAGAGAGTTAGGAACTGAGTGCTCTGAGTTGTGTTGCATGCAGCTGCTGGCAAGTTCTATATTACAAAACCCTGCAACAATCTCAGGTTTTGACATTTATAACTAATTTCTGTTGTGATGCATTCTTGTGGTCAATATTCTGGAGAAAACAGTTGATATATTTGGCACAAATCAAAATTCCATTCATTTTGGTGCATTTCATGCCATAATTCTGGTGCAACGTGCTTAGTAAATGTCCCCCATTGTATTACTTCAAGATACCATGCAGTTTAAGAGAACACATATTACTGAATTAAGGGGGATTGGTCAGTAAGGCACACGGAGTAACAAAAGACTTTAGAAGTCAGGGCCAGGCATGATCACATTTACACTGCCTGGTCATGTCAATCAAAGAGGGCATGGCAGTTGCAGAGAGAGCTGAGCCTCTAGGAGGAAGGGCAACACTCCATTGCTTTTAGAGGCTCATTTGCATATATTTAAAAAAAAAAATTGTCTCAGTAGAAATGATGAACATATCAACATGGGACCAACATAGGTGCCTTCAGCTGCAAAGCGCACATATAACAGATCAACCAGTTTTGTGGGTACAAATCTTCTGACAAATGCCCTTTAATATAGCAGTTTCATTCAATACATTATATTACCATTGTAAATTGTCAATATCAGTGTGTAATGTGTTTGTATAAAGGGCGGGACATTTAACTGCACTTCTATCTGTAAATGATCTGGGTAAACACTTGCAAATTTGTTACAGTTCAATAATCTATGTATCAAACCTGTGATTTTACATTTTCTATATATAGGACTCATGGAGCCATGGGTCAAAGAATTCCTCCTGTTCCTACTCTTCTTGCTACAGGGAAGCCTTTCACTTACATCATCTCTGTCTTCACTATCCCCTCCTGGTGGGGAACCTTCTTTTTTATTGAGAAGAGGCAACAAAATTGCGCACGCTATGGAACATACTCAAGATAGTTTCCCTGTTGATGACTTGTGTAAGAACAGTCAGTGTTTTGATTGTCATAAGGAGGTTCAGGGGGAAGTAGGGGACCTAGGAAAGCATTCTGCCATTGCACCTCTTGATTTGAGACATTCTAACTTGCTGGAATGCCACCTTACATATTCTAGAGCAGGGATCAGCAACCTTTGGCACTCCAGCTGTTATGAAATGCTCTATTCAGTTCTATGTGAATTCGTAGAAGAGCAGAGCAAGTATGCATGCTGGGAGTTGTAGTTTCACAACAGCTGGAGTGCCGGAGGTTGCCTACCCCTGTTCTAGAGCGTTTGAACAAGTGGTGTACAGCAGTGAGAGATTTTATTATGCACCATACCACCTTAGCAGGGAACATGTTTTGAGGTCAGGCAGTGGCAGTTCATTAGAGACATCTGTTGCCTGCTGAAGCCCTTTGAAGAGGCCACCAGATTTGTCAGTAGGAACAACTGCGCCATGAACAATGTCATCACCCCGATTTTTATCAGCTCACACTGACTCAACAAGGTACAGCAAAAGAAGAACAGCTTACATATTTTGCTGGCTGCCCTGTAGCTGTTGGGAGCCCTTATGGAGAAAGTCCAATGGAGGAGGAAGTAGAGGATGAAGAGGAGTATCTGCCACTGGAGAAGGAGGAGGAGTCAATGGTGGAGGAGTAGGAGTCTAATAAATACTATGGTGATGATGACACTGACCATGATGACTAATCATTGCAGTGGAGGGTGGAACCAGAAAGAACTGTCTCCTCTGGCATTCTGGCAAACATGACAAGCTCTATGCTTGCTTGCTTACATAATGACAGGCTTATAATTAGCATCAAGCAATCTTATGATTCCACTTTGTTTGCAGCTTGACTAAACTTTTGGTGATCACACACCTGTCACCCGTGTGTCTGATCGGGAGGCCTCTCCCCGCCCCTTACTCAGAGAAGTTTGCACAAGTGTACAAAACATCACATATTTCCAGACCCATCCAGAACAAGCCACTGTTTCATCTGACAATCAACACGTGTGTCCATAAATACGGGCAGAATAATTATAATATATTGATTTGGTAAAGACCGGCGCTCTCTATTTTGAAGCACTCAGAGGTATACACGGCGGTATAATAGGAGCTTTAATGTACAAAGAGCAATAAATCAGATTAAAACAAATAAATATATGTATAAAAACCCAAATAGATTACAGTTTTATAAAAGGCATCTCAAGATCATACACTACGTCTAATTCATAAAACACTTAAAGCTTCTAGAATCAGATAAAAAGTACATATCAAGAAACCACTGCAGTGGCTAGTAGGGATACTGCTTCAAATCTAGTCCTTCAAAATTAATCTCATAATAGTCCGGAGATATTTTTAAGCATATGTTGCAACAATGTAAAGAATCAATTTACATCCAGTTCAGTGTACGCCAGGATTAAATAGCACTCCATGAGGAGACTATCCGGAATTTTGAACCCTTGCTCTGGATGTACACTGATTCTTTACATTGTTGCAACATATGTTTGAAAATATCTCCTGACTATTATGAGATTAATTTTGAAGGACTGGTTTTCAAGCAGTATCCCTACTAGCCATTCCAGTGGTTTCTTGATATGTACTGTAGAAAAACGCAAGGGTCCGTCGTTGACAGAAGGTATGTGTCACCGAGGTTCCTGGCCTCGGTGAAGTAAGAGCTGGTATTTTCAAGTGTCAGCGGCAGTTAGTGCTGGTTGACACATTACTATTTTAGAATGGCTGTAAGCTGATCCGGGCCGGCTCTTACTGGGAGTAAACAAAGTGCTAGGTGGGTGGCTTCTCCACACGCTCCAGGCCGACTCTTTATTGGCCTATATCAAACCCAGCCAGCAGTCTCAGCTGTGTGTGGATTACTCCTCTCTGACAGTGGAGCGCTGTCAGTCGCTGTGTGTTTTGGGATCTGAAAACTTGTGACGTGCAAAAGGTCTGGGAGCCGCATGCTGAGAAACAGGCCAATAAAGCCTGCTGTGGACCACAGGTGGAGAAACTGCAAACCAGGTGAAGGTTTTTGTTCTGTGGACTTTTCATGGTGTGAACAAACACCTAGACTGCAAAATGTCACTTTTTGTTTTTCCTTGTGTGTGAATTAAACACTGAACTGTTTAAGTTAAAGACTTTGTGGTTGCCTCTATAATGCCTCCGCTAGCCTGTCTACCAGAGCAAATCCCTACAGTACTTTTTATCTGATTCTAAAAGCTTTAAGTGTTTTATGAATTAGACGTAGTGTATGAACTTGAGATGCCTTTTATAAAACTGTAATCTATTTGGGTTTTTATACATATATTTATTTGTTTTAATCTGGTTCATTGCTCTTTGTACATTAAAGCTCCTATTATACCGCCGTGTATACCTCTGAGTGCTTCCAAATAGAGAGTCTTTACCAAATCAATATATATTCTTTTTTCTCTCTGACTAGGTGAATCACATAGACCTGTGCACCTCATACATGAGAGTGGACAGGTGAGCCACCCGATCTGTAGAATAATTATAATAATTATAAATAATTTTTGGACAATAATGCAGAACAGGCCACTGTTTCTTAGGACATTAACATGTGTATGTGCATTAACAGGGTCATGGATCTGCCCCCACTAAGGCATAAGTTTTGAATGCTTGTTCCTAAAAAGCCACAGTATTTTAAACATCATTTGTCCCCATAGCTGTGTCAGTGCCAGTTTATTTGCTGTTACTGTCATTGTGTTAAAGAACTTAAAAAGGAAGGGATGGAGGGGGAGAAGAGAAAGAGTAAAATGAAAAAAAGAGAGCAAGAGAACAAGAGAGAAAAAATCGTATAAGACCGCAGAGTGTCATATACCAATTTTCAGGCCAATCAAAGCATTTTATATTCATGTAGTATTGTCCACAAATCAAATCTTATTGAAAAGTTAGCTGAATCAGACACAAAGCGAAAAAATAGAAATTTCCTTATCTCTGGTCCATTTGTATGACTGTTTATTCATATGTTCTATAAAAGAAATCATAGCATGCTTCTTTGGATGCTATTCATGGAACATACAGAGGCACACTAAGTGATTTAATGTGGTGCTGGCAAAGGGTTAAAGCACGAGGACGAAGATGACCTTATGGGTG
Source organism: Bufo bufo (assembly GCF_905171765.1). Classification (NCBI taxonomy): domain Eukaryota; kingdom Metazoa; phylum Chordata; class Amphibia; order Anura; family Bufonidae; genus Bufo; species Bufo bufo. Next base: position 53,673,507 of record NC_053394.1, read on the forward strand.
TGCTACCCCAGGAGCCTCGTCATTTGTGTACCTTCATACCACATTAGTCCATACCACACTAGTCCAACTTATAATGCTACATCAATTTTTTTGTATATTGTCATACCAAAAAATTCAACAATTTTTAATTGCAGAGCTCTGTAAACCATGAGTTAGCAACCTACAGCACCCCAGCTGTTTCGAAACTAGCATTCCCAGCACGTTCTATTAACTTCAACTTGTGTGCATGCTGGGAGCTGTAGATTCACAACTGCTACGGTGACACAGGTTGCTGCCCTGTGTTGTAGACTTTAATTTTTTAATAGGGTTCTCCGAGCTAAAGATATTGATGACCTATCCTCAGGATAGGTCATCAAGATCAGATCAGATCAGTAGGGGTCAGACTCCCAACACCGCCACCACCACCACCACCACCACCACCAATCAGGTGTTTTAAGCTGTGGAGCTTTAAACTACAGTGTATGGAGTGGAAGCAGAAGGCTCAGGACACTGGGTAGTGCTGATGTACTGAAGCTCAGCTCCCATTCACTTAAGTTAGATTTGAGCGAGTGTATGGGACTCGCTGCTTCCAGCCGGCCCACTGTAAAGTTTCTGGGATGGTGGCTGCCCGAAACAGCTGATTGGTGGGGGTGTTAGATGTCGGACCTCCACTAATATGATATTGACCTAATAGGCCATTAATATCCGTAGCCCAGAGAACTCCCCTAAAATCAACACATCTGAGATCATCTTGCCTTACCTTCATTAGTGTTTTCAATGTTAATGTCCACTGACCCTGAGTCTTTAATAGAAACTTTGGAAACCAACTGTAAAAAACAATGCAACAATTAAATAGGAAATTAGAAATAAATAGGATGATGGGGGAAATATAATGCTTTAAAGTGAAATCCTGCTAATCTCCACTTGTCAGTTATTGGCAGAGATACTTAACTTCCGCTAGTAATGTTAAATCTTTTCTTGTAGTTTTGTCATTCATTTCCCAGGTTATATTTTAGTAACTGGCAAACTGGGTAATTGTCCAGTGCCTCCTACCTTGAGAAACCTAGGAGTAACCTAAAATCACTGAGAATCATTTAGTAAAATATGGTGGATAATTCAATTATTTATTTGTGAACTATATGGTAGTCTTACGTGCTACCATCTTTAACCCCTTCAGGACTCCCTTCAGCCATTTTTCACCTTAAAGGGAATCTGTAACCGGGATTTTGTGTAAAGAGCTGAGGACATAGGTTGCTAGATGGCCGCTAGCACATCCGCAATATCCAGTCCCCATAGCTCTGTGTGCTTTTTTGTGTAAAAAAAAATGATTTGATACATATCCTGTCCCTGAGATGAGTCCAGCATGAAGGAGCCCAGCTCCGCCCCGTATCCTCAAAATCTCGTTCTTGCTCCCCGACGTCAGAAAGCCAGAGCGCCGTAATCTCGCGATGCGCGAGCTAGAGCATGCGCAGTGTCGTCATAGTGTTCCTTCCCTGTGCTGGCATCGGCCTCAGGGAACGAACTGCGCAAGCGCGCGCAGCGCGAGATTACGTCGCTCTAGCTTTCTGACGTCGGGAGCAAGGACGAGATTCTGAGGATGCGGGGCAGTGCTGGGCTCCTTCACGCTGGACTCATCTCAGGTTAATTTGCATATGTATCAAATCAGTTTTTTTACACAATAAAAGCACACGGAGCTATGGGGACTGGATATTGCGGATGTGCTAGCGGCCATCTAGCAACCCATGTCCTCAGCTCTATACACAAAATCCCGGTTACAGGTTCCCTTTAAGGACCAGGCCATTTTTTGCAAATCTGACATGTGTCACTTTATGTGGTGATAACTTTAAAATGCTTTTACTTATTCAAGCCATTCTGAGATTGTTTTCTAGTCACATACTGTACTTCATGACAGTGATAAATTTGAGTCAAAATATTTCTTTTTTTTTTTAAATACCAAATTTCCCAAAAATGTTGAAAAATGTGGAAAAATTCACAATTTTCAAAATTTCAATTTCTGTGTTTTTAAAACAGATAATGATATCTCCTAAAATAGTTATTACTTTACATTTACCATATGTCTACTTCATGTTTGGATCATTTTGTAAATGACATTTTACTTTTTTTGGGATGTTAGAATGCTTAGAAGTTTAGAAGCAAATTTTGAAATTTTTCAGAAAATTTCCAAAACCTATTTTTTAAGGACCAGTTCAGGGCTGAAGTCACTTTGTAAGGCTTACATAATAGAAACTACCCATAAATGGCCCCATTTTAGAAACTAAACCCCTCAAGGTATTCCAAACTGATTTTACACATTTTCTTTACCCTTTAGGTGTTCCACAAGAATTAAAGGAAAAGGTAGATGAAATTTCAGAATTTTACTTTATTGGCAGATTTTCCATTTTAATCCATTTTTTCCGCTAACAAAGCAAGGGTTAACAGCCAAACAAAACTAAATATTTATTGCTCTGGTTCTTTAGTTTACAAAAACTGCATATGTGGTCGTAAACTGCTGTACGGGCATACGGCAGGGCGCAAAAGGAAAGGAATGTCATATGGTTTTTGGAGGGCAGATTTCACTGGGATAATTTTAAGTTGCCATGTCTCATTTGAAGACCCCCCTGATGCACCCCTAGAGTAGAAACTCCAAAGAAATGACCCCATTTTGGAAACTACTAGTGATGAGCGGCAGGGGCAATATTCGAATTCGCGATATTTCACAAATATTTTATAGAGTATTCGTCATATATTCGTGAATTCTCAAATTCGAGATTACAATCTTGATTGCGAAAATCGGCAATGTATTATTTGCGTAATGCGTGCGAAATACTGGCGTGGGGTAGGCAACTTTTCTATTGGTTTCTAGGGATCTTGCTAAGCTGTGACAAAGCCTTCTCATTGGCCCACATGCTAGAAGAAGTGAGGGATGATCACCTGATATGTACTGTGATAAAAAAAATAATGAATATTCGTCATTACGACTAAATATTCGCAAATTCTCGAAGTGCCGATATTCGTGAAAAAAATTCACTTTTCAAATATTCGGGCTCAACCCTAGATACTACGGAATAAGGTGGCAGTTTTGTTGGTACTATTTTAGGGAACATATGATTTTTGGTTGCTCTATATTATACTTTTTGTGAGGCAAGGTAAATAAAAATAGCTGTTTTGGCACCGTTTTTATTTTTTGTTATTTACAATGATCATGTGGTATTTTTATAGAGCAGGTTGTTACGGACGCGACAATACCAAATGTGACTAATTTTTTGGGTTGTTTGTTTCAGTTTTACATAAGAAAGCATTTTTAAAAAATATATATTTTTTTGTGTTTCCATATTCTGAAAGCCTATTTTTTTTTTTTTTTTTGGCAACTGTCTTATGTAGGGGCAAATTTTTTTCGGTATGGGATGACGGTTTGATTGGTTCTATTTTAGGGTGTATATGACTTTTTGATCGCTTGGTATTACACATTTTTTGGATGCAAGGTGCTGGGCCATGTAATAATTTTATACAGTAGGTTCTTACAGATGTGGCGATTCCTAATATGTATGCTTTTTTAAATTTATTTAAAGGGGTACTGCAGTTTTTTTAAACTGATGATCTATGCTCTGGATAGATCATCAGCATCTGATCGGCGGGGGTCCGACACCCGGGATCCCTGCCGATCAGCGGTTTGAGAAGGCAGCGGCGCTGGCAGTAGTGCCGCGGCCTTCTCGCTGTTTACCGCAGGCCCAGTGACGTCACAACTAATTATCACTGGCCTGGGCGCGGCTAAGCTCCATTCAAGTGAAAAGAGCTTAGCCCTGCCCAGGCCATTGATACTAGTCGTGACGTCACTGGGCCTGCGGTAAACAGCGAGAAGGCCGCGGAGCTACTGCCTTCTCAAACAGCTGATCGGCAGGGGTCCCGGGTGTCAGACCCCCGACGATCAGATGCTGATGATTTATTCAGAGGATAGATCATCATTTAAAAAAACTGCAGAACCCCTTTAAGTTTTACACAATAACAGCATTTTTGAAACAAAAAAATCATGTTTTAGTGTCTCCATATTCTGAGAGCCATAGTTTTCATATTTTTAGGACAATTGTCCTAGCTAGGATCTCATTTTTTGTGGGATGAGATTACAGTTTGATTGGTATAATTTTGGGGTGCGTATGACTTTTTGATCGCTTGGAAATACACTTTTTGTGATGTAAGGTGACAAAAAAATTGCTTTTTTGACACCATTTTTTTTTTTTACAGTGGGGTTAGGTCATGTGATATTAGGTCATGTGATATTTTTATAGAGCAGGTCGTTACGGACGTGGCAATACCTAATATGTAAACTTTTTAAAATTTATTTAAGTTTTACACAATAATATAATTTTTGAAACAAAAAAAAGCATGTTTTAGTTTCTCCATAGTCTGAGAGCAATAGTTTTTTTATTTTTGGGGCAATTGTCTTAGTTAGGATATAATTTTTGTCGGGATTAGATGCCGGTTTGATTGGCATTATTTTGGGGTGCATATGACTTTTATCACTTGCTATTACACTTTTTGTGATGAAATATGACAAAAAATAGCTTTTTTGACACAGTTTTTATTTTTTATTTTATGGTGTTCATCTGAGGGGTTAGGTCATGTGCTATTTTTATAGAGCAGGTTGTTACAGACGTGGTGATACCTAATATGTCTACTTTTTTTTTTTTTTTTACATTTAACAAAATAAAAGTTTATTATGTTTTAGTGTCTCCATAGTCTTTTTTAATTTTTTAGGCGATTGTCTTAGGTAGGGCTAATTTTTTGTGGGATGTGGTGATGGTTAGATTGGTACTATTTTGGGGGCTTACACCTTTTTGATCGCTTGGTGTTGCACTTTTAGTGTTTTTTTTAGCACAGTTTTTATTTTATTTGTTTGACGGTGTTCATCTGAGGGGTTAGGTCATGTGATAATTTTATAGAGCCGGTCGATACGGACGCGGCGACACCTAATATGTCTTCTTTTCTTTTTTTCCAAATTTTTTTTCCTTTATTTTGGTAAAAGGACGCTTTTTTTTACTTGAAACGTTAAATTTTTTGTAAAACTTTCTTTTTTTAACTTATTTTTTTCACTTTATTTATTTGTCCCACTCTTGGACTTCAACTTTTGGGCATCTGATCCCCTTTACAATGCATTACAATACTTCTGTATTGTAATGCATTGGCTGTGAGTGTACTAAACACTGTAATACACTTAGGCCCCTTGCAGACGAGCGTGTGTGCATTGGCTGTAAGTGTATTAAACACTGTAATACACTTAGTCCCCTTGCAAACGAGCGTGTGCGGATTATGTCCGAATGTGTTGCGGCTGCGTTCAGTGAAAACCACCTAATATACCAGAGTCCACAGACAATCTGCTACTAAACGAGATAGGTGAGGCGGCAAATCATAACGAGGTCGTTATTATGGGGGACTTCAACTACCTAGATATAGACTGAGAAACTCAAACCTGTACATCTCATAAAGGAAACAGGTTCCTGGCAATAACCAAAGACAATTACCTTTCCCAACTGGTTTAGTAGTGGACTCGACTAGAGGGATGGTCATACTAGACTTAGTATTAACTAATAGACCTGACAGAACAACAGACGTGCAGGTCGGGGAACACCTGGGAAATAGCGACCATAAAGTAATAACCTTCCAATTGTCATTCAAAAGAGCGTTTCTTAAGGGAGTAACAAAAATACCAAACTTTAAAAAAGCTAAATTTAGCCAACTAAGCAATTTGCCTAACTAACTAACTAAAAATACAGCCACAAAATGGGATATTTTTAAAAGCATCATAAAATCGAATTGTGAAAGCTACATACCTCATGGGAATAAAAGTTTAAAGAACAAGAAGAAACCAATGTGGAAAACTAGAACTGTAAAGAAGGCAATAAATGACAAAAAGAAAGCATTTAGATCACTAAAAACAGGAGGGTAGTGAGGAAGCACTGAAAAACTATAAGGAAAAAAAATAGAATATGTAAAAAACAAATAAAAGCGGCCAAACTAGAGACCGAGAGATTCATTGCCAAAGAGAGTAAAACTAACCCTAAAATGTTCTTCAATTATATACGGTAAATGGTAAAAAGTATAAGTATACAGAGTGATGAGGGGGGAGTTGCACAGAGCGATGAGGAGAAAGCAAAGCTATTAAATATTTTTTTCTCCACTGTATTCACTGAAGAAAATAAATTGTCAGATGAAATGCAGAATGTAAAAGTAAATTCCCTATTAAAAGTGCCCTCTCTGACCCAGGAAGAAGTACAGTGCCATCTTAAAAAAATTAAAATAGACAAATCGCTAGGACCGGATGGCACAAGCCCCCCCTTCCCCACACCCCGGGTTCCTAAGAGAATTAAGTATTGTCATTACCAGACCCTTATTTCTGATATTTAAGAACTCCATACTGGCAGGGAGTGTTCCACATGATTGGCGCATAGCAAATGTTGTGCAAATATGCAAAAAGGGTCCAAAAACAGAACCCGGAATCTTGGAGCACCTCAATGAAATAAGCAAATAGCGCCATATCAGCATGGCTTCATGAGGAATCGGTCATGTCAAACTAATTTAATCAGTTTCTATGAGGTAAGTTCTAGACTTGACAGCGGTGAATCAATGGATGTCGAATATCTGGACTACTCCAAAGCATTTGACACTGTACCGCATAAAAGGTTAGTATGTAAAATGGGAATGCTCGGACTGGGAGAAAATGTCTGTATGTGGGTAAGTACCTGGCTCAGTAATAGAAAACAGAGGGTGGTTATTAACGGTACACACTCAGATTGGGTCACTGTCACTAGTGGAGTACCTTAGGGGTCAGTACTGGGCCCTATCCTCTTCAATATATTTATTAATGATCTTGTAGAAGGCTTGCACAGTAAAATATCAATTTTTGCAGATAATACTAAACTGTGTAAAGTAATTAACACTGAAGAGGACAGTATACTGCTACAAATGGATCTGAATAGATTGGAGGCTTGGGCAGAGAAATGGCAGATGAGGTTTGACAAATGACACTGACAAATGTAAGGTTATGCACATGGGTAGAAATAATACAAATCACCCGTACATACTAAATGGTAAAACACTGGGTAACACTGACATGGAAAAGGACCTAGGAATTTTAGTGAACAGCAAACTAAGGGTACTTTCACACTTGCGTTGTTTGATTCCGGCAGGCAGTTCCGTTGCCTGAACTGACTGCCTGATCAGGCAAACTGTATGCAAACGTATGTCATTTTTTCTTACTGATCAGGCATTTTTCAGACTAATCAGGATCCAGAAAAATGCATTGCAATACCGGATCCGTTTTTCCGGTGTCATCAGGCAAAACGGATCAGGCATTTATTTTTTTCTCATTTTTAGAGGTCTGCACATGCGCAGATCGGAAGGACGGATCCGGCATTCCGGTATTTTGAATGCCGGATCCGGCACTAATACATTCCTATGGAAAAAAATGCCGGATCCGGCATTCAGGCAAGTCTTCAGTTTTTTTCGCCGGAGATAAAACCGTAGCATGTTATGGTTTTCTCTTTTGCCTGATCAGTCAAAACAACTGAACTGAAGACATCCTGATGCATCCTGAACGAATTACTCTCCATTCAAAATGCATGGGGATATGCCTGATCAGTTCTTTTCCGGTATAGAGCCCCTGTGACGGATCTCTATGCCGGAAAAGAAAAACGCTAATGTGAAAGTAGCCTAAGAAGAACATAGTTCTACCACTTTACAAAATCGCTAGTCAGACCACACACGGAGTACTGTGTACAGTTCTGAGCTCCTGTGAACAAGGCAGAGATAGCAGAGCTGGAGACGGTTCAAAGGAGGTCAACTAAAGTAATTACGGGAATGAGGGAATGACAGTACCCTGAAAGATTATCAAAATTAGGGTTATTCACTTTAGAAAAAAGACGACTGAGGGGAGATTTAATTACTATGTATAAATATATCAGGGGTCAGTACAGAGATCTCTACCATCATTTATTTATCCCCAGGACTGTGACTGTGACAAGGGGACATCCTCTGCGCTTCGAGGAAAGAAGGTTTGTACACAAACATAGAAGAGGATTCTTTACGGTAAGAGCAGTGAGACTATGGAACTCTCTGCCTGAGGAGGTGGTAATGGTAAGTTCACTAAAAGAGTTGAAGTTGGGCCTGGATGTATTTCTGGAGTGTAATAATATTACAGGCTATAGCTAGTAGAGAGGGGTCGTTGATCCAGGGAGTTATCTGATTGCCTGAATGGAGTCGGGAAGGAATTTCTTCCCCCCTTCTACCTCACAGTTTTTTGTGATCAACTATGTTACTATGTTAAAACTATGTTACTATGCATCAAACATTGCACCTGCGCGGAATTCGGCGCATACAGCAGAGGTCTGACTATCAGTGGCTGCTGGACCCCTGCCGCTGATCGGGCAGGCGCAGCTCCTGCACCCACCCGATCAGCCCGCCGTACATGTACGGCGCTGGTCCTTAAGTCACGTCCACCAGCGCCCTACATGTACGGCGCAGGTCCTTAAGGGGTTAATATAGTGCCTATTAGTACACAAGGCATACCAACCTCACATTCTAGGATAGGTTTTTACCTCACCCCATTAATACATTTTATTGCTATATTACTAGAAAAAAGTTGACAAATACAGATTTGATTTCACTTTATGAAAAAAAATTCTGACCATAAACATACAGTTGCAAGAAAAAGTATGTGAACCCTTTGGAATAATATGGATTTCTGCACAAATTGGTCATAAAATGTGATCTGATCTTCAACTAAGTCACAACAATAGACAATCACAGTCTGCTTAAACTAATAACACACAAAGAATTAAATGTTACCATGTTTTTATTGAACACACCATGTAAACATTCACAGTGCAGGTGGAAAAAGTATGTGAACCCCTAGACTAATGACATCTCCAAGAGCTAATTGAAGTGAGGTGTCAGCCAACTGGAGTCCAATTAATGAGATGGATTGGAGGTGTTGGGTACAGCTGCCCTGCCCTATAAAAACACACACACCAGTTCTGGGTTTGCTTTTCACAATAAGCATTGCCTGATGTGAATGATGCCTCACACAAAAGAGCTCTCAGAAGACCTACAATTAAGAATTGTTGACTTGCATAGCTGGAAAGGGTTATAAAAGTATCTCCAAAAGCCTTGCTGTTCATCAGTCCACAGTAAGACAAATTGTCTATAAATGGAGAAAGTTCAGCACTGCTGCTACTCTCCCTAGGAGTGGCCGTCCTGTAAAGATGACTGCAAGAGCACAGTGCAGACTACTCAATGAGGTGAAGAAGAATCCTAGAGTGTCAGCTAAATCCCTGTTAGTGAATCTACGATACGTAAAACACTAAACAAGAATTGATTTCATGGGAGGATACCACAGAGGAAGCCACTGCTGTCAAAAAAAAACATTGCTGCACGTTTACAGTTTGCTCAAGAGCACCTGGATGTTCCACAGCAGTACTGGCAAAATATTCTGTGGACAGATTAAACCAAAGTTGAGTTGTTTGGAAGAAACACACAACACTATGTGTGGAGAAAAAGAGGCACAGCACACCAACATCAAAACCTCATCCCAACTGTGAAGTATGGTGTTGGGGGCATCATGGTTTTGGGCTGCTTTGCTGCTTCAGGGCCTGGACAGATTGCTATTATCGAAGTAAAAATGAATTCCCTAGTTTATCAAGACATTTTGCAGGAGAACTTAAGGCCATCTGTCCACCAGCTGAAGCTCAACAGAAGATGGTGTTGCAACAGGACAACGACCGAAAGCATAGAAGTAAATCAACAACAGAATAGCTTAAACAGAAGAAAATATGCCTTCTGGAGTGGCCCAGTCCTGACCTCAACCCGATTGAGATGCTGTGGCATGACCTCAAGAAAACGATTCACACCAGACATCCCAAGAATATTGCTGAACTGAAACTGTTCTGTATAGAGGAATGGTCAAGAATTACTCCTGAACGTTGTGCACGTCTGATCTGCAACTACAGGAAACGTTTGGTTGAAGTTATTGCTGCCAAAGGAGGTTCAACCAGTTATTAAATCCAAGGGTTCACATACTTTTTCCACCAGCACTGTGAATGTTTACATGGTGTGTTCAATAAAAACATGGTAACATTTAATTCTTTGTGTGTTATTAGTTTAAGCAGACTGTGATTGTCTATTGTTGTGACTTAGATGAAGATCAGATCACATTTTATGGCCAATTTGTGCAGAAATCCATATCATTCCAAAGGGTTCACATACTTTTTCTTGCAACTGTATGTAGTATATCTATGGGACATGTCAAATATATTTGGTAATGGGTAACCCTCCCCTGGGATCTTTAGTTAATATGAAAACAAGGGTCCCAGTTTCATCAATATTATGTAGGGATCAGGGAGAACACCAGTACATATGTGTGGCTTTTTTGATTAAAGGGATTCTCCGGGAATAAAGAAAATAAAAATGCTTATATATCACTTTATTATATATATAATATATTTAAAATACCTTTCACTAGTTATAATGGCTTGTTTAGTCTTTTGGGCAATCATTAGGAGAAATAAAATGGCTGCTGTCCTATTAGTACACACAAATCCTATCCTATTCACACAGGTGGACAAGTTACTTCAGGACACTGAACTAAAAAGTTGCCTCATCCTCCTCTCTGCTCTGCTTGTCAGTGATTATGATCCTGAATACAACTGATAGGATCTTCAGCTGAATCTCTGTGGGAATGGAGTTCATAAGGAGACATGAAGTACAGAGAGGAGGATGGGGATGTGGGTAATGAGCATCAGCTCTTGTATGCAGTCTCCATTACCACAGTCTGTCCTGTCCTCGCTCTCTGCACATTGTCTCCTCAAGAACTCGATTCCTACAGACACTCATCATTAATCAGACATAGATAATATTAAACTGTTCATTATCATAATTCCTGACAAGCAGAGCAGAGAGGAGGAGGAGCTCACTGCTCTGAGGTAACTTGTCCTGTGTGATTAGGACAGGTTTTATGTGTACTAATAGGATGGCAGCCATTTTATTTCTACTAATAATTGCTCCCCAGACAAAACAAGCCTGTAACAGCGGCTGCTGTGCGCCGTTGTTCCCCTGCTTACCACCGCGGTCCCGGGTGTTGTGTTCAGCGGTGATCTGCGGCCAGTGCTTTCCATTCACCGCTGCAGTCCTGGGCTCTGTCTGTGTAGGTACTGTTGTTCTGGGATCTGCTCCACAGTTTCCTCTCAGCCCTGTCCACAGCATGCTTGCGGCTTGTTTCCTGCAGCACTTCCTTAAGGGCTGGCGCGCATCACTTCCTGGGCTTTATGGGTTAGGTCTTGTTACCTCGCTGACCAATCCTAGCCCTCCTGCGCATATGTAAGATGGAGAAACAGCTCATACTGTTTCTGCACACATTACTTTATTAGAATTGCCACAAGAGGCCACTGTCCCCACACAGCTAACATACTGCAAATAATTGAATATGCATTGAGAGGTGTGGTTACTAGCTGAAGAAGAACCAGGAAATGACTTGGCAGACATGTAATGCAGAGACAAGCGCTGGAAGGAAGCATCTAGTGGCATCCAGGCGTCAGTGAGACCTGGAGTGGCCAGAATCAAAGTTGGAAGTGACTGATGACTGTCAGCAATCCAGATGTCGTCCAGGAAAGAGAGGATCAGTTCCCAGAAGGCTGGAATAGCTGTAAAACGGAGCTACATACCCTGCAGGGCCTAGTTGTGGATGGACAGACTTGTTATTTGGTTTAAGTCACCATCGGATGAAGAACAGATGCGGGTAGGTAAGCCAGATCGTGCACGCACCGCAGTTTATTGTGGTTGCCTGGAAGAAAACTAGAGACTGTGATCTAGCCTGCAGTTAGTTAGTCAGTTAGGGTGAGGCGGGCTGCAAGGATTGTGCTGCAAGGATTGTGCTACAAAGATTCTGAAATTACTCAACACCAGGACCTACTAGTTATAAGTTTATAGTTCGCTCCTGGATCAACAAGGGACTTCACTGCAAACTTCAGTTAGTCCAGCGTCTTGACTGGGAGTATGTGTCACGGACATGTGTCACGGTGTCGTTTAGGAAGAAGGGAAGGGAAACTATTGTATACACCTGTAAGATTGTGAGCTCTTGTGCTACACCGCAGGCGCCTGTATCTTGCACCCCACACAATTGTTCCCGTTTCCTAGGGTAATAAGCTGTACGGCGGGGCAGTGATAGCTGTGCCCGCAATAGGTAAATTAACGCAAGTGGTGTCTGGGTTTTGGCGTCCAGGTTTTATTATATGTTTTATTATATGTTCACTACATTTGAGATTGTGTTTAATACTTTTGTTCACTAAAGTTTCTGTTTTCATAAAAGCTGGTGTTGGAGTTGCTTTCATCATCTGTGGCTTCGCTGTATCCTGGGGAGCCCTCTCCGCTTCACGGTCTTACACATATATAAGTGGCTCAGGCCCCTTCCCAGATGCCTCAGTGTCAAGATCCTTGTGTCCTGCTATGGTTCCTGATATCCGCTTGTGTTCCTGACTAGTACTCGTATTCCTGGACTCTGCTACCTGTTTCATCCCTGCCTGCTTGCCTTGACTCTCCTGTTGCCGATCCAGATTACCTGACCTGTACCTGTGCCGCCTGCCCTGACCTATTGCCTGTCTTACTTTACCTCTGTGTCATCTTTTGGTCTTGCACTGTTGCTCCTGGTCACGACAGCCTGCTGACAACGCTAGTACCTCTGGTACCTTTCTCAGGTACCTACTGGTCTGCCTGGACCAGCTGCCTTGTGTGACTATCCTCCTCAAGAGGTAGCGACCTGGTGTTCCCCTCGGGAAAGTCTATCCCCACCATCAGGGATACTGTGAAGATTGAGGGGTTCACCTAGACAACGCACTTAGAGGAGGTAGGACACGTAGCACAGTGGGTTCACTCCCGCTGGTTCGTGAAAAAGCCATTATAACTAATGAAAGGTATTTGGGAATATATTTATAATAAAATAATATTTTAGGCAATTTTATTTTCTTTATTCCCGGAGAACCCCTTTAAAGAGGACCTGTGACCTCTTCTGCCATATCTGTTTTAGTAACTACTTGCATCCAGTTGCGTACTAAGGGGGGGAAGGGCGGTCCAGCTCTCAGGGGGTGCCAGAAGCACTGAGCGCTTCCATCATATAGAACATATTCCTACTACTTTACAAATCATTAGTCAGACCACACATGGAGTACTGTGTACAGTTCTGGTCTCCAGTGAACAAGTTTTTTTTGTAAAACTTTCTTTTTTTCACTTTTTTTTTTCACTTTATTTATTTGTCCCACTCTTGGACTTCAACTTTTGGGCATCTGATCCCCTTTACAATGCATTACAATACTTCTGTATTGTAATGCATTGGCTGTGAATGTACTAAACACTGTAATACGCTTAGGCCCCTTGCAGACGAGCGTGTGTGCATTGGCTGTAAGTGTATTAAACACTGTAATACACTTAGTCCCCTTGCAAACGAGCGTGTGCGGATTATGTCCGAATGTGTTGCGGCTGCGTTCAGTGAAAACCACCTAATATACCAGAGTCCACAGACAATCTGCTACTAAACGAGATAGGTGAGGCGGCAAATCATAACGAGGTCGTTATTATGGGGGACTTCAACTACCTAGATATAGACTGAGAAACTCAAACCTGTACATCTCATAAAGGAAACAGGTTCCTGGCAATAACCAAAGACAATTACCTTTCCCAACTGGTTTAGTAGTGGACTCGACTAGAGGGATGGTCATACTAGACTTAGTATTAACTAATAGACCTGACAGAACAACAGATGTGCAGGTCGGGGAACACCTGGGAAATAGCGACCATAAAGTAATAACCTTCCAATTGTCATTCAAAAGAGCGTTTCTTAAGGGAGTAACAAAAATACCAAACTTTAAAAAAGCTAAATTTAGCCAACTAAGCAATTTGCCTAACTAACTAACTAAAAATACAGCCACAAAATGGGATATTTTTAAAAGCATCATAAAATCGAATTGTGAAAGCTACATACCTCATGGGAATAAAAGTTTAAAGAACAAGAAGAAACCAATGTGGAAAACTAGAACTGTAAAGAAGGCAATAAATGACAAAAAGAAAGCATTTAGATCACTAAAAACAGGAGGGTAGTGAGGAAGCACTGAAAAACTATAAGGAAAAAAAATAGAATATGTAAAAAACAAATAAAAGCGGCCAAACTAGAGACCGAGAGATTCATTGCCAAAGAGAGTAAAACTAACCCTAAAATGTTCTTCAATTATATACGGTAAATGGTAAAAAGTATAAGTATACAGAGTGATGAGGGGGGAGTTGCACAGAGCGATGAGGAGAAAGCAAAGCTATTAAATATTTTTTTCTCCACTGTATTCACTGAAGAAAATAAATTGTCAGATGAAATGCAGAATGTAAAAGTAAATTCCCTATTAAAAGTATCCTGTCTGACCCAGGAAGAAGTACAGTGCCATCTTAAAAAAATTAAAATAGACAAATCGCTAGGACCGGATGGCACAAGCCCCCCCTTCCCCACACCTCGGGTTCCTAAGAGAATTAAGTATTGTCATTACCAGACCCTTATTTCTGATATTTAAGAACTCCATACTGGCAGGGAGTGTTCCACATGATTGGCGCATAGCAAATGTTGTGCAAATATGCAAAAAGGGTCCAAAAACAGAACCCGGAATCTTGGAGCACCTCAATGAAATAAGCAAATAGCGCCATATCAGCATGGCTTCATGAGGAATCGGTCATGTCAAACTAATTTAATCAGTTTCTATGAGGTAAGTTCTAGACTTGACAGCGGTGAATCAATGGATGTCGAATATCTGGACTACTCCAAAGCATTTGACACTGTACCGCATAAAAGGTTAGTATGTAAAATGGGAATGCTCGGACTGGGAGAAAATGTCTGTATGTGGGTAAGTACCTGGCTCAGTAATAGAAAACAGAGGGTGGTTATTAACGGTACACACTCAGATTGGGTCACTGTCACTAGTGGAGTACCTTAGGGGTCAGTACTGGGCCCTATCCTCTTCAATATATTTATTAATGATCTTGTAGAAGGCTTGCACAGTAAAATATCAATTTTTGCAGATAATACTAAACTGTGTAAAGTAATTAACACTGAAGAGGACAGTATACTGCTACAAATGGATCTGAATAGATTGGAGGCTTGGGCAGAGAAATGGCAGATGAGGTTTGACAAATGACACTGACAAATGTAAGGTTATGCACATGGGTAGAAATAATACAAATCACCCGTACATACTAAATGGTAAAACACTGGGTAACACTGACATGGAAAAGGACCTAGGAATTTTAGTGAACAGCAAACTAAGGGTACTTTCACACTTGCGTTGTTTGATTCCGGCAGGCAGTTCCGTTGCCTGAACTGACTGCCTGATCAGGCAAACTGTATGCAAACGTATGTCATTTTTTCTTACTGATCAGGCATTTTTCAGACTAATCAGGATCCAGAAAAATGCATTGCAATACCGGATCCGTTTTTCCGGTGTCATCAGGCAAAACAGATCAGGCATTTATTTTTTTCTCATTTTTAGAGGTCTGCACATGCGCAGATCGGAAGGACGGATCCGGCATTCCGGTATTTTGAATGCCGGATCCGGCACTAATACATTCCTATGGAAAAAAATGCCGGATCCGGCATTCAGGCAAGTCTTCAGTTTTTTTCGCCGGAGATAAAACCGTAGCATGTTATGGTTTTCTCTTTTGCCTGATCAGTCAAAACAACTGAACTGAAGACATCCTGATGCATCCTGAACGAATTACTCTCCATTCAAAATGCATGGGGATATGCCTGATCAGTTCTTTTCCGGTATAGAGCCCCTGTGACGGATCTCTATGCCGGAAAAGAAAAACGCTAATGTGAAAGTAGCCTAAGAAGAACATAGTTCTACCACTTTACAAAATCGCTAGTCAGACCACACACGGAGTACTGTGTACAGTTCTGAGCTCCTGTGAACAAGGCAGAGATAGCAGAGCTGGAGACGGTTCAAAGGAGGTCAACTAAAGTAATTACGGGAATGAGGGAATGACAGTACCCTGAAAGATTATCAAAATTAGGGTTATTCACTTTAGAAAAAAGACGACTGAGGGGAGATTTAATTACTATGTATAAATATATCAGGGGTCAGTACAGAGATCTCTACCATCATTTATTTATCCCCAGGACTGTGACTGTGACAAGGGGACATCCTCTGCGCTTCGAGGAAAGAAGGTTTGTACACAAACATAGAAGAGGATTCTTTACGGTAAGAGCAGTGAGACTATGGAACTCTCTGCCTGAGGAGGTGGTAATGGTAAGTTCACTAAAAGAGTTGAAGTTGGGCCTGGATGTATTTCTGGAGTGTAATAATATTACAGGCTATAGCTAGTAGAGAGGGGTCGTTGATCCAGGGAGTTATCTGATTGCCTGAATGGAGTCGGGAAGGAATTTCTTCCCCCCTTCTACCTCACAGTTTTTTGTGATCAACTATGTTACTATGTTAAAACTATGTTACTATGCATCAAACATTGCACCTGCGCGGAATTCGGCGCATACAGCAGAGGTCTGACTATCAGTGGCTGCTGGACCCCTGCCGCTGATCGGGCAGGCGCAGCTCCTGCACCCACCCGATCAGCCCGCCGTACATGTACGGCGCTGGTCCTTAAGTCACGTCCACCAGCGCCCTACATGTACGGCGCAGGTCCTTAAGGGGTTAATATAGTGCCTATTAGTACACAAGGCATACCAACCTCACATTCTAGGATAGGTTTTTACCTCACCCCATTAATACATTTTATTGCTATATTACTAGAAAAAAGTTGACAAATACAGATTTGATTTCACTTTATGAAAAAAAATTCTGACCATAAACATACAGTTGCAAGAAAAAGTATGTGAACCCTTTGGAATAATATGGATTTCTGCACAAATTGGTCATAAAATGTGATCTGATCTTCAACTAAGTCACAACAATAGACAATCACAGTCTGCTTAAACTAATAACACACAAAGAATTAAATGTTACCATGTTTTTATTGAACACACCATGTAAACATTCACAGTGCAGGTGGAAAAAGTATGTGAACCCCTAGACTAATGACATCTCCAAGAGCTAATTGAAGTGAGGTGTCAGCCAACTGGAGTCCAATTAATGAGATGGATTGGAGGTGTTGGGTACAGCTGCCCTGCCCTATAAAAACACACACACCAGTTCTGGGTTTGCTTTTCACAATAAGCATTGCCTGATGTGAATGATGCCTCACACAAAAGAGCTCTCAGAAGACCTACAATTAAGAATTGTTGACTTGCATAGCTGGAAAGGGTTATAAAAGTATCTCCAAAAGCCTTGCTGTTCATCAGTCCACAGTAAGACAAATTGTCTATAAATGGAGAAAGTTCAGCACTGCTGCTACTCTCCCTAGGAGTGGCCGTCCTGTAAAGATGACTGCAAGAGCACAGTGCAGACTACTCAATGAGGTGAAGAAGAATCCTAGAGTGTCAGCTAAATCCCTGTTAGTGAATCTACGATACGTAAAACACTAAACAAGAATTGATTTCATGGGAGGATACCACAGAGGAAGCCACTGCTGTCAAAAAAAAACATTGCTGCACGTTTACAGTTTGCTCAAGAGCACCTGGATGTTCCACAGCAGTACTGGCAAAATATTCTGTGGACAGATTAAACCAAAGTTGAGTTGTTTGGAAGAAACACACAACACTATGTGTGGAGAAAAAGAGGCACAGCACACCAACATCAAAACCTCATCCCAACTGTGAAGTATGGTGTTGGGGGCATCATGGTTTTGGGCTGCTTTGCTGCTTCAGGGCCTGGACAGATTGCTATTATCGAAGTAAAAATGAATTCCCTAGTTTATCAAGACATTTTGCAGGAGAACTTAAGGCCATCTGTCCACCAGCTGAAGCTCAACAGAAGATGGTGTTGCAACAGGACAACGACCGAAAGCATAGAAGTAAATCAACAACAGAATAGCTTAAACAGAAGAAAATATGCCTTCTGGAGTGGCCCAGTCCTGACCTCAACCCGATTGAGATGCTGTGGCATGACCTCAAGAAAACGATTCACACCAGACATCCCAAGAATATTGCTGAACTGAAACTGTTCTGTATAGAGGAATGGTCAAGAATTACTCCTGAACGTTGTGCACGTCTGATCTGCAACTACAGGAAACGTTTGGTTGAAGTTATTGCTGCCAAAGGAGGTTCAACCAGTTATTAAATCCAAGGGTTCACATACTTTTTCCACCAGCACTGTGAATGTTTACATGGTGTGTTCAATAAAAACATGGTAACATTTAATTCTTTGTGTGTTATTAGTTTAAGCAGACTGTGATTGTCTATTGTTGTGACTTAGATGAAGATCAGATCACATTTTATGGCCAATTTGTGCAGAAATCCATATCATTCCAAAGGGTTCACATACTTTTTCTTGCAACTGTATGTAGTATATCTATGGGACATGTCAAATATATTTGGTAATGGGTAACCCTCCCCTGGGATCTTTAGTTACTATGAAAACAAGGGTCCCAGTTTCATCAATATTATGTAGGGATCAGGGAGAACACCAGTACATATGTGTGGCTTTTTTGATTAAAGGGATTCTCCGGGAATAAAGAAAATAAAAATGCTTATATATCACTTTATTATATATATAATATATTTAAAATACCTTTCACTAGTTATAATGGCTTGTTTAGTCTTTTGGGCAATCATTAGGAGAAATAAAATGGCTGCTGTCCTATTAGTACACACAAATCCTATCCTATTCACACAGGTGGACAAGTTACTTCAGGACACTGAACTAAAAAGTTGCCTCATCCTCCTCTCTGCTCTGCTTGTCAGTGATTATGATCCTGAATACAACTGATAGGATCTTCAGCTGCATCTCTGTGGGAATGGAGTTCATAAGGAGACATGAAGTACAGAGAGGAGGATGGGGATGTGGGTAATGAGCATCAGCTCTTGTATGCAGTCTCCATTACCACAGTCTGTCCTGTCCTCGCTCTCTGCACATTGTCTCCTCAAGAACTCGATTCCTACAGACACTCATCATTAATCAGACATAGATAATATTAAACTGTTCATTATCATAATTCCTGACAAGCAGAGCAGAGAGGAGGAGGAGCTCACTGCTCTGAGGTAACTTGTCCTGTGTGATTAGGACAGGTTTTATGTGTACTAATAGGATGGCAGCCATTTTATTTCTACTAATAATTGCTCCCCAGACAAAAAACAAGCCTGTAACAGCGGCTGCTGTGCGCCGTTGTTCCCCTGCTTACCACCGCGGTCCCGGGTGTTGTGTTCAGCGGTGATCTGCAGCCAGTGCTTTCCATTCACCGCTGCAGTCCTGGGCTCTGTCTGTGTAGGTACTGTTGTTCTGGGATCTGCTCCACAGTTTCCTCTCAGCCCTGTCCACAGCATGCTTGCGGCTTGTTTCCTGCAGCACTTCCTTAAGGGCTGGCGCGCATCACTTCCTGGGCTTTATGGGTTAGGTCTTGTTACCTCGCTGACCAATCCTAGCCCTCCTGCGCATATGTAAGATGGAGAAACAGCTCATACTGTTTCTGCACACATTACTTTATTAGAATTGCCACAAGAGGCCGCTGTCCCCACACAGCTAACATACTGCAAATAATTGAATATGCATTGAGAGGTGTGGTTACTAGCTGAAGAAGAACCAGGAAATGACTTGGCAGACATGTAATGCAGAGACAAGCGCTGGAAGGAAGCATCTAGTGGCATCCAGGCGTCAGTGAGACCTGGAGTGGCCAGAATCAAAGTTGGAAGTGACTGATGACTGTCAGCAATCCAGATGTCGTCCAGGAAAGAGAGGATCAGTTCCCAGAAGGCTGGAATAGCTGTAAAACGGAGCTACATACCCTGCAGGGCCTAGTTGTGGATGGACAGACTTGTTATTTGGTTTAAGTCACCATCGGATGAAGAACAGATGCGGGTAGGTAAGCCAGATCGTGCACGCACCGCAGTATATTGTGGTTGCCTGGAAGAAAACTAGAGACTGTGATCTAGCCTGCAGTTAGTTAGTCAGTTAGGGTGAGGCGGGCTGCAAGGATTGTGCTGCAAGGATTGTGCTACAAAGATTCTGAAATTACTCAACACCAGGACCTACTAGTTATAAGTTTATAGTTCGCTCCTGGATCAACAAGGGACTTCACTGCAAACTTCAGTTAGTCCAGCGTCTTGACTGGGAGTATGTGTCACGGACATGTGTCACGGTGTCGTTTAGGAAGAAGGGAAGGGAAACTATTGTATACACCTGTAAGATTGTGAGCTCTTGTGCTACACCGCAGGCGCCTGTATCTTGCACCCCACACAATTGTTCCCGTTTCCTAGGGTAATAAGCTGTACGGCGGGGCAGTGATAGCTGTGCCCGCAATAGGTAAATTAACGCAAGTGGTGTCTGGGTTTTGGCGTCCAGGTTTTATTATATGTTTTATTATATGTTCACTACATTTGAGATTGTGTTTAATACTTTTGTTCACTAAAGTTTCTGTTTTCATAAAAGCTGGTGTTGGAGTTGCTTTCATCATCTGTGGCTTCGCTGTATCCTGGGGAGCCCTCTCCGCTTCACGGTCTTACACATATATATGTGGCTCAGGCCCCTTCCCAGATGCCTCAGTGTCAAGATCCTTGTGTCCTGCTATGGTTCCTGATATCCGCTTGTGTTCCTGACTAGTACTCGTATTCCTGGACTCTGCTACCTGTTTCATCCCTGCCTGCTTGCCTTGACTCTCCTGTTGCCGATCCAGATTACCTGACCTGTACCTGTGCCGCCTGCCCTGACCTATTGCCTGTCTTACTTTACCTCTGTGTCATCTTTTGGTCTTGCACTGTTGCTCCTGGTCACGACAGCCTGCTGACAACGCTAGTACCTCTGGTACCTTTCTCAGGTACCTACTGGTCTGCCTGGACCAGCTGCCTTGTGTGACTATCCTCCTTAAGAGGTAGCGACCTGGTGTTCCCCTCGGGAAAGTCTATCCCCACCATCAGGGATACTGTGAAGATTGAGGGGTTCACCTAGACAACGCACTTAGAGGAGGTAGGACACGTAGCACAGTGGGTTCACTCCCGCTGGTTCGTGAAAAAGCCATTATAACTAATGAAAGGTATTTGGGAATATATTTATAATAAAATAATATTTTAGGCAATTTTATTTTCTTTATTCCAGGAGAACCCCTTTAAAGAGGACCTGTGACCTCTTCTGCCATATCTGTTTTAGTAACTACTTGCATCCAGTTGCGTACTAAGGAGGGGGGGGGCGGTCCAGCTCTCAGGGGGTGCCAGAAGCACTGAGCGCTTCTATCATATAGAACATATTCCTACTACTTTACAAATCATTAGTCAGACCACACATGGAGTACTGTGTACAGTTCTGGTCTCCAGTGAACAAGGCAAACATAGCAGAGCTGGAGAAGGTCCAGAGGAGGGCAACTAAAGTAATAACTGGAATGGGGCAACTACAGTACCCTGAAAGATTATCAAAATTAGGGTTATTCACGTTAGAAAAAAGACGACTGAGGGGAGATCTAATTACTATGTATAAATATATCAGGGGTCAGTACAGAGATCTATCCCATCATCTATTTATTCCCAGGACTGTGACGAGGGGACATCCTCTGCGTCTGGAGGAAAGAAGGTTTGCACACAAACATAGAAAATGATTCTTTACGGTAAGAGCAGTGAGACTATGGAACTCTCTGCCTGAGGAGGTGGTGATGGTGAGTACAATAAAGGAATTCAAGAGGGGCCTGGATGTATTTCTGGAGTGTAATAATATTACAGGCTATGGCTACTAGAGAGGGGTCGTTGATCCAGGGAGATATTCTGATTGCTGATTGGAGTCGGGAAGGAATTTTTTATTCCCCTAAAGTGAGGAAAATTGGCTTCTACCTCACAGGGTTTTTTTTGCCTTCCTCTGGATCAACTTGCAGGATAGCATGCCGAACTGGATGGACGGATGTCTTTTTTCGGCCTTATGTACTATGTTACTATGTTATCAATACAGATGGAAGCACTCATTGCTGGGAGCTGGCGCTGGGAGCTGGGTCCTGTCACTCACCACTGAGCTCCCAGCGCTCCCTTCAGGTCGGCAGTGCACAGAATGGTGAAGCAGAAAGACTTCTCCCTGCTCCACATTCAGCCTGCAGGCATGGATCGCGCTTCTGGCATGTGTGGCGAAGGCAGCAGCCTAGTAATCTGCATAAGCTCCACCCACACAGTGCTGCAGAGCGATCTGTGACTGCAGGGAAGAGAGGACTGTGAGCTTCAGGAACGGGACAAGGTGAGGAGTTTATTACTATGGAGTGGGCACAGAGGAGTTTATTACTGTGGAGGGGGCACAGAGGAGTTTATTACTATGGAGGGGGCACAGAGGACTTTATTTCTATTGAGGGGGCACAGAGGGCATTACTACTATGTTGGGGGCACAGAGCCATAGGGCATTCTACAATGAAGGGGGCACAGAGAGCATTATTACTGTTAAGAGGGCACAGTGGGCATTATTACTATAAAGGGGACACAATGGGGATTATTACTATGAAGGGGACACATTGGGGATTATTACTATGAAGGGGAAACAATGGGGATTATTACTGTGAAGGGGGCACAATGGGGATTATTACTGTGAAGGAAACACAAAGAGGGCATTACAACTGTAAGGGGCACAGAGAGGGAATAACTATTGTGAGAGGGCACAATGTGGGCATAACTACTGTGAGGGGGCACACATCTGTACAAAACTACTGTGAAGGTTGTACAATGAAGGCAATACTACTGTGAGGGGGTACAATTGTTTTAAAGTATTGGGGGGGTGGGGTGGGGGGGGGTCAGAGAACAGAGAAAGGACCCGCCCAGGGTGCCAAACACCCTAAGCACGCCACTGCTTTCATCACCCTTGAAAAGCTAATTCTGAAATATCTATTCTTATCTTATGACTCTATGTTGTACCATTAACTTCTGATTCATTCTGAAGGACTTTGAATGAATTACTAGCCATTTACAGTGAAGGTCTAGATGGGTTTGAGGAGGTGTCCCTGCACAGTCTGACATTATCCAATCAGTGCTGCCATTGTCAGACTGTGTAGGGACTAGTGTTGAGCGGCAGGGGTCATATTTCAATTCGCGATATTTCACAAATATTTTGTAGAATAGTCGTCGAATATTCGCGAATTTGAATATTCGTTATATTCTACATTCTTTTTATTGTACTTTAAAATCAGCAAGGTAATGATAGTGTAATATGCAAATATTATGCGATCAATACAGGTGTGTTGAAAACGAATATATAGCACTATAGAATATAGTGCTATATATTTGTTTTTAGAATATTTGAATTTTTTTTCCATCTGAAGTTATGATTCATGACTTCAGATGGAAAAAAATGACAACTATTCTAAAAAACTACTATATAGCACTATATTAAATATAGTGCTATATATTTGAATTTTAAAATAGTCGTCTTTGCCGAATATTCAAAACAATTTATATATAGCACTATATTCCATATAGTGCTATATATTCAGATTTTAGAATAGTCGTCATATTTTTCCATCTGAAGTGAACACTGAACACTATTCACTTAAGATGGAAAAATGATGACGACTATTCTAAAATACGAATATATAGCACTACAGTATATTGAATATAGTGCTATATATTCGTATTTTAGAATATTCGTCATTTTTTTCCATCTGAAGTCATGATTCCTCCCTGCTTAAGTTGCTTGTGGGCCAATAACTCATTGGCCGACAAGCAAGAAGCAAGAAGGAATCATGTGTTCAGATGGAAAACATGACGAATATTTGATATAACGAATATATAGCACTATATTCAAAATATTCGCAAATTCTCGAAGTGGCGATATTCGAGATAAAAATTTGCTTTTCGAATATTCGTGCTCAACACTAGTAGGGACACTCCCCTCTCAACTGGTAACACACAGATGGACCTTCATAATTTATAACTTCTAGCATGTATAATAAAGGAATGGTTCAATATATAGTGATAAGAATAGATGCTCCAGAGTCCAGAATTGTTATGACATGGGGAATTCTGATGGGGAATGCAAGTAGTTACTAATACAGACATGTCAGGAAAGGTAACAGGTCCTCTGTAAAGTCTATGTGAATTAGGCTGGACTCGTATCACGTTTTTGCCATCTGTATAACTGACACAAAAACGTATAAAACGTTAAACTGATTATTCAGACTGATGTCATGAGCATTTCCTTGCTACGATGCTCCCTCCTGTCACATTGCATCACTCAGCGCAATGCTGTGTTTGTTTTGTGACGGTGACGCAACGGGCTTCGCATCAATATGCTAAGAGGAGACTTCCACTACTACTTTGCATAGTATCCGCCTCCAAAACAGCCTCCGGTAGCGTTGTGCTGGTGACGTCACCGGGCTCACTTTTAGACGGAAGTCTCCACTTATCATAGTGATGTGAAGCCAGGTACGTCACCAGCACAAAACAAACACACCCTTGTGCTGTGTGATGCAGCATGACAAGGGGGAGCATCTGAGAAAGGAATTGCTCAGATGCTTCACTCATATGTAGTCAAGGAATAAAGAACAGCTTATATCCAGGTTCAGCTCTGAACCCGGAAAAGCTTTTCAACTGTTCAGCAAATAACATTTGCTAATGTGATATTTGTGAGACATTTGACCGAAGTGAGCACTGAAAAGCTTCATTGATGTCCTGATTAAAGCTACTTTTACATCTGCGCTTTCCCTTTCCGCTATTGAGATCAGTCATAGGATCTCAATAGCGGGGGGAAACGCTTCAGTTTTGTCCCCATTCAATGTCAATAGGGACAAAACAGAACTGAACGAAATTGAATGCACCAGAATTCATTCCGTTCCATTTGGCTGTGTCCCCATCGCGGGCAGAATAATGCTGGAAGCAACTTTTTTTGGTCCGCGATGTGGTACGGAGCAAGACGCGTCTGTTATGACACATAATGTAAGTCAATGGTGGCGGATTTTCTTGGACACAAAAGAAAACGGATCCGTCCCCCATTGACTTACAATGGTTTTAGAGATGAATTTGTCTTGGCTATTTTAGAGATAATACAACGGGATCAATTTAGAATGGATGCAGACGGTTATATTATTATGACAGAAGCGTTTTTGCTGATCCATGGTGTGAAAGTAGCCTAAGGAATAATTAGAACCGTATATTTAACATATCTTACCAGGTAATGCAGGGACACTTTCTTGACCTCCTCCAGCTCTGTGTGACTTATGATGTATTCCGCATGAACCTTTTGATGGCCCTCACATGGAAGAACACCATCCAGAGAATCAAGTTTCAAGTAGCTCTTGCTCCGAGAGTAGAATTGCACAACGTGTTGCGAGGCAAAACCAAAATCAGGCTGTTGTACACCATAAACATATTGTTCTTTGGGCGTGTCTGTTTGCACCTTTAAAAATTAATGAATATAATATATTTCAAGGCATTCAACTGGAAGATTCCTGTTAATTTCTCCCTTACAATTCTGATTTTTATATTTAGCATTTCAAACATCAGCTGGACCTCTAAAACCTCATGGATGTTTCACTAGTGAATGACTTCCTTAGTCTTATTATCACAGAGCCTTGTAATAATACAAAGAGGAACATTTAAAAAAATAAAAAGTTGACTTTGCTAGCATACCAGTACAGCCAAAGCCAAGGGTAATATTGGTAGCAAAGGGCTGTATATGTTTTTGAAACTTTTCAACATTGTCCATTGTAAATGCAATATGCCCTTACATATTGGATTTTTTTTTTAATGTTACATTCTAGATTCCAAATTAACGTTAAAATAAGTGCACACACAACACTATGGTTTGATTAAACCTACTGCATACGAGCATACAGACTCATACCGACAAATGCTTGGAGCCTTTCCAGTTGGTTGTATTCAGAGTAAAAGAAGCTTGGCCATTCTCATCGGTCAGTAAGGTCTGGCACACCGAATCAGCGCCACATCTCAGATTAAGTTTAATGTTTGGTTTAGGAAGACCTGCAGCATCCTCCACTTTGATCTAAAACAAGAAATCATAATATATAAAAGCTGAACCTTATCTTCAGAACATGGTATATGAAGACAAAGCGACTCACCAAACCACTGTAAGGGATGCCGGGCTTGTAGTTAGTGTCAGCATTGACAAAAGACAGTTTATTGATGACATTTGATATACTGGTTTGGCCATTTGATGATAGGTCCACCCCTGCATAGAAGAGAACACACGAAAAAAAAAATCTAATTTGTGTTGCTACATTTCTTAAAAAACTTAATTACTAGCTAGAGAGAGATATAATATGACGCCCCTGGGCCCCAATATAAAATCTCTAACAGGGCGGCCATCTAACATGTGCCAATTATAATACTGGTGTCTTCTTATGTGGTAGGAGATCCTTTAGGACCTCTCAAGCAATAGGCAGTGCAACTACTAACTCTGCATCCCTATAACTACAGATTTCTCAAAAATTTGATTCGGTCGGTTATTCTCTATCCGAATTTATTTGTGGCGAATCGCGTTAAAAAAGGACTATTTCCAGGCTTCAGAGAGCCTGTATAGTGGTGTAGAACACTGTGCCTTGCAGTAACACGCATAGGGAGTCTGCTGTGGTAGTGAAACAATACTGTGAGGCCTCTTGCACACGAACGTTGTGCATCCGTTCCGTGCATTGGGAATCGCGATTTGCCGTCCCCAATGCACGGGCAATGTCCGTGCGGAGGCCGGGACGGATCAAGACCCATTCAACTTGAATGGGACTGTGATCTGTCTGCACAGCAAAAAAAATAGAAGAAGTTCTAATTTTTGGCGGTGCGGAGGCACGGACAGAAACACCATGGAAGCACTCCGTAGTGCTTCCGTGGGGTTCTGATCCGTGCTTCCGTTCCGCATCTTGCAGACCAATTCAAGTGAATGGGTCCACATTCGTGTTGCAGAGTACACACGGACCAGTGCGGGCCGCAATACGGCCTCGGGCACACGTTTGTGTGCAAGAGGCCTGAGTCAATATTAAATGCAGATGACAGGCGTTGCTCTTAGAATCACAGCACACTTCACTTATTTGGGCAGTTATGGGGCCAAAGCTGACTAAATAACTCAAGTGTGAACTCAGCCTTACAGGTTGATGTTAGCGCCAAGAAGAAGTGCACTACTTTAACACCGTTGTCAGCTGATTCCACATAGATGTCTACAGAACCTGTTCTATTAAACGCTTATACAAGTAGAGCCCCCGACAGAGTGGAGAGGGTGTCAGCAGTAATTTTGTGCTCACGTCACTGATTATTTTGCCCATCCTCTGATCCGTCAGAAAAATAACCCCCAAAAAACAGATCCTGTCTGTTGAGCATCCGCCTTCACTCGGTCACATAAATGTTTTCCCTATTTCTACACCCCAAAAAAAGAAATATAACAATCACAATTTACCGCCGAATGGCTAATGAGACGTACTTATATTTCCTTTTTCTACACCACCTGAATGACTGTAGTACAGTATTATTTCACTGCTGAACGGCAATCAAGACAAATATATATTTTTCTGATTAATAAACTCCCTCCCCCCAAAAAATTATCACAATTCCCAGCAGAATGGCTGATGGGACGTTCATATGTTTCCTTTTATTACACCAATGTAAATGGCTGTAGTACAATGTAATTTCACCACCGAATGGCACTTATGACATATATTTCCATAGCATCATCACGACGGCATACAAGGAGATTGACCCCTGACCTCTGTAGGGGCAGGAACAGAGAAAGGTTAAATACCCTCCTCCCACCACCAACACCAGTGTTTCCTGTCCCTACAGAGGACAGGGCAGAGAAAGGTCTCCCTGTATGCAGGGAGATGAAGCTAAGGAAACTTGTCTCTTTTTTCTTATTTTTTAGTTACCTTGGAAAAATCGCCGGCACCCTGCACGGTCTGGTACTAACGCTGGGCAGGGGGTTTGGGGCTCTATCTCGTCCCGGTAATTCCGGGGCCTGTTCCCTCGGCGCAGACTCTCTCCTGGCCTACTGAGGCTGCAGCTGGGTTGAACGCCGGCGCCTGAGGCGCATAGTTATGACGTCACGGCCGACGTCCCGGAAGTGACGTGGACGGCATTCAGCGTGGGGCCTGGCTTAAAGCTGAGGCCCGAACTCTAGGGAGACGCTTCCAAGGATCGGTCCCCCTATTTGCGGAACCCTTACCTGCCAGGAAGAGGATGTAGTATCCGGTACTATGTCTGGGACAGAGCGGTCTCCTAGAGCTGAACCGACGCTGCCTCCATCCGTGAGTCCCCTTCGGGGGTATTATAAGTAGTGGGTCAGGGAGTCTTCTTGATCCCCCTCTCCTGCTGTAGAAGAGTGAGGGGGGGGGGGGTAGAGTGAGAGAGTTTAATCTCCCAGTTTTTACTGTGGGTTTTGTCTCTGCTTGGGGGAAGCTCGCCTCAGCCAGCCAGCCCCCCCCCCCCGATCTCTCTCGCGCTCTCTCTCTCTCTCTAGTTGTCCATTCCCTTATAGCTGCCTTCTCCTTTCTTTTAGGTATCTAAAGAAACCCCAAAAATGATCAGGAAATCCCTCAAATGTATCTCCTGTAGTGGCAGACTTTCTGACAACTATCCCCAAAAATTGTGCAAGCATTGTATATCAAATATTGTACGGGATGAAGCACCCTCTCTAAAAGAGGAATTGAAATCTATGATTCAGGAAGAGATTCGTTCATCTTTGGCCCACCTGTCCACTAATCCCCCCGATTTGCCGCAACCTAAGAGAAAGCGGGTTAGATCTCCGTCCCCTTCTGACCTAGAAGTTATAGCAGACGAGAGTGTCCACTCCGTCAGGTCATGGGAAGAGGGGGAAAGAGTCTCTGATTCGGACTCAGTGGATAATGGTCGTAGATATTACTTTTCTACTGAAGATATGTCCGACCTATTGAGGGCGGTCAGGTCTACCATGGGAGTGGAGGAGGTACAACGTACCCATTCTGTACAAGAAGAAATGTTTGGGGGTTTAAGAGTTAAAAAAAACTCTTGTATTTCCCATTAATGAGAGTATTAAAGATATGGTCCTTGATGAATGGCTAGACCCAGAAAGACGGCTAGGAGTCTCGGCTTCGTTCAAAAATAGATTGGTATTTGATCCTGAGGAGTCTAAAATTTTCAATGAGATCCCCAAAATAGATGTACAAGTCGCTAAAGTGAACAAAAAGACATCCCTTCCATTTGAGGATGCCTCCCAACTTAAGGATTCGATGGATCGTAAAGCGGACAGTCTTCTCAGGAAATCCTGGGAGGCGTCCATGTTTAATATTAAAACCAATATTGCGGCTACCTCAGTCGCCAGATCCATGTATCTTTGGTTGGGAGAATTAGAAACTAGTGTTGAGCGAACAGTTCGAGCATAGTTCGGGTCCGTACCGAATTTTGGGGTGTTCGTGACACGGACCCGAACCCGAACTTTTTCGTAAAAGTTCGGGTTCGGGTTCGTCGTTCGGCATGTATTTTGGCGCATTTTGAAAGGCTGCAAAGCAGCCAATCAACATGCATCATACTACTTGCCCTAAGATGCCATCGCAGCCATGCCTACTATTGGCAAGGCTGTGATTGGCCAAGTGCAGCATGTGACTCAGCCTCTTATAAGCTTGTGCGCACGTCGGGACGTGCTCACTCCCGATGTGAATAGAACAGGGTTAGACGCAGCTGATGCTAGGGCGAGAATAGGCAGGGATAATTGAATAACTGGAAGCAAATTTCTCTCCTCCACCTGTGATTCATCTGAACAACTGCAGCTGAGCTGCTTTTTTGATAGGGATTGGCTATTTTTAGAGTGGCCAGAGTGATTTTTCCATCCACATGTACCCGGGCTGACCGCCGGCCGCCATTTTGCGACTTGTAGTGCTGCAGCAGAAGCTGCCACAGTGTGCATTCCAAAGCTCCAAACAAGTCAGACATCTACACCTGGGATTCAGACCAATAGCGATTTAGCAGCACAGTCCAAGGCTATTTGTTTTAAAGGTTGTGCAGACCATTTTGTGGCACATGTTACTGGGCTGATAGGCGGCGGCCATCTTGGGACTAGTGCTGCAGCACAATCTCTCCCAACGTCCATTAATCACTTGTAATAGTGGTCTGTGCCATAGAAATCCTACATCAGGGACTTGGGTGTGCTTGTGTCACCCCTACTAATACCAGTCCACCTGTAATCCATACAGTGAAAAGCCATAAAGTATTCCAGTGAGGGAATTTTTATTTTATTTAAAAAAGGCCAAGTTAGTTTATCTGGCGTTCAATATACTAGATACAGTTAGGCCTGCGTTTCATACATCTGGAATTAGCAAACTAATATGCTGGGGTTGGGAAAACATATATGTACCCATACTAGAATCTGTCAAAGAAAGCGGTACTCACATATAACAGTCATTCCATCTGTAATCCATACAGTCAAAAGACTGAAAGTATTCCAGTGAGGGAATTTTTTTTATTTAAAAAAGGCCAAGTTAGTTTATCTGGCGTTTAATATACTAGATACAGTTAGGCCTGCGTTTCATACATCTGGAATTAGCAAACTAATGTGCTGGGGTTGGGAAAACATATATGTACCCATACTAGAATCTGTCAAAGAAAGCGGTACTCACATATAACAGTCATTCCATCTGTAATCCATACAGTCAAAAGACTGAAAGTATTCCAGTGAGGGAATTTTTTTTATTTAAAAAAGGCCAAGTTAGTTTATCTGGCGTTCAATATACTAGATACAGTTAGGCCTGCGTTTCATACATCTGGAATTAGCAAACTAATGTGCTGGGGTTGGGAAAACATATATGTACCCATACTAGAATCTGTCAAAGAAAGCGGTACTCACATATAACAGTCATTCCATCTGTAATCCATACAGTCAAAAGACTGAAAGTATTCCAGTGAGGGAATTTTTTTTATTTAAAAAAGGCCAAGTTAGTTTATCTGGCGTTCAATATACTAGATACAGTTAGGCCTGCGTTTCATACATCTGGAATTAGCAAACTAATTTGCTGGGGTTGGGAAAACATATATGTACCCATACTAGAATCTGTCAAAGAAAGCGGTACTCACATATAACAGTCATTCCATCTGTAATCCATACAGTCAAAAGACTGAAAGTATTCCAGTGAGGGAATTTTTTTTATTTAAAAAAGGCCAAGTTAGTTTATCTGGCGTTCAATATACTAGATACAGTTAGGCCTGCGTTTCATACATCTGGAATTAGCAAACTAATTTGCTGGGGTTGGGAAAACATATATGTACCCATACTAGAATCTGTCAAAGAAAGCGGTACTCACATATAACAGTCATTCCATCTGTAATCCATACAGTCAAAAGACTGAAAGTATTCCAGTGAGGGAATTTTTTTTATTTAAAAAAGGCCAAGTTAGTTTATCTGGCGTTCAATATACTAGATACAGTTAGGCCTGCGTTTCATACATCTGGAATTAGCAAACTAATGTGCTGGGGTTGGGAAAACATATATGTACCCATACTAGAATCTGTCAAAGAAAGCGGTACTCACATATAACAGTCATTCCATCTGTAATCCATACAGTCAAAAGACTGAAAGTATTCCAGTTAGGGAATTTTTTTTATTTAAAAAAGGCCAAGTTAGTTTATCTGGCGTTCAATATACTAGATACAGTTAGGCCTGCGTTTCATACATCTGGAATTAGCAAACTAATGTGCTGGGGTTGGGAAAACATATATGTACCCATACTAGAATCTGTCAAAGAAAGCGGTACTCACATATAACAGTCATTCCATCTGTAATCCATACAGTCAAAAGACTGAAAGTATTCCAGTGAGGGAATTTTTTTTATTTAAAAAAGGCCAAGTTAGTTTATCTGGCGTTCAATATACTAGATACAGTTAGGCCTGCGTTTCATACATCTGGAATTAGCAAACTAATTTGCTGGGGTTGGGAAAACATATATGTACCCATACTAGAATCTGTCAAAGAAAGCGGTACTCACATATAACAGTCATTCCATCTGTAATCCATACAGTCAAAAGACTGAAAGTATTCCAGTGAGGGAATTTTTTTTATTTAAAAAAGGCCAAGTTAGTTTATCTGGCGTTCAATATACTAGATACAGTTAGGCCTGCGTTTCATACATCTGGAATTAGCAAACTAATTTGCTGGGGTTGGGAAAACATATATGTACCCATACTAGAATCTGTCAAAGAAAGCGGTACTCACATATAACAGTCATTCCATCTGTAATCCATACAGTCAAAAGACTGAAAGTATTCCAGTGAGGGAATTTTTTTTATTTAAAAAAGGCCAAGTTAGTTTATCTGGCGTTCAATATACTAGATACAGTTAGGCCTGCGTTTCATACATCTGGAATTAGCAAACTAATTTGCTGGGGTTGGGAAAACATATATGTACCCATACTAGAATCTGTCAAAGAAAGCGGTACTCACATATAACAGTCATTCCATCTGTAATCCATACAGTCAAAAGACTGAAAGTATTCCAGTGAGGGAATTTTTTTTATTTAAAAAAGGCCAAGTTAGTTTATCTGGCGTTCAATATACTAGATACAGTTAGGCCTGCGTTTCATACATCTGGAATTAGCAAACTAATTTGCTGGGGTTGGGAAAACATATATGTACCCATACTAGAATCTGTCAAAGAAAGCGGTACTCACATATAACAGTCATTCCATCTGTAATCCATACAGTCAAAAGACTGAAAGTATTCCAGTGAGGGAATTTTTTTTATTTAAAAAAGGCCAAGTTAGTTTATCTGGCGTTCAATATACTAGATACAGTTAGGCCTGCGTTTCATACATCTGGAATTAGCAAACTAATTTGCTGGGGTTGGGAAAACATATATGTACCCATACTAGAATCTGTCAAAGAAAGCGGTACTCACATATAACAGTCATTCCATCTGTAATCCATACAGTCAAAAGACTGAAAGTATTCCAGTGAGGGAATTTTTTTTATTTAAAAAAGGCCAAGTTAGTTTATCTGGCGTTCAATATACTAGATACAGTTAGGCCTGCGTTTCATACATCTGGAATTAGCAAACTAATTTGCTGGGGTTGGGAAAACATATATGTACCCATACTAGAATCTGTCAAAGAAAGCGGTACTCACATATAACAGTCATTCCATCTGTAATCCATACAGTCAAAAGACTGAAAGTATTCCAGTGAGGGAATTTTTTTTATTTAAAAAAGGCCAAGTTAGTTTATCTGGCGTTCAATATACTAGATACAGTTAGGCCTGCGTTTCATACATCTGGAATTAGCAAACTAATTTGCTGGGGTTGGGAAAACATATATGTACCCATACTAGAATCTGTCAAAGAAAGCGGTACTCACATATAACAGTCATTCCATCTGTAATCCATACAGTCAAAAGACTGAAAGTATTCCAGTGAGGGAATTTTTTTTATTTAAAAAAGGCCAAGTTAGTTTATCTGGCGTTCAATATACTAGATACAGTTAGGCCTGCGTTTCATACATCTGGAATTAGCAAACTAATTTGCTGGGGTTGGGAAAACATATATGTACCCATACTAGAATCTGTCAAAGAAAGCGGTACTCACATATAACAGTCATTCCATCTGTAATCCATACAGTCAAAAGACTGAAAGTATTCCAGTGAGGGAATTTTTTTTTTATTTAAAAAAGGCCAAGTTAGTTTATCTGGCGTTCAATATACTAGATACAGTTAGGCCTGCGTTTCATACATCTGGAATTAGCAAACTAATGTGCTGGGGTTGGGAAAACATATATGTACCCATACTAGAATCTGTCAAAGAAAGCGGTACTCACATATAACAGTCATTCCATCTGTAATCCATACAGTCAAAAGACTGAAAGTATTCCAGTGAGGGAATTTTTTTTATTTAAAAAAGGCCAAGTTAGTTTATCTGGCGTTCAATATACTAGATACAGTTAGGCCTGCGTTTCATACATCTGGAATTAGCAAACTAATGTGCTGGGGTTGGGAAAACATATATGTACCCATACTAGAATCTGTCAAAGAAAGCGGTACTCACATATAACAGTCATTCCATCTGTAATCCATACAGTCAAAAGACTGAAAGTATTCCAGTGAGGGAATTTTTTTTATTTAAAAAAGGCCAAGTTAGTTTATCTGGCGTTCAATATACTAGATACAGTTAGGCCTGCGTTTCATACATCTGGAATTAGCAAACTAATTTGCTGGGGTTGGGAAAACATATATGTACCCATACTAGAATCTGTCAAAGAAAGCGGTACTCACATATAACAGTCATTCCATCTGTAATCCATACAGTCAAAAGACTGAAAGTATTCCAGTGAGGGAATTTTTTTTATTTAAAAAAGGCCAAGTTAGTTTATCTGGCGTTCAATATACTAGATACAGTTAGGCCTGCGTTTCATACATCTGGAATTAGCAAACTATTTTGCTGGGGTTGGGAAAACATATATGTACCCATACTAGAATCTGTCAAAGAAAGCGGTACTCACATATAACAGTCATTCCATCTGTAATCCATACAGTCAAAAGACTGAAAGTATTCCAGTGAGGGAATTTTTTTTTTATTTAAAAAAGGCCAAGTTAGTTTATCTGGCGTTCAATATACTAGATACAGTTAGGCCTGCGTTTCATACATCTGGAATTAGCAAACTAATGTGCTGGGGTTGGGAAAACATATATGTACCCATACTAGAATCTGTCAAAGAAAGCGGTACTCACATATAACAGTCATTCCATCTGTAATCCATACAGTCAAAAGACTGAAAGTATTCCAGTGAGGGAATTTTTTTTATTTAAAAAAGGCCAAGTTAGTTTATCTGGCGTTCAATATACTAGATACAGTTAGGCCTGCGTTTCATACATCTGGAATTAGCAAACTAATTTGCTGGGGTTGGGAAAACATATATGTACCCATACTAGAATCTGTCAAAGAAAGCGGTACTCACATATAACAGTCATTCCATCTGTAATCCATACAGTCAAAAGACTGAAAGTATTCCAGTGAGGGAATTTTTTTTATTTAAAAAAGGCCAAGTTAGTTTATCTGGCGTTCAATATACTAGATACAGTTAGGCCTGCGTTTCATACATCTGGAATTAGCAAACTAATTTGCTGGGGTTGGGAAAACATATATGTACCCATACTAGAATCTGTCAAAGAAAGCGGTACTCACATATAACAGTCATTCCATCTGTAATCCATACAGTCAAAAGACTGAAAGTATTCCAGTGAGGGAATTTTTTTTATTTAAAAAAGGCCAAGTTAGTTTATCTGGCGTTCAATATACTAGATACAGTTAGGCCTGCGTTTCATACATCTGGAATTAGCAAACTAATTTGCTGGGGTTAGGAAAACATATATGTACCCATACTAGAATCTGTCAAAGAAAGCGGTACTCACATATAACAGTCATTCCATCTGTAATCCATACAGTCAAAAGACTGAAAGTATTCCAGTGAGGGAATTTTTTTTTTATTTAAAAAAGGCCAAGTTAGTTTATCTGGCGTTCAATATACTAGATACAGTTAGGCCTGCGTTTCATACATCTAGAATTAGCAAACTAATGTCCTGGGGTTGGGAAAACATATATGTACCCATACTAGAATCTGTCAAAGAAAGCGGTACTCACATATAACAGTCATTCCATCTGTAATCCATACAGTCAAAAGACTGAAAGTATTCCAGTGAGGGAATTTTTTTTATTTAAAAAAGGCCAAGTTAGTTTATCTGGCGTTCAATATACTAGATACAGTTAGGCCTGCGTTTCATACATCTGGAATTAGCAAACTAATGTGCTGGGGTTGGGAAAACATATATGTACCCATACTAGAATCTGTCAAAGAAAGCGGTACTCACATATAACAGTCATTCCATCTGTAATCCATACAGTCAAAAGACTGAAAGTATTCCAGTGAGGGAATTTTTTTTATTTAAAAAAGGCCAAGTTAGTTTATCTGGCGTTCAATATACTAGATACAGTTAGGCCTGCGTTTCATACATCTGGAATTAGCAAACTAATTTGCTGGGGTTG
This sequence comes from Bufo bufo, assembly GCF_905171765.1. Taxonomy (NCBI): domain Eukaryota; kingdom Metazoa; phylum Chordata; class Amphibia; order Anura; family Bufonidae; genus Bufo; species Bufo bufo. The sequence goes on from NC_053394.1 coordinate 53,709,542, forward strand.
GGAAAACATATATGTACCCATACTAGAATCTGTCAAAGAAAGCGGTACTCACATATAACAGTCATTCCATCTGTAATCCATACAGTCAAAAGAATGAAAGTATTCCAGTGAGGGAATTTTTTTTATTTAAAAAAGGCCAAGTTAGTTTATCTGGCGTTCAATATACTAGATACAGTTAGGCCTGCGTTTCATACATCTGGAATTAGCAAACTAATTTGCTGGGGTTGGGAAAACATATATGTACCCATACTAGAATCTGTCAAAGAAAGCGGTACTCACATATAACAGTCATTCCATCTGTAATCCATACAGTCAAAAGACTGAAAGTATTCCAGTGAGGGAATATTTTTTTTATTTAAAAAAGGCCAAGTTAGTTTATCTGGCGTTCAATATACTAGATACAGTTAGGCCTGCGTTTCATACATCTGGAATTAGCAAACTAATGTGCTGGGGTTGGGAAAACATATATGTACCCATACTAGAATCTGTCAAAGAAAGCGGTACTCACATATAACAGTCATTCCATCTGTAATCCATACAGTCAAAAGACTGAAAGTATTCCAGTGAGGGAATTTTTTTTTTATTTAAAAAAGGCCAAGTTAGTTTATCTGGCGTTCAATATACTAGATACAGTTAGGCCTGCGTTTCATACATCTGGAATTAGCAAACTAATGTGCTGGGGTTGGGAAAACATATATGTACCCATACTAGAATCTGTCAAAGAAAGCGGTACTCACATATAACAGTCATTCCATCTGTAATCCATACAGTCAAAAGACTGAAAGTATTCCAGTGAGGGAATTTTTTTTTTATTTAAAAAAGGCCAAGTTAGTTTATCTGGCGTTCAATATACTAGATACAGTTAGGCCTGCGTTTCATACATCTGGAATTAGCAAACTAATGTGCTGGGGTTGGGAAAACATATATGTACCCATACTAGAATCTGTCAAAGAAAGCGGTACTCACATATAACAGTCATTCCATCTGTAATCCATACAGTCAAAAGACTGAAAGTATTCCAGTGAGGGAATTTTTTTTATTTAAAAAAGGCCAAGTTAGTTTATCTGGCGTTCAATATACTAGATACAGTTAGGCCTGCGTTTCATACATCTGGAATTAGCAAACTAATGTGCTGGGGTTGGGAAAACATATATGTACCCATACTAGAATCTGTCAAAGAAAGCGGTACTCACATATAACAGTCATTCCATCTGTAATCCATACAGTCAAAAGACTGAAAGTATTCCAGTGAGGGAATTTTTTTTATTTAAAAAAGGCCAAGTTAGTTTATCTGGCGTTCAATATACTAGATACAGTTAGGCCTGCGTTTCATACATCTGGAATTAGCAAACTAATTTGCTGGGGTTGGGAAAACATATATGTACCCATACTAGAATCTGTCAAAGAAAGCGGTACTCACATATAACAGTCATTCCATCTGTAATCCATACAGTCAAAAGACTGAAAGTATTCCAGTGAGGGAATTTTTTTTATTTAAAAAAGGCCAAGTTAGTTTATCTGGCGTTCAATATACTAGATACAGTTAGGCCTGCGTTTCATACATCTGGAATTAGCAAACTAATTTGCTGGGGTTGGGAAAACATATATGTACCCATACTAGAATCTGTCAAAGAAAGCGGTACTCACATATAACAGTCATTCCATCTGTAATCCATACAGTCAAAAGACTGAAAGTATTCCAGTGAGGGAATTTTTTTTTTATTTAAAAAAGGCCAAGTTAGTTTATCTGGCGTTCAATATACTAGATACAGTTAGGCCTGCGTTTCATACATCTGGAATTAGCAAACTAATGTGCTGGGGTTGGGAAAACATATATGTACCCATACTAGAATCTGTCAAAGAAAGCGGTACTCACATATAACAGTCATTCCATCTGTAATCCATACAGTCAAAAGACTGAAAGTATTCCAGTGAGGGAATTTTTTTTATTTAAAAAAGGCCAAGTTAGTTTATCTGGCGTTCAATATACTAGATACAGTTAGGCCTGCGTTTCATACATCTGGAATTAGCAAACTAATTTGCTGGGGTTGGGAAAACATATATGTACCCATACTAGAATCTGTCAAAGAAAGCGGTACTCACATATAACAGTCATTCCATCTGTAATCCATACAGTCAAAAGACTGAAAGTATTCCAGTGAGGGAATTTTTTTTATTTAAAAAAGGCCAAGTTAGTTTATCTGGCGTTCAATATACTAGATACAGTTAGGCCTGCGTTTCATACATCTGGAATTAGCAAACTAATTTGCTGGGGTTGGGAAAACATATATGTACCCATACTAGAATCTGTCAAAGAAAGCGGTACTCACATATAACAGTCATTCCATCTGTAATCCATACAGTCAAAAGACTGAAAGTATTCCAGTGAGGGAATTTTTTTTATTTAAAAAAGGCCAAGTTAGTTTATCTGGCGTTCAATATACTAGATACAGTTAGGCCTGCGTTTCATACATCTGGAATTAGCAAACTAATTTGCTGGGGTTGGTAAAACATATATGTACCCATACTAGAATCTGTCAAAGAAAGCGGTACTCACATATAACAGTCATTCCATCTGTAATCCATACAGTCAAAAGACTGAAAGTATTCCAGTGAGGGAATTTTTTTTTTATTTAAAAAAGGCCAAGTTAGTTTATCTGGCGTTCAATATACTAGATACAGTTAGGCCTGCGTTTCATACATCTGGAATTAGCAAACTAATGTGCTGGGGTTGGGAAAACATATATGTACCCATACTAGAATCTGTCAAAGAAAGCGGTACTCACATATAACAGTCATTCCATCTGTAATCCATACAGTCAAAAGACTGAAAGTATTCCAGTGAGGGAATTTTTTTTATTTAAAAAAGGCCAAGTTAGTTTATCTGGCGTTCAATATACTAGATACAGTTAGGCCTGCGTTTCATACATCTGGAATTAGCAAACTAATGTGCTGGGGTTGGGAAAACATATATGTACCCATACTAGAATCTGTCAAAGAAAGCGGTACTCACATATAACAGTCATTCCATCTGTAATCCATACAGTCAAAAGACTGAAAGTATTCCAGTGAGGGAATTTTTTTTATTTAAAAAAGGCCAAGTTAGTTTATCTGGCGTTCAATATACTAGATACAGTTAGGCCTGCGTTTCATACATCTGGAATTAGCAAACTAATTTGCTGGGGTTGGGAAAACATATATGTACCCATACTAGAATCTGTCAAAGAAAGCGGTACTCACATATAACAGTCATTCCGTCTGTAATCCATACAGTCAAAAGACTGAAAGTATTCCAGTGAGGGAATTTTTTTTATTTAAAAAAGGCCAAGTTAGTTTATCTGGCGTTCAATATACTAGATACAGTTAGGCCTGCGTTTCATACATCTGGAATTAGCAAACTAATTTGCTGGGGTTGGGAAAACATATATGTACCCATACTAGAATCTGTCAAAGAAAGCGGTACTCACATATAACAGTCATTCCATCTGTAATCCATACAGTCAAAAGACTGAAAGTATTCCAGTGAGGGAATTTTTTTTTTATTTAAAAAAGGCCAAGTTAGTTTATCTGGCGTTCAATATACTAGATACAGTTAGGCCTGCGTTTCATACATCTGGAATTAGCAAACTAATGTGCTGGGGTTGGGAAAACATATATGTACCCATACTAGAATCTGTCAAAGAAAGCGGTACTCACATATAACAGTCATTCCATCTGTAATCCATACAGTCAAAAGACTGAAAGTATTCCAGTGAGGGAATTTTTTTTATTTAAAAAAGGCCAAGTTAGTTTATCTGGCGTTCAATATACTAGATACAGTTAGGCCTGCGTTTCATACATCTGGAATTAGCAAACTAATGTGCTGGGGTTGGGAAAACATATATGTACCCATACTAGAATCTGTCAAAGAAAGCGGTACTCACATATAACAGTCATTCCATCTGTAATCCATACAGTCAAAAGACTGAAAGTATTCCAGTGAGGGGATTTTGCTTATAAAAAATAATATATTTCATTGTGGTGCGAGTTGAATCGCAACAATGAAGAAAAATACTATTAAGGGACGAGGACGCGGTCGTGGTGGTGTCCGTGGAGCCTCTGTTGCTGGTAGAGGACGTGGCCGTTCGGCCCCAGGCGCACACAGTAGGGAACGAACTCCCTCAACTAGCCGGCAGAATGTACCGCAATATCTCGTGGGGCAACATGCCGCTCTTAGGATGGTAAGGCCTGAGCAGGTACAGGCATTAATCGATTGGGTGGCCGACAGTGCTTCCAGCACGTTCACCACATGGTCTTCCACCCAGTCTTCTGCGGAAAGCGCACAGGTGGCACCTGAAAACCAAGCCCATCAGTCTGTCACATCACCCCCAAGCATATCAGGGAAACGGTCTGAGCCACAAGTTATGCAGCAGTCTCTTCTTCTGTTTGAAGACTCTGCTTCCAGGGTTTCCCAGGGGCGTCCACCTAGCCCTTCCCCAGTGGAGGAAGACATACCATGCACTGACGCACAACCACTTATGTCTCCAGATGAAGAGGACATGGGAATACCACCACAGCAGAGTCACCGACTCTCTGATGATGACGAAACACAGGTGCCCACTGCCGCGTTTTTTTGCAGTGTGCAGACTGAACAGGAGGAGGTCAGGGAGGGAGACTGGGTGGAAGACGATGCAGAGGACGATGAGGTCTTAGACCCCACATGGACTGAAGGTCGTGGCGATGACTTTCACAGTTCAGAGGAAGAGGTAGTGGTGAGACCGAGACAACAGCGAAGCCAAAGAGGGAGCAGGGGGCCAAAGCAGACGAGCCGCCGCCCCCAGAGTTCGCCTGCTACTGTACATCGCCAACAGGGACCCAGCCCCACAAAGGCAGCTTCAAAGAGTTCCCTGGCATGGCACTTCTTTAAACAATGTCCTACCGACAAGACCCGAGTGACTTGCACGCTCTGCCATCAGAGCCTGAGGCGAGGCATTAACGTTCTGAACCTCAGCACAACCTGCATGACCAGGCATCTACATGCAAAGCATGAACTGCAGTGGGGTACACACCTTAAAAACCAGGCACTCGCTGAGGCTCCCCCTGCTCCCTCTACCGCTGCTGCCTCGGCTTCCGCCTCGAGAGGAATGTTGCCACCTGCCGAGCAGCAAACAGAGGATGTGCCACCGACACCACCACCACCGCCACCGTCAACTAGCGTCTCCACTATATCACACAGCAGCGTTCAGCTCTCAATATCTCAAACCTTAGAGAGGAAGCGCAAATTCCCCCCGAGTCACCCTCGAGCCCTTGGCCTGAACGCCAGCATTTCTAAACTGCTGGCCTTTGAAATGCTGTCATTCCGGCTGGTGGACACAGACAGCTTCAAAAAGCTGATGGCCATGGCTGTCCCGCAGTATGTGGTTCCCAGCCGCCACTACTTCTCCAAGACAGCCGTGCCTTCCCTGCACATGCAAGTGTCCGATAAAATCAAGTGTGCACTGCGCAACGCCATTTGTGGCAAGGTCCACCTAACCACAGATACGTGGACCAGTAAGCACGGCCAGGGACGCTATATCTCACTAACTGCACACTGGATGAATGTAGTGGCGGCTGGGCCCCCGGCGGACAGTTCCTTGGCGCACGTCCTTCCGCCCCCTAGGATCGCAGGGCATCATTCTCTGCCTCCTGTAGCCTCCTCCTCCTACTCGGCTTCCTCCTCCACTGCTTCCACCAGCTCATCCGGTCAGCAACACACCTTCACCACCAACTTCAGCACAGCCCGGGGTAAACGTCAGCAGGCCATTCTGAAACTCATATGTTTGGGGGACAGGCCCCACACCGCACAGGAGTTGTGGCGGGGTATTGAACAACAGACCGACGAGTGGTTTCTGCCGGTGGGCCTCAAGCCAGGCCTGGTGGTATGCGATAATGGGCGAAATCTCGTGGCAGCTCTGGGACTAGCCGGTTTGACGCACATCCCTTGCCTGGCGCATGTGCTGAACTTGGTGGTGCAGAGGTTCATTCACCACTACCCCAACATGTCAGAGCTGCTGCATAAAGTGCGGGCCGTCTGTGCGCGCTTCCGCCGTTCACATCCTGCCGCTGCTCGCCTGTCTGCGCTACAGCGGAACTTCGGCCTTCCCGCTCACCGCCTCATATGCGACGTGCCCACCCGGTAGAACTCCACCTTGCACATGCTGGAGAGACTGTGCGAGCAGCAGCAGGCCATAGTGGAGTTTCAGCTGCAGCACGCTCGCGTCAGTCGTACTGCCGAACAGCACCACTTCACCACCAATGATTGGGCCTCCATGCGAGACCTGTGTGCCCTGCTGCGCTGTTTCGAGTACTCCACCAACATGGCCAGTGGCGATGACACTGTTATCAGCGTTACAATACCACTTCTATGTCTCCTTGAGAAAACACTTAGGGCAATGATGTTAGAGGAGGTGGCCCAGGTGGAGGAGGAGGATGAGGGCTCGTTTCTAACACTTTCGGGCCAGTCTGTTCGAAGTGGCTCAGAGGGAGGTTTGTTTAAGCAGCAGAGGACAGGTTCACAAGTCGCCAGCCAAGGCACTGTACTGGAGGACGAGGAGGATGAGGAGGAGGAGGTGGAGGGGGACGAGGATGACGCAAGTTCACAGCGGGGTGGCAGCCCAGGCCCATCACTGGTGCGTGGCTGGGGGGATACGGTGGACGATGACGATACGCCTCCCACAGAGGACAGCTTGTCCTTACCCATGGGTAGCCTGGCCCACATGAGCGAATATATGCTCCAATGCCTGCGCAACGACAGCAGAGTTGCCCACGTTTTAACGTGTGCAGACTACTGGGTGGCCACCCTGCTGGATCCCCGGTATAAAGACAATGTGCCCACTTTAATTCCTGAACTGGAGCGCGACCGTAAGATGCGCGAGTACAAGCGCACGCTGATAGAGGCGCTCTTGAGAGCATTCCCACATGTCACAGGGGAACAGGTGGAAGGTGAAGGCAGAGGAGTGGCAAGAGGTCGCCAACGCAGCTGTGTCACGGCCAGCTCATCTGAGGGCAGGGTTAGCATGGCAGAAATGTGGAAAAGTTTTGTCTCCACGCCACAGCTATCTGCACCGACACCTGATACGGAACGTGTTAGCAGGAGGCAGCATTTCACTAACATGGTTGAACAGTATGTCTGCACACCCCTCCACATCCTGACGGATGGTTCGGCCCCATTCAACTACTGGGTTTCGAAATTGTCCACGTGGCCAGAGTTAGCATGTTATGCCTTGGAGGTGCTTTCCTGCCCGGCGGCCAGCGTTTTATCTGAACGCGTATTCAGCACGGCAGGGGGCGTCATTACTGACAAGCGCAGCCGCCTGTCCACAGCCAACGTGGACAAGCTGACCTTCATAAAGATTAACCAGGCATGGATCCCACAGGACCTGTCCCTCCCTTGTGCAGAGTAGTCCTTATTAACTGCCTAAAACATGTCTTGTTGTGCTACGGGCCACTTCTTTATTTGATACAAATTTTATGAAACCCACAGTTGAATGAAACTCTTCTCTGTCTGGGCGCCGGGGCCTAACCAGATGAAAGTGGCCGGTTAAACTAACGGGTGACATGAAGCCATAACCTCTGCCATGCTACCTCTGTCTTCTGTCTGGGTGCTGAGGCCTAAGTCAAATAAAGCGGTCTTCTGCTGTGCTGGGGGATATGAAGCTAATCTCTGACCTCTCTCCTCTGTCTGGGTCCAAAGGCCTAAATCACTGAAAGAGGCCTTCTCCTGTGGTGTGTGATATGATGCCAGAATATGTGCTGTGGGGCCTCTCTCCTCTTCCTGGGTGCAGGGGTCAAATAAACTAAATTGTGGCCTACTCCTGTGGTGGCTGATATGATGCCAGAATATGTGCTGTGGTGCCTCTCTCCTCTTCCTGGGTGCAGGGGTCAAAGTAACTAAATGGTGGCTTCTCCTGTGGTGGCTGATATGATGCCAGAATATGTGCTGTGGGGCCTCTCTCCTCTTCCTGGGTGCAGTGGTCAAAGTAACTCAATGGTGGCTTCTCCTGTGGTGGCTGATATGATGCCAGAATATGTGCTGTGGTGCCTCTCTCCTCTGTCTGGGTCCAAAGGCCTAAATCACTGAAAGAGGCCTTCTCCTGTGGTGTGTGATATGATGCCTGAATATGTGCTGTGGTGCCTCTCTCCTCTTCCTGGGTGCGGGGGTCAAAGTAACTCAATGGTGGCTTCTCCTGTGGTGGCTGATATGATGCCAGAATATGTGCTGTGGGGCCTCTCTCCTCTTCCTGGGTGCAGGGGTCAAATAAACTAAATTGTGGCCTACTCCTGTGGTGGCTGATATGATGCCAGAATATGTGCTGTGGTGCCTCTCTCCTCTTCCTGGGTGCAGGGGTCAAAGTAACTAAATGGTGGCTTCTCCTGTGGTGGCTGATATGATGCCAGAATATGTGCTGTGGTGCCTCTCTCCTCTTCCTGGGTGCAGGGGTCAAAGTAACTCAATGGTGGCTTCTCCTGTGGTGGCTGATATGATGCCAGAATATGTGCTGTGGTGCCTCTCTCCTCTTCCTGGGTGCGGGGGTCAAAGTAACTCAATGGTGGCTTCTCCTGTGGTGGCTGATATGATGCCAGAATATGTGCTGTGGTGCCTCTCTCCTCTTCCTGGGTGCGGGGGTCAAAGTAACTCAATGGTGGCTTCTCCTGTGGTGGCTGATATGATGCCAGAATATGTGCTGTGGTGCCTCTCTCCTCTTCCTGGGTGCAGGGGTCAAAGTAACTAAATGGTGGCTTCTCCTGTGGTGGTTGATATGATGCCTGATTCTCTGCTGTGAAACCTCTCTCCTCCATCTGGGTGTAGGGGTCAAAGTCTTTCAAAGTCGCCTTCTCCTGTGCTGGTTGATATAAAGCTGATGGTTGTGCCATCTGACATGGTTGCCAGGGTCTGATTCAATGGGGGCCTACTCCTGTGGTGGGTGATATAAATGCCTGATTCTCTGCTGTGAAACCTCTCTCCTCCGTCTGGGTGTAGGGGTCAAAGTCTTTCAAAGTCGCCTTCTCCTGTGCTGATTGATATGAAGCTGATGGTTGTGCCATCTGACATGGTTGCCGGGGTCCCATTAAATTGTGGCCTACTCCTGTGGTGGTTGATATGATGCCTGATTCTCTGATGTGGAACCTCTCTCCTCTGTTTGGGTGAAGGGGTCAAAGTAACTAAATGGTGGCTTCTCCTGTGGTGGCTGATATGATGCCAGAATATGTGCTGTGGGGCCTCTCTCCTCTTCCTGGGTGCAGGGGTCAAAGTAACTCAATGGTGGCTTCTCCTGTGGTGGCTGATATGATGCCAGAATATGTGCTGTGGTGCCTCTCTCCTCTTCCTGGGTGCGGGGGTCAAAGTAACTCAATGGTGGCTTCTCCTGTGGTGGCTGATATGATGCCAGAATATGTGCTGTGGTGCCTCTCTCCTCTTCCTGGGTGCGGGGGTCAAAGTAACTCAATGGTGGCTTCTCCTGTGGTGGCTGATATGATGCCAGAATATGTGCTGTGGTGCCTCTCTCCTCTTCCTGGGTGCAGGGGTCAAAGTAACTAAATGGTGGCTTCTCCTGTGGTGGTTGATATGATGCCTGATTCTCTGCTGTGAAACCTCTCTCCTCCATCTGGGTGTAGGGGTCAAAGTCTTTCAAAGTCGCCTTCTCCTGTGCTGATTGATATAAAGCTGATGGTTGTGCCATCTGACATGGTTGCCAGGGTCTGATTCAATGGGGGCCTACTCCTGTGGTGGGTGATCTAAATGCCTGATTCTCTGCTGTGAAACCTCTCTCCTCCGTCTGGGTGTAGGGGTCAAAGTCTTTCAAAGTCGCCTTCTCCTGTGCTGATTGATATGAAGCTGATGGTTGTGCCATCTGACATGGTTGCCGGGGTCCCATTAAATTGGGGCCTACTTCTGTGGTGGGTGATCTAAATGCCTGATTCTCTGCTTTGAAACCTCTCTCCTCCGTCCGGGTGTAGGGGTCAAAGTCTGTCAAAGTCGCCTTCTCCTGTGCTGATTGATATAAAGCTTATGCTTGTGCCATCTGACATGGTTGCCGGGGTCTGATTCAATGGTGGCCTACTCCTGTGGTGGGTGATCTAAATGCCTGATTCTCTGCTGTGTAACCTCTCTCCTCCGTCTGGGTGTAGGGGTCAAAGTAACTAAATGGTGGCCTACTCCTGTGGTGGGTGATATGATGCCTGGTTCTCTGCTGTGGGACCTCTCTCCTTTGTCTGGGTGCCGTGGTCAAAATAATAGTAAGTGACCTTCTCCATTGGTGGGTGACTTGAAGCCTGATTCTGTGCTATGGGACCTCACTCCAATTAATATTGTTTAATCTTTATTTATTTTATGTTAACTCATCATTTCCCTATCTACATTTGTTTGCAGGGGATTTAACTACATTTTGCTGCCTTTTGCAGCCCTCTAGCCCTTTCCGGGTGTGTTTTACAGCCTTTTTAGTGCCCAAAAGTTCGGGTCCCCATTGACTTCTATGGGGTTCGGGTTCGGGATGAAGTTCGGGTCGAGTTCGGATCCCGAACCCGAACATTTTTCGAAAGTTCGGCCGAACTCGTCGAACCCGAACATCCAGGTGTTCGCTCAACTCTATTAGAAACCCATATAAAAGATAAAACATCTAGGGAGGAAATTCTCAATTCTCTCCCTCTCTTAAAATCCGCCACGGCCTTCCTGGCGGATGCCTCAGCCGAGTCAGTCCGATTCTCCGCCAGAGATGCGGCACTTTCCAACACAGCCAGAAGAGCCCTTTGGATTAAGTGCTGGTCTGGGGACAAGACATCTAAATTAAAGATCTGCTCTATACCTTTTTCTGGAGAATATGTGTTTGGCCTGGTCCTAGATAAAATTCTAGAGAAGGCCGCGGACAAAAAGAAGGGGTTTCCGGAAGATCGTCCCTTCAGACGTCGGTATCCTTTTCGCTCCTCCTCGAATCAAGAGAAAAGCTACAGGGGGAAAGGGAAATCGGGGCGCTGGAGTTATCCAAAAGGGGGAAGAGGAAGAGGCCAATCCTCCTCCCACCAAAGATCCTCCGATAAGCAATGACGCCGGAGTGGGGGGAAGACTCTCAAAATTCCTGGGGACATGAGAATCTATCTCCCAGAATCCCTGGATCTCCAAGGTAGTCGGCGCAGGCTATCAAATAGAGTGGTCTTCAAGACCCCCAAACAAATTTTCACTGACACGGTTCCAAACAAACCTTTGGCAAGGAGTCCAGAAACTTCATCAGATGAATGTAATCTCACCAGTTCCGCCTCCAGAAAGAGGCAGGGGTTACTATTCAACTTTATTTCTAATCAAGAAAAAAGAAGGCACATTTCGGACTATCATAAACCTGAAACCATTAAACAAGTTTATTCATTTTCAGAAATTCAGGATGGAAACCCTGGCATCTACAATCCCACTGCTAAGCAAAGAAGTCTTCATGTGCACAATAGACCTGCGAGACGCTTATTACCACATTCCCATTCACACCAATTCACAAAGTTTTCTCCGGTTTGCAATCCAGGATATATCAGGGAACATCCATCACTTCCAGTTCAGAGCCCTTCCCTTCGGGATTTCATTAGCCCCGAGAATATTTACCAAGGTAGTGGTAGAGATGGTCACCTTGGTCCGGAGGAAGGGATTTATGATAATTCCTTATTTGGACGATTTCCTTCTGATCAGCGAAGATTTCAGCCAAATCAATTCAAATCTGAGGTACTTTCTCTCCATCCTAGACGATCTCGGGTGGATCGTGAACAAAGAAAAGTCCGTCCTTACCCCCTCAAGGGAAGTTCGGTTCTTAGGCATGATTCTGGACTCCCAAAAGCAAGCGGTATTCCTACCTCTAGACAAAATATCAGTTCTTCAACAAAAGATCAGACCCTTTCAGAAAAGTATGCTAGGTCTGCTAACATCTTGTATTCCGGCAGTCCCCTGGTGTCAAATACACTTTAAACCTCTTCAGTCCTGGATCCTGAGTGTCTGGAACAGGTGCAAATCCTCTCTAGATCATCAGGTGGTTACCTTTCCCATCAAGGGGGAACACGGTGAACAACCCTCCAAGCACTGACAACAAAAATCTTTGCATGGGCAGAGCAGAAGGTGGCCTCTATATCGGCAGTTCATCTGAAAGGAATACTAAATCAGGAAGCGGATTTTCTCAGCCGCCACAGGATCGATCATACAGAATGGTCCCTAAGCCCAGAAATATTCAGGCTAGTGGTAAGGAAGTAGGGGATGCCCGACGTGGACCTGTTTGCCACCAGGGCAAACTCAAAGGTGGAGACATTCTGTTCTCTAAACCCCAGGGACAGACCTCATGCTTTAGACGCCTTCGCCATCCGTTGGCATTGGAAACTGTGCTATGCTTTCCCTCCACTTCCCTTAATTCCGAAGGTGATACAAAAAATTCACCAGGACAAGGCCACGGTAATTTTGATCATTCCCCTATGGCCAAAGAGAAGTTGGTTCTCATCTCTCCAGAAATACTCCCTCCAGGATCCGTGGCCCCTTCCTGTGCGGGGGATCTACTCCAGCAGGATCCGGTTCTGCACCCAAACCTGCAGTTTTTGAAATTGGCAGCTTGTTTTGTTTGTTTTAAAATTGTTTTTATTGTTTTTACAACATAAAGATCATACAATTATTGATATGCCCTAAGAGGGCGCCAATGAGGAAAATGCAGTAAATACCGTACAATCAGGCTGGTAACAGTCAAATTATAAAAAATTATAAGATTTAAAGTAATAAAGGAAAAAGGGGAGGGAGGAAGGAAGGTCGGAGGGAGAGAAGGAGGGGGTAATGGCACCATTTTTGATGCAAAATGCTCTTTCTAGGGTACGGATAATTAATTGGACACTATCAAACGTGTTCACGAACAATATATTTAAAGTTATCACTTCGTAAATCCCCTAAAATCTTTCCAAGGTCTCCAAATTGCCTCAAATCTGTGTGGTGTTCGGGCCTCCCAGTGTGCCATCTGTCTACAAATGGGGGGCTTGGTATTCCGGACTTATATACCTATCATAAAGCAGTAATAGCACTTAGATGCCTGGAATGGCTGAGACCTTACCCAAATCGATTAGATCTAATTATAGAAGACAATATGTTAAACCTCCCGCTTCACTCTTTAGTCTTTTTGGACCAATCTCCAAAATACGCCAGGTTACAAACAGATAATACCATCACTAAATATACTTTTGACATGTGGAAAAACTCTAGGTGGAAGGACCATTTATTAACCAATTATCTTGCTCTGATGCAAGTGCGAGATGTCCTATGTCATTCCTCTACCCAGTTCTGGCAGCTTGGATCCTGAGTCCCAAACCCTGAAACTTCGGGGCCTGTCGGACAAAGTTATTACTACTTTGAAAGCCTCCAGAAAGAATATAACGTCAGCAATCTACCTTAAGATCTGGAAACGTTTCTGTTCCTGGAGTGGGGACAAATCTCCACATTTGCATAAACCCAACATCCAAAGAATTCTGGATTTCCTACAGCAAGGTCTAGACCTGGGACTTAGACCCTCTACCCTGAAGGTCCAGATCTCAGCCCTAAGTTTTTTCTTTGACCAAGCTAGCCATCGTTGGATCAAAAGATTCATTAGGGCAGCGACTAGGCTCCGCCGAACGATCACCGCCCGTGTCCCTTCCTGGGATTTGAACATCGTTCTTACAGGCCTTACTCTACCACCTTTTGAGCCCATGTCCGACGGCCTTCCTAATTGCAATAACTTCGGCCCGCAGAGTAGGAGAGTTGCAAGCTCTATCGATCAGGGAACCCTACCTCCGTATTCTAGATGATAGAATTATTCTCCGACTGGACCCTGGTTTTCTCCCTAAAGTTGTATCCAATTTTCATCGGAGCCAGGTAGTTACCCTACCTTCTTTTTGTCAACACCCCTCTAATGACAAAGAATCCTCATTTCACTCTCTGGACGTTAGACGGGCAGTCCTAAACTATAGAGAAAGAGGGGTAGTAGACGGCTCTACTGCTCAAGCAAATGGTCGAGGTGCAAGGCTGCTAAAACTAGTCCTAAACTATATCGCTGTGACGGAAAATTTTAGAAAATCCGACAACTTGCTAGTTCTCTTTGGAGGAAGATTTAAGGGCCAAAAAGCCTCCCGGTCCTCTATAGCTAGATGGCTCAAAGAAACCATTAGTCTGTGTTACCAAGTACAAAATCTTACATGTCCAGTCAACATTAAGGCCCATTCCACTAGGGCCATGTCTTCCTCTCAGGCAGAGAGAGCTGGTGCTGCCACTTGGTCCAGCATCCATACTTTTATAAAGCACTATCGCCTGGATCTTTCCAGATCATCTGATCTGTCCTTTGGGAGGAAAGTCCTCCAGGCTGTAGCCCCCCCTTAACTGATATATTTTTTATATCTCCTTGTATGCCGTCGTGATGATGCTATGGAAAAACCGGAATTAGTCTTACCGGTAATTCTGTTTCCATGAGATAATCACGACGGCACGTTATTCCCTCCCTATGATTTAATTTTTTTTTGACCTAGAGGGTCTCTAGAAGGTATGAAGTAATACCTTTTTTCACTGTTTTCCACCACCGGGTTACTCTGTGTGATTTTGGAAGCACTGGTGTTGGTGGTGGGGTATTTAACCTTTCTCTGTTCCTGCCCCTACAGAGGTCAGGGGTCAATCTCCTTGTATGCCGTCGTGATGATCTCATGGAAACAGAATTACCAGTAAGACTAATTCCGTTTTTTTTTCCTTTTTTCCCCCCTATTAATACACCCCAAACAAAAAAAGCTAAATCAACGCAGAACGGCTAAGTAATAGGACGTACGTATCTTTCCTATTAAACACTTCGTAAATAGCTGTAGTACAATGTAACTTCACCGCTGAACGGCAATTATGACATCATTTTTCCTTTTTTTTTTCTATTTCTACACCCCAAAAAAAGAAATATAACAATCACAATTCTAGTGATGAGCGAGCACCAAAGTGTTCGGGTGTTCGGGTACTCGGTCCGAATACATAGCGATATTCGTGCGCTCGGCCGAGCCCCCGAGTATAATGGAAGTCAATGGGAGACAACCAGGCACCCCCTGCTCAGATGAGGGGAGGGGAAAAGGTCTGAAAGTGATGGAAACACATCTGAAATCGATCAGGAACAGCAGGGGGACGATGTCTAGATGCATCTTGGACTGCAAAAAAAACCCAAAACCCAGGCCCCTCAAAATAAAAAAAAAACTTTTTAGAGGAAAAATTGTTTGGAAACATTCTTTGCTGTATATTCATATGTATGTACAGTGTAAGTGCTGCCAAAAAATACAAGGAAGAAGCACTCCGATACAGCCTGTATATCACATAAAGGAGGGCCTCATTAACATGATGCTACAATTGTTCAGGTACACTGCTACACTCCTAAAGTCTATGCACTAAGTGAAAGGGCTGCCAAATATTACAAGGAACAGGCACTCCAATAAACCCTTTCTTACACATAAATGAGGGCATCATACACACCCTTGAAAAATTATCCTTGATCAGGGGCGGGCTGGGCCGGTGGGCAGGGAGGCAATTTCCCCCCAGGCCGCCCTAAATAAACGGCCGCTGGGCCGCCCGTCTTTAAAAAAAAAAATATATATTTTTTATTCTTCAGGGCCGCACCGCCGATCACCACAGGCGGCGCGGCCCAGGATGTAATTGCGGCCGTGCTGTGTGCTGTGGGGCAGGGGAGGGAGAGGTGTGTCCCTCCCCTGTTCTTCTGATAGGCCGCAGGCACTAATGCCTGCAGCCTATCAGAGGCCCGCTCAGGCAGCGCGATGACGTCATTATCATCGCGACGCCTGAGCCGGGCAGCACACAGCAGGGACACAGGCCGGAAGAGGCTTGCATCACTGCTGATGGAGGTATTAGTGTTTTTTTTTTTTCTTCTTTGCGGGGGGCTGGCACTATGGGGGGGATCTGGCATTATGGGGGGGCTTGCACTATAGGGGGAGCTGGCACTATAGCGGGGGCATGCACTATAGGGGGGCTGGCACTATGGGGGGGGATATGGCACTTTGGGGGAGCTAGTACTATGGGGGGGCACTATAGGGGGAACTGGCACTATAGGGGGGCTGGCACTATGGAGGAGCTAGCACTATGGGGGGGCTTGCACTATAGGGGGAGCTGGCACTATAGGGGGAGCTGGCACTATAGGGGGGCTGGCACTATGGGGGGGCTGGCACTATGGGAGGGCTCGCACTATAGGGGGGGCTGGCACTATGGGGGAGCTGGCACTATAGGGGGGCTGGCATTATGGGGGAGCTAGCACTATGGGGGGCACTATAGGGGGAGCTGGCACTATAGAGGGAGCTGGCACTATGGGGGGCTGGCACTATGGGGGAGCTGGCACTATGGAGGGGGCTGGCACTATGGGGGGGTAGCTGGCACTATGGGGGGGCTTGCACTATAGGGGGAGCTGGCACTATAGGGGGGCTGGCACTATGGGGGAGCTAGCACTATGGGGGGGCTGGCACTATGGGGGAGCTAGCACTATAGGGGGGCTGGCACTATGGGGGCTGGCACTATGGGGGAGCTGGCACTATAAGGGGGATGGCACTATGGGGGGCTGGCACTATGGGGGAGCTGGCACTATGGGGGGGGGCTGGCACTATGGGGGGGAGTTGGCACTATGGGAGGGGAGTTGGCACTATGAGGGGAAGCTGGCACTATGGGGGGAGCTGGCACTATGGGGGCATTTCTTACTGGCACATTATGGGGGGGCACCATGGGGGAGAGGAGCACTATGGGGGTATATGGGGGCTCTAAAGGGGCTTTTTTTTAATTATTGGCACATTCTGGGGGGCACTATAGGGGAGAGCAGCACTATGGGGCATCCTGTGTTACTATAGGGGCATTATTTGGGGGCACTATGGGGAAGTGGGGGCTCTAAAGGGGCCTTTTGTATTGGAACATTATGGGGGGCACTATGGCATTTGGTGGCACTAAGGGGGCATTTTTTACTGGCACATTATGGGAGGCACTATAGGGGAGAGCGGCACTATGGGGCATTATTTGGGGGCACTATGGGGATTGGAGCACTATTGGGGCACATTGTGGGGGAGAGGAGCACTATAGGGGCATCTGCTGGGGGCACTAAGGGGCATTTTTTTACTGGCATATTATGGGGGACACTATGGGGAAGGGGGAGAGGAGCACTATAAGGGCATTTACTGGGGCACTATATAGGGGTATTTTATACTGACATACATTATGGGGACATTAGATCAACTGCGGGCACTAAGCGAGGGTATTTCATGTACTGTCATATTATAGGGAAATTTAGTACTACTAGGGGGTATTATGGGGAGCTTTACTACTACTGGGGGGCTATGAGGAACATGATTACTAGGGCACTATAGAGGCATTATTACTACTAAGTGTGCTCTTGCAGAGAATTATTTCTATTGGTGGGATTTTGGGGAGCACTGTTACTTTGGGGGCACCCTGGCATAGTATCAGCTTAGCACAATTATTTTTGGGGGACATTATCTTTATACTATTAGTGTCTGGGCGCAGTTATTTTTTAGAGCACTGTGTGCCAATAATTGTTTAAGGGGGCACTATCTGTGTGGTAGTAGTATTCCCAGGGGTACTGTTTCTGCAGTATAGTATTGGGGGCATAGCGGGTACAGTATTGGGGGCACTATCTGTGTGGTAGTAGTATTTCCAGGGGGACTGTTTCTGCAGTATAGTATTGGGGGTGGCAGGAAACTAATGTCTGTTTCTCAATCTCTGCAGAGACGGGAGATGGCAGGAAAATCATAATGGCGGTCTGGTCAGAATGGAGAAGATGAGAAAAGAGAACGTCTACATCAAAGGTGACATCACTGGATGTAAGAGGTATGTAGTGCTATGTAGGAGAGGAGATGCTCCGGCTCCTCCCACTGCCATTTGCAGAAGGATGATTCAGAGCTGGGTGAGGACGACGAAAGGGGGCAGCAGGCCACGGGCGGGTGGCAGATGGTGGGGGGGAACCACAATCCTTGAGCAGGATCAGGGGAGGGAGGAGAGCGGAGGAGCTTCCTGGCTGTAGCTTGTTATATAAGCAGGCAGTGCAGCCAGGACAGACCCTCCCCTCTCCGTTAATTTTAATAACTTTTAACTTTTAATAATGGGCGGGGCTAAAAATGGGCCACTTGACTGGATTTGCCCCCCAGGACTAAGGCTGCCAGCCCTCCCCTGTCCTTGATGGTCTGCTGGTGACCTTCCAAAATATTCGGAGCGAGGGCATGTTGGTGACCCTATAAAAAATTAGGGGCGAGTGCCTGCTGCAGAGCTGACCTTCTAAAACATTATATGTGAGGGCCTTCTCTTCAGCTGACGCTCTAAAACATTATATGTGAGGGCCTTCAGGTGAGAAGACCACATAAAACATTACAGGTGAAGGCCTACAGGTGAGCAGACCGTATAAAACATTGTAGCGAGGGCCTACAGTTTAGCAAACTGTATAAAACATTGGAGGTGAGGGCATACAGGTGAGCGGATCCTATAAAACATTGTAGTGAGGGCCTACAGGTGAGAAAACCGTATAAAACATTGAAGGGTAGGGTCTGAAGGTGAGCGGACCCTATAAAACATTGTAGTGAGGGCCTACAGGTGAGCAGACCGTATGAAACATTGGAGGTGAGGGCCTGAAAGAGAGTGGACCCTATAAAACATTGTAGTGAGGGCCTACCGGTGAGCAGACCGTATAAAACATTGGAGGTGAGGGCCTGAAGGTGAGCGGACCCTATAAAACATTGGAGGTGAGGGCCTAAAGGTGAGCAGACCATATAAAACATTAGAGGTGAGGGCCTACCGGTGAGCAGACAGTATAAAACATTGGAGGGGAGGGCCTGAAAGTGAGCGGACCCTATAAAACATTGTAGTGAGGGCCTACAGGTGAACAGATCGTATAAAACATTAGTGAGAGGGCCTGAAGGTGAGCAGACCCTATAAAACATTGTAGTGAGGGCGTATATACTGTATGAAAGAGGAGGAGTAGGATGAGAAAACAAGATTCAAACATATACCCTTTTTTGCGGTGAAAAGAGTGCATCTTAATCTTGTGGATTGAGTACATTATAAAGCATACATTTAAATTGCGTTTTTGTTCCTCATTAGCTCAGCTTTTCTCTGGTGGAGTGGAGAAGTCAGGGGCAATCCAGACCTTGTTCATTTTTATCTGAGTCAACCTGTCAGCATTGTCAGTGGACAAGCGAATACGGTTATCTGTTATAATGCCACTAGCAGCACTAAATACACGCTCAGACAATAGGCTGGCGGCAAGGCAGGCCAGCACCTCCAAGGCATAAAACGCAAGTTCGTGCCACGTGTCCAGCTTGGACACCCAGTAGTTGTAAGTCACCGGGGATCATTGAGGACGCTGACACGGTCTGCTATGTATTCCTTCACCATCTACCAAAACTTTTCCCTCCTTCGGACAGTAGGCCGTGCATCAGGGTGCGGTTCCTGGCGGGGTGTCATGAAAGTGTCCCATGCCTTGGAGAGTGTTGCCCTGCCTTTGTTGGAACTGCAGTGTGTTCCCGTTGTCTGCCTTCCTCATTTGCCTATGGAAGTACGGACTCTGCCGCCTGCTTTGTCAGATGGAAATGTTTGGAGCAATTTCTCAACAAGGACCTTCTGGTATCGTACCATTTTACTTGCCCTCTCCACCACAGGAATGAGAGATGAGAAGTTCTCTTTGTAGCGGGGGTCGAGAAGGGTGAACACCCAGTAATTCGTGTTATCTATAATGCGTATAACGCGAGGGTCGTGGGAAAGGCAGCCTAACATGAAGTCAGCCATGTGTGCCAGAGTACCAACAGACAAGACTTCTATGTCGATATCAGGATGACTCTCTATCTCCTCCTCTTCATCCCCTTGTGCACATCTACGTCGAACCGATGGAATTAAAGTTTCGTCGGTAGTACCCTCTGTAGCAGAGGCAACTGTCTCCAGCTACTCCTCATGGTCCAATTCGTGCTGAGAAGACGAAATGTGGGTGGTCTGGCTATCACCCACACTAAAGTCCTCCCCCATTTCCACGTCTGACACATTCAGGGTGTCTTCCTTAATTGTGAGCAGCGATCGTTTAAGTAGACACAGAATTGGGATGCTTACGCTGATTATAGCGTTATGGCCACTAACCATCTGTGTGGATTCATCAAAGTTTCTTAAAACCTCACAGTGGTCTGCCATCAATGCCCACTCCTCACTTGTGAATAGTGGAAGTTGACGCGAAAGGCGACAACCATGTTGCAGCTGGTATTCCACAACTACCCTCTGCTTCTCACAAAGCCTGGACAACATGTAGAACGTAGAGTTCCAGCGCGTGCTCACATCGCACAACAGTCGGTCTGCTGCAGTGTTGACAGACCGGCTGAAGCTGTGGACGACTTGCGAATATGGGCACACACGCGGCGCGCCTTTACTAGTAGCTCTGTCAAATTTGGGTATGTTTTAATAAACCGCTGAACCACTAAGTTTAATACGGCATGGCATGTGCATCAGGTTGCCGAGCTCCAAAGCACCCACCAAGTTATGGCCATTGGCGACAGCCACAGCTCGGTCTGGTCCATTATACCCTGCCACAGCTCTGCAGCGGTGTGCTGTTCGTCCCCTAGGCAGATCAGCTTCAGCACGGCCTTTTGACGTTTCCCCACAGCAGTGCTACACTGCTTCCAGCTACCGACTAATGGCTGACTGCTGGAGGTAAAAGTGGTGGAGGTAGCGGCGGAAGAGGAGGAGGAGAAGAGGGGGAGTAACATAGCTGCTGGCGGAGACCCTGATGGACGTAGGGCCCACAATCCTGGGCGTGGGTAGCACCTGTGCCATCCCAGGGTACGACTCACTCCCGGCCTCCACAACATTCACCCAGTGTGCGGTCAGGGAAATGTAGCGTCCCTGGCCACCAGCACTTGTCTATGTGTCTGTGGTAAAGTGGTCCTTCCCAGTAACTGCGTTGGTCAGGTCACAGGTGATGTTCTGGGATACATGCTGGGGTAAGGCGGGCACGGTACACCGTGAAAAATAGTGGCGACTGGGGACTGCGTACCAATGGATGGCCACCGACATCAGGCTGCGGAAGGCCTCAGTCTCCACAAGCCTATATGGCAACATTTAAAGGGCCAGTAATTTTGAAAGTTGCGCATTTAGTGCTATGGACAGTGGGTGGGTGGCTGGGTATTGCGTTCAAATGCCTGGGGTAAGGACAATTGGACGCTGCGCTGGGACAGGGAAGTGGATGTAGTTGCTGATGGTGCATGTGAAGGCCCAGGTGCAGGGCAAGGGGCATCCGGCATCCTTTGACAGGGGATTGGCCAGCAATGCGTAACACAGGGGAAGAGGAGGCAGTGGGGTGGCCCGCAGACCCATATTGTGGACCCAGGCATTCGGCCCACTGATTAGGGTGCTTGGATGCCATGTGGCGGATCATGCTGGTGGTGGTGAGGTTGCTGGTGTTTGCGCCACGGCTCATTTTGGTATGGCACAGGTTGCAAACTACCACTCTTTTGTCGTCTGCACTTTCCCCCCAAAAAAAACATACTGCGGAACACCTACCCCTTGGCAAGGGAGATTTACGCATGTGGGTGCTCCGTGTAACGGTTGCGGACCTGTTTGGTGTGGGCTGACTTTTCCCTTTTGCCACACCACTGCCTCTTACAGCTTGTTGCGGTGCTGCAGATCCCCCCTCGTCTGTACTGCTTTGTTCGCTCGGCTTTTCACCTTCTCAAGTTGGGTCAGTGACCTCGTCGTCCACCACCTCCTCTTCCACTTCCTCATCCCCATCCTCCTGACTTGACCTAACCACAACCTCAGTGATTGACAACTGTGTCTCATCCTCATCCACCTCGTGAACAAATAATTGACGTTCACCACCCTCATCTTCTTGATCCTGTGATAGGTCAAGAGGTTGTGAATCGTGGCACAAGATCTGTGCCTCTTCAAGTGTGCTTGGCGAGAGGGCCAAATCTAGGGATGGCGATGAAAATAGGTCCTCGGAATGTCCGAGTGTGGTATCAACGGTTTGTCCGACTCTGACTCTACATGGTGGGAGGAAGAAGGATCAGGGTGAGGATTCTGTGGACCAGACTCTTTGCTAATGAGACTGGTGTTGGTGGAAAAGAGGGTGTAAGAATTATCTTCTGCCATCCAACCGACCACCCGGTCGCACTGATCCAACTTGGACAACAGTGTTGTCCTGCGGCGCCCAGTTAACTGTGAAATGAAACTGGGTATGGTGGGTTTTTTCTTTTTTCCAGTTTCACCGGCAGCTGGCACAGTTTCATTGAGCCCAGGGCCCCGGCCTCTGCCTGAACCGTCAGCAACACACCCACTTCCCCGTTCATTAGTGCTCGCCTTCTTCAAATTAAAAGGTTTATTCAATAGATGTTGGACAACTTATTTAAATTTGCCCCCTGCTAAATAATTATCTGCTGGAATACTGTATATAACGTTTGTGGATTAAACGCACACACAGATGTGCCTAAAACTACACTGAACAAAAATATAAACGCAACACTTTTGGTTTTGCTTTTATTTTGCATGAGCTGAACTCAAAGATCTGAAACATTTTCTACATACACAAAAGTCCCATTACTCTCAAATATTGCTCACAAATCTGTCTAAATCTGTGTTAGTGAGCACTTCTCCTTTGCCGAGATAATCCATCCTACTTCACAGGTGTGGCATATCAAGGTGCTGATTAGACAGCATGAATATTGCACAGGTGTGCCTTAGACTGCCCACAATAAAAGGACACTCTGAAATGTGCAGTTTGATCACACAGCACACTGCCACAGATTTTGCAACATTTGAGGGAGCGTGCAATTGCATGCTGACTGCAAGAATGTCTTCCAGAGCTGTTAAATTAATGTTTATTTCTCTACCATAAGTCGTCTCCAAAGGCGTTTCAGAGAATTTGTCAGTACATCCAACTGGCCTGACAACTGCAGACCACGTGTAACAACACCAGCACAGGACCTCCACATCCAGCATGTTCACCTCCATGATCCTCTGAGACCAGCCACCCAGACAGCTGCAGCAACAATCAGTTTTCATAACCAAAGAATTTCTGCACAAACTGTCAGAAACCGTCTCAGGGAAGCTCATCTGCATGCTCCTCGTCCTCATCGGGGTCTGGACCTGACTGCAGTTTGTCGTCGTAACCGACTTGAGTAGGCAAATGCTCACATTCGATGGCGTCTGGCACGTTGGAGAGGCATTCTGTTCACTGATGAGTCACGGTTTTCAGTGTTCAGGGCAGATGGCAGACAGCATGTGTGGCGTTGTGTGGGTGAGCGGTTTGATGACGTCAACATTGTGGATCGAGTGGCCCATGGTGGCGGTGGAGTTATGGTATGGGCAGGCGTATGTTATGGACAACGAACACAGGTGCATTTTATTGATGGCATTTTGAATGCTCAGAGATACCGTGACGAGATCCTGAGGTCCATTGTTGTGCCATTCATCCACGACCATCATCTCATGTTGCAGCATGATAATGCACGGCCCCATATTGCAAGGATCTGTACACAATTCCTGAACTTGAAAACATCCCAGTTCTTGCATGGCCAGCATACTCACTGGACATGTCACCCATTTAGTATGTTTGGGATGCTCTGGATTGGCGTATACGACAGCGTGTTCCAGTTCCTGCCAATATTCTGCAACTTCGCAGCTATTGAAGAGGAATGGACCAACATTCCACAGGCCACAATCAACAATCTGATCAACTCTATGCAACGGAGATCTGTTGCACTGCGTGAGCCAAATGGTGGCCATAACAGATACTGACTGGTTTTCTGACCCCCCTTCCCCAGTAAGGCAAAACTGTGCACATTTCAGAGTGGCTTTTTATTGTGGGCAGTCTAAAGCACACCTGTGCAATATTCATGCTGTCTAATGAGTACCTTGATATGCCACACCTGTGAGGTGGAATGGATTATCTCGGCAAAGGAGAAGTGCTCACTAACACAGATTCAGAAAAAATTGTGAACAATATTTGAGAGTAATGGGTCTTTTGTGTATGTAGAAAATGTTTTAGATCTTTGAGTTCAGCTCATGCAAAATGGGAGCAAAACCAAAAGTGTTGCGTTTATATTTTTGTTCAGTGTAGTTATATTTGTCCCAAATAAAAGTTATTCTCTGCTGGAATACTGTATAAAAAGTTTGTAGATTGAATGCACACACAGATGTGCCTAAAACTAGTTAAATTTGTCACAAATAAAAGTTATTCTCTGGTGGAATACTATATATAACGTTTGTGGATTAAACGCACACACAGATGTGCCTAAAACTAGTTAAATTTGTCCAAAATACAAATAATTCTCTGCTGGAATACTGTATATAACGTTTGTGGATTAAAAGCACACACAGATGTGCCCAACACTAGTTAAATTTGTCACAAATGAAAGTTATTCTCTGCTGAAATACTATTTATAACGTTTGTGGATTGAACGCACACACAGATGTGCATAAAACTGAGAGATTTAGGCCCCTTGTCACCCATGCACAGCAGGGGTTCATTCACGGCAAAAGGGAGTTCATGTCACCCAGCAATAGAACAGACGATTTTGAGAGATTTAGGCCCCTGTCACCCAGACACAGCAGGGGTTCATTCACGGCAAAAGGGGGTTCATGTCACCCAGCAATAGAACAGACGATTTTGAGAGATTTAGGCCCCTGTCACCCAGACACAGCAGGGGTTCATTCACGGCAAAAGGGGGTTCATGTCACCCAGCAATAGAACACAGGATTTTGAGAGATTTAGGCCCCTTGTCACCCATGCACAGCAGGGGTTCATTCACGGCAAAAGGGGTTTCTTGTCACCCAGCAATAAAACAGAGGATTTTGAGAGATTTAGGCCCCTGTCACCCAGGCACAGCAGGGGTTCATTCACGGCAAAAGGGGTTTATGTCACCCAGCAATAGAACAGACGATTTTGAGAGATTTAGACCCCTGTCACCCAGGCACAGCAGGGGTTTGTATATTCATAAAATGGCAAAATGGCACCCGACAATTGAAAATAAGATTTTTTTCAATTTAGGGCACTAAAATTGGCACTTTTTTGCATTAAAATGGCTCTAAAATAGTCCTTGAAAAGGCTAGAGGGTTGTAAAAGGCAGTAAAATGTGCTTAAGAGCATGGCAACTGCTCTGCAAAGAAATTTGGATAGGGAAATAACTTAAAATAAAATAAAATAACTAAAAATTACAAATTATTAAGCTGCAACTCAGAGAAGGAGGTGGATATGGAGTCGGAGGTTGAGGAGGCGATGAATGTGGTGTTGTAGGTGGAGACAGCAATAGAGGAAGAGGAGGCAGCCAACAATGTTTTTTTTATTTTTTTATTGGGGTAGGTAGCCCCCAAAATATTGGGACAAATAAAAAAAAAGAAAACAAAGAATCATTGCACTTGACTTGAGTACAAGAATGTATGTTTGATGGTGGTATAAATGTCTATTCTGCACACGGTACAGACAAGTCTTGTGGGATCCAAACCAGGTTCATTTTAATAAACGTGAGCTTGTCCATGTTGGCTGTGGACAGGCGTCTGCGTCTGTCTGTAATGACGCCTCCTGCCGTGCTAAATAGACGTTCAGTGAGTACACTGGCTGCAGGGCAGGCCAGCACCTCCAAGGCATACAGGGCAATCTGTAGCCATGTGGACAATTTGGAGACCCACCATGTTGTTCAAATGCTGCCTCCTGCTAACACGCTCCATATCAGCAGTTGGGGCCGGTTGTTGCGGCGAGGTGACAAAGCTTTTCCACATGTCGGCCATGCTAACCCTGCATTCTGAGGTTCTGGCTGCGTTGGCGACCTCTTCCTCCTCCCCTGCCTTCGCCTTGTGCTTCCACTTGTCCACCGGCGTCAGTCGGGAATGCTCTCAGGAGCGCGTCTATCAGCGTGCGCCTGTAGTCGCGCATCTCCCGATCACGCTACAGTGAGGGAATTAAGGACGGCACATTGTCTTTGTAACAGGGATCCAGCAGGGTGGCCACCCAGTAGTCAGCACACGTTAAAATGTGGGCAACTCTGCTGTCATTGCGCAGGTACTGCAACATGTAGTCACTCATGTGTGCCAGGATGCCCAGAGGTAAGGACAAGCTGTCCTCCCCCCAGCCACGCACCAGTGATGGGCCCGAGCTGCGTTGGATGCCACCACGCTGTGAACATGCTTCATACCCATACTTCTCCTCCTCCTCATCCTACTCCTCCTCGTCCTCCAGTAGTGGGCCCTGGCTGGCCAAATTTGTACTTGGCCTCTGCTGTTGCAAAAATCCTCTTTCTGAGCCACTTCTAAAAGACTGGCCTGAAAGTGTTAGAGATGACCCCTCTTCCTCCTCCTCATCCTGGTCCACATCCTCTTCCATCATCGCCCTAAGTGTTTTCTCAAGGAGACATAGAAGTGGTATTGTAAGGCTGATAACGGCATCATCGCCACTGGCCATGTTGGTGGAGTACTCGAAACAGCGCAACAGGGCACACAGGTCTCGCATGGAGGCCCAGTCATTGGTGGTGAAGTGGTGCTGTTCCGCAGTGCGACCCACCCTTGCGTTCTGCAGCGGAAACTCCACTATGGTCTGCTGCTGCTCGCACAGTCTCTCCAGCATGTGCAAGGTGGAGTTCCACCTGGTGGGCACGTCGCATATGAGAACGCCGGAAGCGCGCACAGGTGGCCCGCACTTTACGCAGCAACTCTGACATGTCGGGGTAGTTGTGAATGAATTTCTGCACCACCAAATTCAGCACATGCGCCAGGAAAGGGATGTGCGTCAAACCGGCTAGTCCCAGAGCTGCAACAAGATTTCGCCCATTATTGCACACCACCAGGGTCGGGCTTGAGGCTCACTGGCAGCAACCACTCGTCGGTCTGTTGTTCAATACCCCGCCACAACTCCTGCGCGGTGTGGGGCCTGTCCCCCAAACACATCAGTTTCAGAACGGCCTGCTGACGTTTACCCCTGGCTGTGCTGAAGTTGGTGGTGAAGGTCTGTCGCTGACCGGATGAGGAGGTGGTAGAAGAGGAGGCAACAGGAGGCAAAGAATGATGCCCTGCGATCCTTGGCGGCGGAAGGACGATGCGCCAAACAGCTCTCCGCCTGGAGCCCAGCCGCCACTACATTTACCCAGTGTGCAGTTAGGGAGATATAGCGTCCCTGGCCGTGCTTACTGATCCACGTATCTGTGGTTACGTGGACCTTGCACGCAGTGCACACTTGATTTTATCCGATACTTGGTTGTGCAGGGAGGGCACGGCTCTCCTGGAGAAGTAGTGGTGGCTGGGAACGATTTACTGTGGGACAGCAAGCGACATGAGCTGTTTGAAGCTGTCGGTCTCCACAAGCCTGAATGACCGCATTTCAAAGGCCAGTAGTTAAGAAATGCTGGCATTCAGGGACAGGGATCGAGGGTGGCTAGGTGGGAATTTATGCTTTCTCTCAAAGGTTTGTGAGATGGAGAGCTGAACGCTTTCGTGTGACATGGTGGAGATGCTTGGTGATGGAGGTGGTGTTGTTGGTGGCACATCCTCTGTTTGCTGGGCGGCAGGTGCCAACGTTCCTCCAGAGGCGGAGTAAGAGGCCAAGGCAGCAGCAGAAGAGGGAGCCCTTTCTTGGTTTTGAAGGTGCTTTCTCCACTGCAGCCCGTGTCTCGCATGTAGATGCTTGGTCATGCAGGTTGTGCTAAGGTTCAGAACGTTAATGCCTCGCTTCAGGCTCTGATGGCACATCGTGCAAACCACTCGGGTCTTGTCGTCAGCACATTGTGTGAAGAAGTGCCATGCCAGGGAACTCCTTGATGCTGCCTTTGGTGTGCTCGGTCCCTGGTGGCGGTGGCCAGTAGCAGGCGAACAGTTTCGGCGACGGCTGCTCTGCTTTTGCACCCTGCTCCCGCTTTTGCTACGCTGTTGGCTCGGTCTCACCACTGCCTCTTCCTCCGAACTCTGAAAGCCAGTGGCACGACCTTCATTCCATGTGGGGTCTAGGACCTCATCGTCCCCTGCATCGTCTTCCACCCAGTCTTCCTCCCTGACCTCCTTTTTGGTCTGCACACTGCAGAAAGACGACGCAGTTGGCATCTGTGTTTTGTCATTATCAGAGACGTGCTGAGGTGGTATTCCCATGTCCTCATCAGGAAACATAAGTGGTTGTGCGTCAGTGCATTCTATGTCTTCCACCCCTGGGGAAAGGCTAGGTGGATGCCCTTGGGAAACCCTGCCAGCAGAGTCTTCAAACAGCATAAGAGACTGCTGCATGACTTGAGGATCAGACAGTTTCCCCGATATGTACGGGGATGATGTGACAGACTGATGGGCATGGGTTTCAGGCGCCACCTGTGCGCTTTCTGCAGAAGACTGGGTGGGAGATAATGTGAACGTGCTGGATCCACTGTCGGCCACCCAATTGACTAGCGCCTGTACTTGCTCAGGCCTTACCATCCTTAGAACAGCATTAGGCCCGACCAAATATCGCTGTAGATTCTGGCGGCTACTGGGACCTGAGGTAGTAGTTTCAGTAGGACGTGTAGCTGTGCAGAACGGCCACGTCCTCTCCCTGCACCAGAGGCTCCACCAACACCACCACAGCGACCATGACCGCGTCCCTTATTAGATGTTTGCCTCATAGTTAGCGTTCACAAAGCAAAGTAAAAATTTGTTAAGTATGTTAAAAATAATTAAACGCCAATATAAACCCTGATGTAGGGTATTGCACTAAATATTTTTTTTTTAAACTCTGGCAGCGGGATTTGTGGCCTAAATGTGACTGTATTCGATGTACGTTAAATTCAAAATGAGCAGTATATGAACACACGGTTTATTTCAACCGCAGTAAATGAATGGCTATATTTGAGGCCTAAATTTGACTGTCACCTATGCACGTGTAATCAAATATGACCAGTATATGAACACACGGTTTATTTCAGCCGCAGTAAACGAATGGCCGTATTTGTGGCCTAAATGTGACTGTATTCTATGTATGTTAAATTCAAAATGAGCAGCATATGAACACACGGTTTATTTCAACCGCGGTAAACGAATGGCCATATTTGTGGCCTAAATGTGACTGTCACCTATGCACGTGTAATCAAAGATGACCAGTATATGAACACACGGTTTATTTCAACCGTAGTAAACGAATGGCCGTATTTGTGGCCTAAATGTGACTGTATTGTATGTACGTAAATTCAAAATGAGCAGTATATGAACACACGGTTCATTTAAACCGCAATAAATGAATGGCCGTATTTATGGCCTAAATGTGACTGTATTCTATGTATGTTAAATTCAAAATGAGCAGTATATGAACACACAGTTTATTTAAACCGCAGTAAACGAATGGCCGTATTTGCGGCCTAAATGTGACTGTCACCTATGCACGTGTAATCAAAGATGACCAGTATATGAACACACGGTTTATTTCAACCGCAGTAAATGAATGGCTATATTTGAGGCCTAAATTTAACTGTCACCTATGCACGTGTAATCAAATATGACCAGTATATGAACACACGGTTTATTTCAGCCGCAGTAAACGAATGGCCGTATTTGTGGCCTAAATGTGACTGTATTCTATGTATATTAAATTCAAAATGAGCAGCATATGAACACACGGTTTATTTCAACCGCGGTAAACGAATGGCCGTATTTGTGGCCTAAATGTGACTGTCACCTATGCACGTGTAATCAAAGATGACCAGTATATGAACACGCAGTTTATTTCAACCGTAGTAAACGAATGGCCGTATTTGTGGCCTAAATGTGACTGTATTGTATGTACGTAAATTCAAAATGAGCAGTATATGAACACACGGTTTATTTAAGCCGCAGTAAATGAATGGCCGTATTTATGGCCTAAATGTGACTGTATTCTATGTATGTTAAATTCAAAATGAGCAGTATATGAACACACGGTTTATTTAAACCGCAGTAAACGAATGGCCGTATTTGTGGCCTAAATGTGACTGTCACCTATGCACGTGTAATCAAAGATGACCAGTATATGAACACACGGTTTATTTCAACCGCAGTAAACGAATGGCCGTAATTGTGGCCTAAATGTGACTGTATTCGATGTATGTTAAATTCAAAATGAGCAGTATATGAACACACGGTTTATTTCAACCGCAGTACACGAATGGCCGTATTTGTGGCCTAAATGCGACTGTCACCTATGCACGTGTAATCAAAGATGACCAGTATAAGAAAAAAAGATTTTCTTCTAAACGCAGTTATCCAATGGCCGTATTTGTGGCCTAAATGTGACAGTCACTTATGCACGTGTAATCAAAGATGACCAGTATATGAAAAAAAAAAATTTTTTAAGCACAGTTAGCAAAAAAGCTGTATTTCTGGACTAGCAGACATGCAGATAGATAGTGCTAGTGCACTATCAGAATTTTTTTTTTTAAACACAGTCAGCAAAAAAGCTGCATTTCTGGACTAGCAGACATGCAGATAGACAATGCTGCACCAGCATGTCTGCATAAAATGGCTGCCGATTAGGTATTCATAGTGACAAACTGAAGTAAAAAAAAAAGCGTTTTCGACAGAAGTTGGCTCAGTGCAGGCTTAAAAAAACTGTGCACTGCACCCACAAAACACATTGAATTGAGATCGCTGAGTTATAAGGCAGTTCTTAGTATTTATCCCTGATCTGTCCCTGACAGCAGCAGCATCCTCTCCCTACACTAAGAATAGCAGAGTGACATGCAGCGCTACGTGACTTAGCCTTATATAGAGGCTGGGTCACATGCTGCAGTTGGCCAATCACAGCCATGCCAATAGTAGGCATGGCTGTGATGGCTTCTAAGGGCACACAGTTAAACACTTGTTGATTGGCTGCTTTGCAGCCTTTCAAAAAGCGCCATAAAAATCGATAAACACCGAACACGAACCGAACTTCTACGTAAATGTTCGGGTTCGGGTCCAAAAAAAGCTAAAGTTCGGTACGGACCCGAACTTTACAGTTCGAGTTCGCTCAACTCTATATATATTGTTTGTGGATTGAACACACACACAGATGTGGCACAAATTAGGTTAATTTCCACCGCAAAAAAAATCTCACTATCAGGAACACTCTAGTGAATACGCCCCTTTTTTAATGTCTGCTAAACACACTGCTTTCTGATGGCGTACTGTAGATCTCACTAATATCAAATCTTTCTGTCTTTTAAAAGCTTTTGGGTACTTAAAAAAAGCGATTTTCCAGCCCTGCGCTATCTGTCCCTTCCTGAAGACGCCTGTCCCTGATACTGCTAAATTTAACCCCTGGTAAAAAAAAAAAATGGTGCTTCACTGCTGTCAAACACACACTGTAGTCCTGAAGAGGACTGTTTGGTCTTTCGATAGTTTTTTTTTTGTTAAATCTGTGAATTTCCAGCAAAACGCTATCTGTCCCTGCCTACTGTCCTCTCTCCCTGACGCTGAATGATCCGAGCGTGGGACATCGGCTCCTATATAAACTGGTATCACGTGTTGATTGGCTGCTTAGGAGGCATCAAATGTGCGGGGAGGAGACTCGAGCAATGCGACGAGCACACGTGGTATTCGGCCGAGTACCGCCACGTGCCGAGCATAGCGATGCTCGAGCCGGACTGGTACTCGGCCGAGCATGCTCTCTCATCACTACACAATTCACCGCCGAATGGCTAATGGGACGTACTTATATTTATTTTTTCTACACCACGTAAATGGCTGTAGTACAATGTTACTTCACTGCTGAACAGGAATTAAGACATATATTTTTTCCTTTTTTTTCCTTCTTATTAATATACCCCCAAAAAAAAATAAAACAACGCAGAACGGCTAATAGGACGTACGTATCTTTCCTATTAATACACCCCGTAAATGGCTGTATCACACAGAACTTGCACCCCAATCACAAGCAAGGTTTGCTGGAATGAATGATGTATCATATAGTGCAAACAACCTAAAAGCAGTAGTATAACACCAATTTAGATCCCCAATGCAGCAAGGTGTAATAGAATCGCTCCTATTACCCAGGCTCTACACTCTCCTATTGCACCCTGTTATTCTTTTATAGTGTAGATGCCTCCCTATGTAACGCCCCAGGGTGGAATTACCACCTCTTTTTGGACCCCCACTATCTTTAAAGGTTGATTCGTTTTCACCTAATGCAAATAATACTATGTTCTGCACAGTGTGCAAATATATTTCTGATTTTACTTATGTTGACATGTAATGTGCCTGGTTCACCAGCAGATGGCGGCACTTCTGGCAGAGCTGAGTTACCTAGAATGGAGCCCTCCATTCATTCTATTCCCCTCTCTAGAGAGGCAGTTTTGTTAGTGTTAGTCAGTCTAACCTACCCCATCTTGGGGAGAGGTTAAGTCTAGCTTACCCCTTGTAAGGGGAAGGCTGTGTATCGGCGAGCAGAGCACTGTCTGCTCTGCTGGGCCCAGAGTCCCCAGCTACAAGCCTTTGAAGCCAGGAAGAAGTTTCCCTGGATAAAGTAAGAGACAGACTACAGACAGCAAAGTTACAGTTACAGCAGAAGAGGAAAAGTTTGCTATTTAATCCAGCCAACCTAGCAGAGCTAAGAGCTGAGATTTTTGCAGAAGTGTTTGCCTGCCAAAACTTATGCCAAACCTGCTGATGACCAATATAAAGTTTGGAAGATTGTTCCTTGATGCTAGTCTATGCAAGTAAAGCTGTTTTCAACGTTAATACAAAGTCTTCAACCCTTGTTGCACTGCTTTGGACTACAACGCCTGGGGATCCAAGGATATGCAGGTAAGAGTACCGTGACATGTGAATACGACACCTTCAGAGAGATTGTAGGTCACTCTACACCACTCTGGGTACCAACACTACCATCTACAAAGGGGACTCGTTGTTTCAGTGCAACTGGCGTCATGACAACTTGCTCTATCAAAGGGACATATTTTGTAAAAACCTCTTAAGGGGCAAGGGATACCCCCAGGTTGCTAGTAGGCCTGTTGCCTATCCTTTCCCTACACCTTGAATGATCTTTCCCTGAACCTGTAAATCATTTTTTCAGCACAATGAAGTCTTTCTTAGCACAGTCCCTAGCGTCTGCTGACGTCTCTTCCTACACTAAGTACACTGGAAAATGGCAGAATCCAAAATGGTTGAGGCTATTTATAGGGCTGTGACATCACAGGGGCTGGCTGGCTGCTGATTGGCTGCATGCATGGCATTGTGGTGATTCCTTTCTCTCAGAGCTCTTTGCTCCATTTTTCCTAAAATGGCTGCTGCATGTGTTAGGACATCTAACACGTGCAGCAGCCATTTTAGGAAAAAATGCGATTTGTTACCATGAAGTGTGAGGAAATTGGGATTCATTAACTTTGATTCGCTCATCTCTAATAATATCCTGCAATACTATAGTTTTGAGCAGAGATGAGTGAACTGAGTCTAAACAAATAAGATTCGACCTGAATTTTTGCACAAATGTTGGCATTTTGGAGAAAGAGAGAATGAGAGAGAAATAAAATAAAATAATTTTTTTTAAAATGTGTGAAATTTTTTTGAGAAATGTCAGAAAAAATCCTAGGAGACCTCAGAGGATCATATACAATTTGGAAGGCCAGAACGGGTTTGGATCCAAATCAAATTGGTTGACTGATTTGGCCAAATCAAACCCAAATCGAATTTTGATCTATTGCTTCATCTCTAGCTTTGAAAGGAAATTTTTTTTTTTTTTTTTAGTAACTAAACATTAAAGATCAGTTGTAAATTTGTAAATTGTGCCATATTTATTAACAATGGCGTAAAGGCGAGAGGTTCAGTATGTTGTGGCACACTGTGATTGATTAGTACGCCACAGCTACCGATTGACAAATAGGACAGGTTTGGTTGAAAACAAAAGTGTTTTATAGATACAATTTGATATGATATGGAGGGATAAACTTTCGGTGCTATAGTTGATAGTTTGCATGCATTCATGCAACAATTGAGGGTCAGTTTGTGTATATCTCTTGTATATTGCTTAGCGCATTGCAATTAGTTATTTTTGCCAGTGTCTAGCTGGCTGGAGGTCGCTAGGGTATATTCCATCTAGTTAAAGGCATACAGGGAGTGCAGAATTATTAGGCAAGTTGTATTTTTGAGGATTAATTTTATTATTGAACAACAACCATGTTCTCAATGAACCCAAAAAACTCATTAATATCAAAGCTGAATATTTTTGGAAGTAGTTTTTAGTTTGTTTTTAGTTTTAGCTATTTTAGGGGGATATCTGTGTGTGCAGGTGACTATTACTGTGCATAATTATTAGGCAACTTAACAAAAACAAATATATACCCATTTCAATTATTTATTTTTACCAGTGAAACCAATATAACATCTCAACATTCACAAATATACATTTCTGACATTCAAAAACAAAACAAAAACAAATCAGTGACCAATATAGCCACCTTTCTTTGCAAGGACACTCAAAAGCCTGCTATCCATGGATTCTGTCAGTGTTTTGATCTGTTCACCATCAACATTGCGTGCAGCAGCAACCACAGCCTCCCAGACACTGTTCAGAGAGGTGTACTGTTTTCCCTCCTTGTAAATCTCACATTTGATGATGGACCACAGGTTCTCAATGGGGTTCAGATCAGGTGAACAAGGAGGCCATGTCATTAGATTTTCTTCTTTTATACCCTTTCTTGCCAGCCACGCTGTGGAGTACTTGGACGCGTGTGATGGAGCATTGTCCTGCATGAAAATCATGTTTTTCTTGAAGGATGCAGACTTCTTCCTGTACCACTGCTTGAAGAAGGTGTCTTCCAGAAACTGGCAGTAGGACTGGGAGTTGAGCTTGACTCCATCCTCAACCCGAAAAGGCCCCACAAGCTCATCTTTGATGATACCAGCCCAAACCAGTACTCCACCTCCACCTTGCTGGCATCTGAGTCGGACTGGAGCTCTCTGCCCTTTACCAATCCAGCCACGGGCCCATCCATCTGGCCCATCAAGACTCACTCTCATTTCATCAGTCCATAAAACCTTAGAAAAATCAGTCTTGAGATATTTCTTGGCCCAGTCTTGACGTTTCAGCTTGTGTGTCTTGTTCAGTGGTGGTCGTCTTTCAGCCTTTCTTACCTTGGCCATGTCTCTGAGTATTGCACACCTTGTGCTTTTGGGCACTCCAGTGATGTTGCAGCTCTGAAATATGGCCAAACTGGTGGCAAGTGGCATCTTGGCATCTGCACGCTTGACTTTTCTCAGTTCATGGGCAGTTATTTTGTGCCTTGGTTTTTCCACACGCTTCTTGCGACCCTGTTGACTATTTTGAATGAAACGCTTGATTGTTCGATGATCACGCTTCAGAAGCTTTGCAATTTTAAGAGTGCCGCATCCCTCTGCAAGATATCTCACTATTTTTGACTTTTCTGAGCCTGTCAAGTCCTTCTTTTGACCCATTTTGCCAAAGGAAAGGAAGTTGCCTAATAATTATGCACACCTAATATAGGGTGTTGATGTCATTAGACCACACCCCTTCTCATTACAGAGATGCACATCACCTAATATGCTTAATTGGTAGTAGGCTTTTGAGCCTATACAGCTTGGAGTAAGACAACATGCATAAAGAGGATGATGTGGTCAAAATACTCATTTGCCTAATAATTCTGCACGCAGTGTATTCCAAGATTTTAATACTGGTGTCCTATTCTAAGGATAAGCAACAATATTTGATTGGTGGGGATTCAATAATTCATGCCTGAAGTTGCGACCAGAACTATGCAGTTCCGTCCATTATGTATAATGAATGGAGTTGGTAACTGTAAAGCTGCTCCCAGTGATGTGAAAGGGAGGAATGCTGCAGTAACCAGACCCATCCACTATACAATGTATGGAAGTTGTAATCGGAGCTACTCGGGAACAGCTGATCTTCAAGGGTGCAGGTTGACCCACGCCGATCAGATATTGATAGCCTATTCTATGGATAGGCCATCAATATTAAAATCTTGAAATACCCCTTCACGTTGTCTATACACATGGCTCGACCATATGGGCTTTTAAGGGAGACAGAGGAGAAAACCTCTGCCAGATACTTCTGGCAGCATCTAATCTCCTGGGAGAACAAAAGGAAGGGGCACTGAGGTCCATTGCACTTAATCAATCTCTCCCTCGACATTATCTGTCAGATGAGAGAGTCAGGAGCTTGTCATACACATTAGATTGTTGGCTGATCCTGACAAAAACTACGGGCTTGACAGACAATAGTTTAATATGTAAGGGGCCTCAAAGCTATCATCAACAATAGATCCCGGAAAGACTGTATGGTCAGTCTGAATGACTGTGATGGCCAATATGGACTAAAATGTGTATGGCTGTGTGAGTGAAACAATCGTCATTGTTTGTTTAAGGGATGTTCAGCTATTAACCTATGATCAGTTTTAGCTACTTTGGGACCATGAACTGTGTATAGGTGCTCAGTAACCTTTTGGTTGCCATCAATAGAAATGGGTGCATATTAGTGGGGGGTTGGCCACTCTCTGGCTGCTTGTGACCAATCTGTAAATAAGATGACTATATGAAAATTGGCAATATATCCTTTGTTGATATTCTTTACCATTTGCTATATTTCATAGGCCATGCCCCCTTGTCTTTTGTGCTGTCCACATAGAGGTCCTGTCCATAAGATGGCCGCTGATGGAGGGTCAAGTAACCAGGTATATCACCTCCATGTGATGTCTCCTGCATTCAAATACACTGTATCTGTCCTAAACTCCCAAAATAGCAAGTGCAGATGGCAGATGCAGTGTATTTGAACAGAGGAGACATCACATGGAGGTGATTTGCCTGGTCACATGATCCTCCATCAGCAGCCATTTTATGGACAAGACTTCTGTATAGGCAGAAGAAAAGACTTGGCAAACAAGGGAGCATACTTTATGAAATATGGAAAATGGTGCAGAATTTCAACAATTGCTATATTGGTAAGTGCTATATAATAAACTTACAAACACATCGATCAACAATAACCAGAAAGTGGCCAACCCCTTTAATATACCTGTACAATGGGGCTCATGTGGAGTACTCAACTGTAACTACATTAACTACAAGTATCATTTAATTTCATTTATTAAACTGCTTCAAACTCTACTGATCTTGTAGTCATTCTTTGACCATTAGAAATGTCAACTAGTATTAATGTGCCTGACATAGCTTATCATCATATTTCCGTTCAGAAAAAGGGCAGCTTTATTGTTAAACTGGTTGTCTAGAGTGTGACTTACAAGTGACAACCATTATTTCCGAAACTGCACAAAGGTCAGATGAAGTGTGCGTTGGGGGGAGAGTGAATAAATGTAATGTAATTGTGCCAAATTATGAAAATAAATATGTAATGGCCAGAACGAGGTAGATGATGCAGGTGGACGTCCTGGGGAACATTTCAGGAGGATGCAATACAGGAGGATGCTAAAGAGAATATACTTTGACTTTACATTTTTTCTACCCAGCCGATCTGAGATGTAATTTGAAGCTCCTGTGGCCCCATAAAAAATTTGTAACAAAGACCCCTAACTACAAAATCAGGGTCTTTGTCCCTCATGTTGTAATAACACATTTGAGATGCAACTAACAGTCAGGAATACATCAGACTTACCAGTCCCCTCCTCTGTAACAGAAGCTGCAACTTTCAGTTCATTTATCTTGTTAGTTTCGTTCATCCTGAACACCCCAGACTTTACATCAATGGTATGGCAACCAGATCTGTCCAGCTGTGTGAAAGAATCAATTCATATTTAAAAGCCAATCATTTAACATAGCTGTATGAAATGCAAGAAATAACAGAAAGAGTGGCCTGGCAGCTGCTATGGCACCAGTGGAGTACGGGGGCCTCATGGGCTTCCTTCTAAGTTCTTAGAATCTGTTATTCTACTGCCTATTTTAGAGTCAGGATGCCACCCCGTAATATCTAGCATGCGTTCCTTTATGTGTTAATAATTTTGGAACACTTTTACTTATCTATGTGACTCTGAGACTGCTTGGCCCACATTCAGTAATGTGTCTGCGTCTGGAATCTGTCTAACAAGGGGCACAAACTGGCGCATTTTGACTAGAGCTTCTACAATTGTTTTCTACTTAGTTGAGAAGTGAGTGGTGCTTAGATGGAAGGGACTGGGCTATATGGGAAATGGGGGGTGGGCTAAGATGTTTGGCCTCTTTGTGTGATTTTATACAGTTCTCTATCAGCTACACGTCTGTTTTTGTATACTTCTGAAACACAACCTTTTTTTCTTTTACTCTATTACTTACTTCTCTAGTAAACCATAGTGTGGTCCCTCCTTCCATTTACTTTTGATAATCTGTCTGACATACAGTTTAGTTGACTTTTAGATAACCACATTTAATAATGTCCACTGGTTATACACACACCCACTGTTTATTCTAACATAGTAACATAGTACATAAGGCCGAAAAAAAGACATTTGTCCATCCAGTTCGGCCTGTTATCCTGCAAGTTGATCCAGAGGAAGGCAAAAAAACCCTGTGAGGTAGAAGCCAATTTTCCTCACTTTAGGGGAATAAAAAATTCCTTCCCGACTCCAATCAGGCAATCAGAATATCTCCCTGGATCAACGACCCCTCTCTAGTAGCCATAGACTGTAATATTAGACTGTAATATTCTGACCCTTTTAATTTCCCGTTTAAACTCCCTCTCTATTTCCTTGAAATTAGTCCTTCTAAAGTCATTACTTTTTTAATAGTGTATGATGGTTCCCAGTCTGCTTTTATATCAAACCATAAACATTGGTGGTCATCGGAACCTAAATGTTCTTCCACCTTAACCTAGGCCACCAGGACCCATTTGTAAAGATTAAATCTAGAATGTTATCTCCTCTGGTTGGTGGCTTCACTAGCTGTTCCAAAGATGCTCTTTTAAGTGCATCAGTTGCATGTAAGAGCACTAGAGATACTCCAGTCTACACCAGGCATGCTAAAGTCACCCATAACTACAATTCCTCCCTTTTCTGCCATTTGAAAAATTTCATCAACCAACTTATCATAATCCTCACTTTGACCTGGAGACCTATAGACCACATCAGTTCTGATAACAGTCCCCTCCTTAGCTTGCATGCAAACCCAAAGAGTTCAAAGTAGAGTTGAGCGAACATCTGGATGTTCGGGTTCGAGAAGTTCGGCCGAACTTCCCGAAAATGTTCGGGTTCGGGATCCGAACTTCGCCCCGAACTTCGCCCCGAACCCCATTGAAGTCAATGGGGACCCAAACTTTTCAGCACTAAAAAGGCTGTAAAATAGCCCAGGAAAGGGCTAGAGGGCTGCAAAAGGCAGAAAAATGTAAGTAAATCCCCTGCAAATAAATGTGGATAGGGAAATTAATTAAAAAAAATAATAATAAATTAACCAATATCAATTGGAGAGAGGTCCCATAGCAGAGAATCAGGCTTCATGTCACCCACCACTGGAACAGGCCTTTGTGAGATATTTTTAGGCCCCGGCACCCAGACAATGGAGAGAGGTCCCATAGCAGAGATTCAGGCTTCATGTCATAGCAGAGAATCAGGCTTTATGTCACCCACCACTGGAACAGGCCAATGTCAGATATTTTTAGGCCCCGGCACCCAAACAGAGGAGAGAGGTCCCATAGCAGAGAATCAGGCTTCATGTCATAGCAGAGAATCAGGCTTCATGTTACCCAACACTGGAACAGGCCACTGTCAGATATTTTTAGGCCCCGGCACCCAGACAGAGGAGAGAGGTCCCATAGCAGAGATTCAGGCTTCATGTCATAGCAGAGAATCAGGCTTTATGTCACCCAACACTGGAACAGGCCACTGTCAGATATTTTTAGGCCCCGGCATCCAGACAGAGGAGAGAGGTCCCATAGCAGAGATTCAGGCTTCATGTCATAGCAGAGAATCAGGCTTCATGTCACACACCACTGGAACAGGCCACTGTTCAGATATTTTTAGGCCCCGGCACCCAGACAGAGGAGAGAGGCCCCAATGGCAGAGATTCAGGCTTCATGTCATAGCAGAGAATCAGGCTTCATGTCACCCACCACTGGAACAGGCCATTGTCAGATATTTATAGGCCCTGGCACCCAGACAGAGGAGAGAGGTCCCATAGCAGAGATTCGGGCTTCATGTCATAGCAGAGAATCAGGCTTCATGTTACCCAACACTGGAACAGGCCACTGTCAGATATTTTTAGGCCCCGGCACCCAGACAGAGGAGAGAGGTCCCATAGCAGAGATTCAGGCTTCATGTCATAGCAGAGAATCAGGCTTTATGTCACCCAACACTGGAACAGGCCACTGTCAGATATTTTTAGGCCCCGGCATCCAGACAGAGGAGAGAGGTCCCATAGCAGAGATTCAGGCTTCATGTCATAGCAGAGAATCAGGCTTCATGTCACACACCACTGGAACAGGCCACTGTTAGATATTTAGGCCCCGGCACCCAGACAGAGGAGAGAGGTCCCATAGCAAAGAATCAGCTTCATGTCACCCACCACTGGAACAGGCCATTGTCAGATATTTTTAGGCCCCGGCACCCAGACAGAGGAGAGAGGTCCCATAGCAGAGAATCAGGCTTCATGTCATAGCAGAGAATCAGGCTTCATGTCACCCACCACTGGAACAAGCCACTGTCAGATATTTAGGCCCCGACACCCAGACAGAGGAGAGAGGTCCCATAGCAGAGAATCAGGCTTCATGTTACCCACCACTGGAACAGGCCATTGTCAGATATTTTTAGGCCCCGGCACCCAGACAGAGGAGAGAGGTCCCATAGCAGAGATTCAGGCTTCATGTCTTAGCAGAGAATCAGGATTCATGTCACCCACCACTGGAACAGGCCACTGTCAGATATTTTTAGGCCCCGGCACCCAGACAGATGAGAGAGGCCCCATAGCAGAGATTCAGGCTTCATGTCATAGCAGAGAATCAGGCTTTATGTCACTCACCACTGGAACAGGCCACTGTCAGATATTTTTAGGCCCCGGCACCCAGACAGAGGAGAGAGGCCCCATAGCAGAGATTCAGGCTTCATGTCATAGCAGAGAATCAGGCTTCATGTCACCCACCACTGGAACAGGCCACTGTTCTGATATTTTTAGGCCCCGGGACCCAGACAGAGGAGAGAGGCCCCATAGCAGAGATTCAGGCTTCAGGTCATAGCAGAGAATAAGGCTTCATGTCACCCACCACTGGAACAGGCCATTGTCAGATATTTTTAGGCCCCGGCACCCAGACAGAGGAGAGAGGTCCCATAGCAGAGATTCATGCTTCATGTAATAGCAGAAAATCAGGCTTCATGTCACCCACCACTGGAACAGGCCATTGTCATATATTTTTAGGCCCCGTCACCCAGACAGAGGAGAGAGGTCCCATAGCAGAGATTCAGGCTTCATGTCATAGCAGAGAATCAGGCTTCATGTCACCCAACACTGGAACAGGCCACTATCAGATATTTTTAGGCCCCAGCACCCAGACAGAGGAGAGAGGTCCCATAGCAGAGATTCAGGCTTCATGTCATAGCAGAGAATCAGGCTTCATGTCACCCACCACTGGAACAGGCCACTGTGAGTTATTTAGGCCCCGGCACCGAGACAGAGGAGAGAGGTCCCATAGCAGAGAATCAGACTTCATGTCATAGCATAGAATCAGGCTTCATGTCACTCACCACTGGAACAGGCCACTGTCAGATATTTTTAGGCCCCGGCACCCAGACAGAGGAGAGAGGTCCCATAGCAGAGAATCAGGCTTCATGTCACCCACCACTGGAACAGGCCACTGTTCAGATATTTTTAGGCCCCGGAACCCAGACAGAGGAGAGAGGCCCCATAGCAGAGATTCAGACTTCATGTCATAGCAGAGAATCAGGCTTCATGTCACCCACCACTGGAACAGGCCATTGTCAGATATTTTTAGGCCCTGGCACCCAGACAGATGAGAGGTTCATTCAACTTTGGGTTGCCCCGCAATATAATGGTAAAATTAAAAAAAGAGGATAGGTCCTGTGGGATCCATGCCTGGTTCATTTTTATGAACGTCAGCTTGTCCACATTGGCTGTAGACAGGCGGCTGCGTTTGTCTGTAATGACGCCCCCAGTTGTGCTGAATACACGTTCAGGCAAAATGCTGGCCGCCGGGCAGGCCAGCACCTCCAAGGCATAAAAGGCTAGCTCTGGCCACGTGGACAATTTGGAGACCCAGAAGTTGAATGGGGCCGAACCATCAGTCAGTACGTGGAGGGCTGTGCACATGTACTGTTCCACAATGTTAGTGAAATGTTGCCTCCTGCTAACACGTTCCGGTTCAGGTGGTGATGCAGTTAGCTGTGGCGTGGTGACAAAACTTTTCCACATCTCTGTCATGCTAACCCTGCCCTCAGAGGAGCTGGCCGTGACACAGCTGCGTTGGCGACCTCTTGCTCCTCCTCTGCCTTCGCCTTGGGCTTCCACTTGTTCCCCTGTGACATTTGGGAATGCTCTCAGTAGCGCATCTACCAACGTGCGATTGTACTCGCGCATCTTCCTATCACTCTCCAGTGCAGGAAGTAAGGTGGGCACATTGTCTTTGTACCGGGGATCCAGCAGGGTGGCAACCCAGTAGTCCGCACACGTTAAAATGTGGGCAACTCTGCTGTCGTTGCGCAGGCACTGCAGCATGTAGTCGCTCATGTGTGCCAGGCTGCCCAGAGGAAAGGACAAGCTGTCCACTGTGGGAGGCGTATCGTCATCGTCCTGCGTTTCCCCCCAGCCACGCACCAGTGATGGGCCCGAGCTGCGTTGGGTGCCACCCCTCTGTGAACATGCTTCATCCTCCTCCTCCTCCTCCACCTCCTCCTCATCCTCGTTCTCCTCGTCCTCCAGTATTGGGCCCTGTCTGGCCACATTTGTACCTGGCCTCTGCTGTTGCAAAAAAACTCCCTCTGAGTCACTTCTTAGAGACTGGCTTGAAAGTGCTAAAAATGACCCCTCTTTCCTCCTCCTCCTCCTCCTGGGCCACCTCCTCTTCCATCATCGCCCTAAGTGTTTTCTCAAGGAGACATAGAAGTGTTATTGTAACGCTGATAACGGCGTCATCGCCACTGGCCATGTTGGTGGAGTACTCTAAATAGCGCAACAGGGCACACAGGTCTCGCATGGAGGCCCAGTCATTGGTGGTGAAGTGGTGCTGTTCCGCAGTGCGACTGACCCGTGCGTGCTGAAGCTGAAACTCCACTATGGCCTACTGCTGCTCGCACAGTCTGTCCAGCATGTGCAAGGTGGAGTTCCACCTGGTGTGCACGTCGCATTTGAGGCGGTGAGCGGGAAGGCCGAAGTTACGCTGTAGAACAGATAGGCGAGCAACGGCAGGATGTGAACGCCGGAAGCGCGCACAGACGGCCCGCACTTTA
Source organism: Bufo bufo (assembly GCF_905171765.1). Taxonomy (NCBI): domain Eukaryota; kingdom Metazoa; phylum Chordata; class Amphibia; order Anura; family Bufonidae; genus Bufo; species Bufo bufo. The sequence goes on from NC_053394.1 coordinate 53,752,889, forward strand.
TGCAGTAGCTCTGACATGTCGGGGTTGCTGTGAATGAACTTCTGCACCACCAAATTCAGCACATGCGCCAAGCAAGGGATGTGCGTCCAACCGGCTAGTCCCAGATCTGCGACGAGATTTCGCCCATTATCGCACACCACCAGGCCGGGCTTGAGGTTCACCGGCAGCAACCACTCATCGGTCTGTTGTTCAATACCCCGCCACAACTCCTGCGCGGTGTGGGGCCTGTCCCCCAAACATATGAGTTTCAGAATGGCCTGCTAACGTTTACCCCGGTTTGTGCTGAATTTGGTGGTGAAGGTGTGTGGCTGACTGGATGAGCAGGTGGAAGAAGAGGAGGAGGATGCAGAGTAGGAGGAGGAGGCTACAGGAGGCAAAGAATGTTGCCCTGCGATCCTTGGCGGCGGAAGGACGTGCGCTAAAGAGCTCTCCGTCTGGGGCCCAGCCGCCTCTACATTTACCCAGTGTGCATTTAGGGAGATATAGCGTCCCTGGCCTTGCTTACTGGTCCACGTATCTGTGGTTAGGTGGACCTTGCCACAGATGGCGTTGCACAGTGCACACTTGATTTTATCGGATACTTGGTTGTGCAGGGAAGGCACTGCTCTCTTGGAGAAGTAGTGGCGGCTGGGAACAACATACTGTGGGACAGCAAGCGACATGAGCTGTTTGAAGCTGTCTGTGTCCACCAGCCTGAATGACAGCATTTCATAGGCCAGTAGTTTAGAAATGCAGGCATTCAGGGCCATGGATCGAGGGTGGCTAGGTGGGAATTTACGCTTTCTCTCAAATGTTTGTGAGATGGAGAGCTGAACGCTGCCGTGTGACATGGTGGAGAAGCTTGGTGACGGAGGTGGTGATGTTGGTGGTACAACCTCTGTTTGCTGGGCGGCAGGTGCCAACGTTCCTCCTGAGGCGGAGGAAGAGGCTGAGGCGGCAGCAGCAGAAGAGGTAGCAGGGGGAGCCTGAGTGACTTCCTTGTTTTTAAGGTGTTTACTCCACTGCAGTTCATGCTTTGCATGCAGATGCCTGGTCATGCAGGTTGTGCTAAGGTTCAGAACGTTAATGCCTCGCTTCATGCTCTGATGACACAGCGTGCAAACCACTCGGGTCTTGTCGTCAGCACATTGCTTGAAGAACTGCCACGCCAGGGAATTCCTTGAAGCTGCCTTTGGGGTGCTCGGTCCCAGGTGGCGGTGGCCAGTAGCAGGCGAACTCTCTTGGCGGCGGGTGTTCTGCTTTTGCCCCCTGGTCCCTGTTTTGCTACGTTGTTGGCTCGGTCTCACCACTGCCTCTTTCTCTGAACTCTGAAAGTCAGTGGCACGACCTTCATTCCATGTGGGGTCTATGACCTCATCGTCCCCTGCATCGTCTTCCACCCAGTCTTCCTCCCTGACCTCCTGTTCAGTGTGCACACTGCAGAAAGACGCAGCAGTTGGCACCTGTGTTTCGTCATCATCAGACACGTGTTGAGGTGGTATTCCCATGTCCTCATCATCAGGAAACATAAGTGGTTGTGCGTCAGTGCATTCTATGTCTTCCACAACTGGGGAAGGGCTAGGTGGATGCCCTTGGCAAACTTTGCCAGCAGAGTCTTCAAACAGCATAAGAGACTGCTGCATAACTTGAGGCTCAGACTGTTTCCCTGATATGCATGGGGGTGATGTGACAGACTGATGGGCTTGGTTTTCATGCGCCATCTGTGCGCTTTCTGCAGAAGACTGGGTGGGAGATAATGTGAACGTGCTGGATCCACTGTCGGCCACCCAATTGACTAATGCCTGTACCTGCTCAGGCCTTACCATCCTTAGAACGGCATTGGGCCCCACCAAATATCGCTGTAAATTCTGGCGGCTACTGGGACCTGAGGTAGTTTGTTCACTAAGACGTGTGGCTGTGGCAGAACGGCCACGTCTTCTCCCAGCACCAAAGGGTCCACTAACACCACCACGACCATGCCGCGTCCGCGTCCCTTACTAGATGTTTTCCTCATTGTTACCGTTCACCACAATAAGAAAAAAATTATTTGGCCCAATGTATTGAATTCAAATTCAAGCCTTTTTTTACAGGCTATCTATTTAGGTACCGTATTACTCTAATACAGGCACAGCAGTAACTACAGATTTAGCTGAATATAAATTGTAGGCCTAGTATTTAGGCCCTGGATGACAGGTATCCCTTTTACGGTCAGAATTTGACTTGGAAATGCACGGTAGCGTGTGAAGTTATTGAGGATGACCCTATCAGCACCTTCAATGTAATATACCCTTTTATGGATAGATTTAAACTTGGCCTGCTACAGCAGAAACCACTGATTTAGGGAATTGCTAATTTGGGAATTGAATTTCAACCCAGAAAAAAAATTATCCTTTACTAGACAGCAGACAGTATTACAATTGGCTAGCCACAGCTGAAACACCAGATTTAGGGTACTGCTATTTTGGCAATTGTATTTCACCCCTCAATAAAATAGCAAGAACAGCCAAGCCTCTGATGTAGGATATAGCAAAAAAAATAAAAAAACACACTATTGATGGTCAAATGGACCACAAGACACAAAATGGCCGCCGATCACCCTAGAAAAAAGTGACAGAAAAACGCTCTGGGCAGCCTAAAAACAATGAGCAATTAACTAGCAAAAGTTGAATGATACACAGCTGTAGATCGATCACTTCATTAAGTGTTTTGATGAGTAAATCCCTGCCTAATCTGGCCCTAACAGCAGCAGCTGCATCCTATCCCTACACTGATCAGAGCAGAGTGACGTGCGGCGCTACGTGACTCCAGCTTAAATAGAGGCTTGGTCACATGCTGCACTGCCCAATCACAGCCATGCCAATAGTAGGCATGGCTGTGATGACCTCTTGGGGCAAGTAGTATGACGCTTGTTGATTGGCTGCTTTGCAGCCTTTCAAAAAGCGCCAAGAAAGCGCTGAACATCGAACCCAGACTTTTACGTAAATGTTCAGGTTCGGGTCCGTGTCACGAACACCCCAAAATTCGGTACGAACCCGAACTATACAGTTCGGGTTCGCTCATCCCTAGTTCAAAGTTCTTTGTGTGTGTGTTCTGTATTTCTGTAGATTTTAGACTATCATGGACATAAATGGCTAATCCACCACTTTTCACCTATTTTGTCTTTCTTGTACAGTGTGTATCCAGGTATGGCAATTTCCCAGTCATTACAATACTTAAACCACGTTTCAGTTATTGCAACAAGATCAACATTATCCCTATTTTTATCCCCATAAGTTTGTAAATCCTATGTACTGTCACTATCATCACACTAAGTAATCAAACTGGCTGGGGATAGAAATCATCATCATCAATAAAATTTCTACCCCCTTCTTCTAGGTCAAAGACTATGGACATCTTTAGAGACATTTATTATCATCATCATTATTATTACGTGTTCGTGCATGGCAAGACCACTTACTGTTATCTCACATATATATTCTTATTATTATAGCCAAATTTACCACCCTAACTCCTCCCACAGTTTTTACACTACATAGACAGTAATATACCGAAACGTGCGGATTGTTCCCGATTGGTGTGCTATTACTTTGTGGAATGTTTCGCAAAATGGTTCACGAAATATCTGCGTTTTTGTCGCGAAATTGGTCCCATAGGAATGAATGGCGGAATGTTCAAAACTAGAGTGGGAGCTGAAAAATCAGGACATGATTTCTAAACTGCCACCACTCTCTCATTTTCAAGCCCACCTACACAAATCGTATATCAAAATATTCAGCTATCATCCCTGCTGCCATTTTAAAATGATATCCTGCTTGCAAGCCGATACTGTAGTACCCCAAAATTCTCATACGAATGAGAATTTTGGGGGACTAAAGTATCGGCTTGCAAGCAGGATATCATTTTTAAATTGAATTTTTATAACATTATCAAAGAAATCCGAAAAAAGCTCACAAGTTTATTCGCAGAATCATCTTAACACAGTGTCTCCGGATCGCTGTATTCCAAACCACTATAGTGCGGGTCACGTGAGATGAGGTAACCACTGACGTCATCACTGACAACCAGAGGCGACGCGCTCCTGCACACCTCACGTGGGATGCCAGAGACTCGAACGCAGACAACATGCACAGGATTGCGAAGGGGACAAGCGAACCGACTCAAAGGTAAGAGCCGCTAAGTACCAAAGAACACGTGGGACACCGCGTTTAGGTACATCGGCTAGCAAACCTTTTCTCCCCCTAAACAAAGGTCTGGATCTGGAAGTTTTTTATCCAGTTATGCTGCTAATTTGAATACTCCACTATATGGAACAGGAGGAATATATGCTGCTATTTGGAATCTCTATGCTGCTAACTGTTCCTATATGCTGCTAATGAATTATTTGCTGCTTATTTAATCCTTACGCTGCTAATTATTGTTCTTTGTGCATTATTGTTCTTTGTGCATGTCTATCATATTTATTTCCATTTGTGTGAGATATTTTAATTGCTATTATATTTGATATATTAAATAATACGTTACTCCAATTGTAAGTGTGCCTGCTAATATTTTATATTTTATACAATTTTAAACTACAACCATTTGAAGATGGCAACCGCCAGTGAAGTTGGAGCAGTTAGTTTTTAGCCGCTCTTCTCTGCCCTTGCTGTAGAGTGAGTTGCCATAGGAACCCAGGTGTGTGAGCAGCCAGCAGAGTGACAAAAGCTAGAGTGTGAGCTGAAAAATCAGGACATGATTTCTAAATTGGGACCACTCCCTCATTTTCAAGCCCACCTACACAAATCGGCTGCTAATGTTTTCATAAATGTTTGTTTTAATGTAACTGTGAAGCACTTTTGGCAACAACATTGCAATTAAATGTGCTATATAAATAAAATTTGAAATGCATTTCTCACTCTATCAAGCTTGTCATGTGCACTTTTTAAATTTGATCAATCAACTGGTTAGTGTAATGTTTACTATCTTTACTCACTCCAAACACTTCACACAGTTACTCTGCCCATTCCATAAAGTTACTCTGCCCAGTTCAACCTTTCCACAGTTACTCCAGCCACTCCAAACACACAACAGTTACTCAAGCCACTCCACGCAGTTACTCTGCCCACTCCAGTTGTAGACTACTGGTGGAGGCAAGAACACTACACACAATTTCCCCAGAAATTGCAGCTTTTCTAGTTATTAGTGTTGAGTGAAGTGAAGCATTCAAAGAAGACTTACACTTAAAGTATCAGATTTTTCTAAAATGGCGGCTGCGCGTGTTAAAAAGTGAAACTAAATTTAGAGGAGACAAGCCTGAGAATGCAAGATCACCCAAAATGCTGTGCAGCCAGCCAATCCGTAGATAGCCCTATAAAACCCTCATTCTGTGTGGTCTCCACCATTGTCCTGTGAGCTAAGCATAGGTAGAGATATGGTAAGCACTCATGCGCTAGGGACAGTGTTGCTGAAATTGATAAATAGAAGAATTTTGGAGAAGGGAGAGTGCAGGGAGACATTCTGCGTCAGTTTTATTTAGTTATTCCTACACTTATTTATTCCTACATCAGGCTTTACCCTTTCAGTACCCTGCCATTTTTCACCTTATGGACCAAGCCATTTTTTGCAAATCTGTCACAAACTTTATGTGCTAATAACTTTAAAACGCTTTTACTTATCCAAGCCATTCTGAGATTGTTTTCTCGTCACATACCTACTTCATGATAGTGGTAAATTTGAGTCAAAATCTTAAATTTTTATTTATAAAAAAAATACCAAATTTACCAAAAATTTGGAAAAATTAGCAATTTTCAAAATTTCGATTTCTGTGCGCTTATAATAGATAGTGATACCTCCTAAAATAGTTCTTACTTTACATTTACCACATGGCTACTTCATGTTTGGATCATTTTGTAAATGATATTTTTTATTTTTTTTAGATGTTAGAAGGCTTAGAGGTTTAGAAGCAAATCTTACATTTTTTAAGAAAATTTCCAAAACCCAATTTATAACCCCCTCCGGATCGCCTAACGCAGGATCGCGTTCCGGAGGCGGCTCACTCAGGCACAGTCACGCATCTACGCGTCATCTCGCGAGGCGCGAGATTACGCTCACAGCCGGCCTGCACATGCGCATCGCGGGCCAGTAAAAGTTAGAGGACAAGTTCGTCATCAGCCTGCCAGCCAATGATCGTCGCTGGCAGGCTGATGATTTTCAAAAAAACGAATCAGAAGCCATCTAACACATTATATTTATAAATATAATGTGTTAAATGGCTTCTGTGCTCCTCTGCTGGTCCTTTTCGTCGGTTGGTCCCAGCAGAGGAGCACACATCACTGTAAGTACACAAGACACAACACTTAGCCCCAGATCACCCCCCATCACCCCAATTAACCCCTTGATCATCCCTTGATCGCCCCTGTCAATCACCTAGTGAAAGGGAAAAAAGTGATCAGTGTAAACTGTCACTTTTTTTTTCACTAGTATTGACGGTTAGGTTTAGGATAGTTTAGGCCCCTTTGTTAGGCAGTTAGCGTCGGTTAGCGCCCAGCCCACCGCACCGCAGTCACTGATTCACTGATTAGCGTATCGCTAATCAGCATTTGTACTTTTATAGTATCTGTAAGTGATCAGAACTGATCACAGTCAGATCTATAATAGTATTAGTGTCACCTTAGTTCGCCCTCCACCCAAAACGCAGTGTTTTCCTCGATCAGGCCTGATCGGTCGCCCACACGTGCGTTCACCCACGCCCGCCCCGCCGCAGTGACAAAAAATATATTTTTTTTTGATCACTGCACAATCACTTTACAAGCTCTGCGGCGATAAAAAAAATCAGTTTTGATATTTTTTATCAATCGCAGCGGCTTCCGGTACTTCGCTAGCCTTCCATTTGTAAGACAGGCTTGCTTTTTTTCTTGGGTAGTCTCAGGGAATACCCCCTAAATTTAGTTGACCAAATGGCAAATAAGGGGTATTCTTCTGAAGAGGCCTACAGGCTTCTGACCCAGTTGGATGAGGAATGGGAACCCTCATCTGACGAATCCAGCGGGTCAGAATATGAACCTGTAGAAAGCAGTGGCAATCTGACCCAAAGTTCGGACGAGGAGGTTGAGGTCCCTAATACCACCAGGCGTACCCGGCCCAATGTTGCTAGACCACAGGTTGCGCAGGATCCGCTTCAAGGGCAGCAGAGTGGGGCTGGCGCTGTTGGATTACGTGGTGAGGCATACACCAGCAGCGCAGCCCATCCTGGACCTAGTAACAGCACTGCCGTACAACATAGTGAAGTGGCGAGTACCAGAAGGGCAGTTGAAGCTGGTACGGTGGCACGTGCATTAGTTCCCCCGTCGCAGCCACCGCACAGACAGGCCCGTAGAGCCCCTAGATTCCCTGAGGTGCTGGCAAAGCCTGATTGGCAGCCCCCAACTTCAGCCGCACCAGTAGTTCCCCCTTTCACCGCCCAGTCTGGAGTTCGGGTTGAGACAGCTCAGATCGGTTCGGCACTGGGATTTTTTGAGCTGTTCTTGACTGCGGAGCTCTTGGACTTAGTCGTGGCAGAAACAAATTGGTATGCCACTCAATTTATAGCCGCCAACCCGGGAAGCTATTATGCCCAGTCTTTCCGGTGGAAACCCGTCCAAGTTTCCGAATTAAAAAAATTTCTGGGCCTTCTCCTCAACATGGGCCTAACCAAAAAGCATGAATTGCGGTCATATTGGTCCACGAACCCAATTCATCACATGCCCATGTTCTCTGCTGCCATGTCCAGGGCACGATTTGAGGCCATCCTGCGTTTCCTGCACTTTAGCGACAACAGCACCTCTCGTCCCAGAGGCCACCCAGCTTTTGACCGGCTCCACAAAATTCGGCCCCTCATAGACCACCTTAACACCAAATTTGCAAATTTGTATACCCCTGAGCAAAACATCTGCGTAGAAAAGTCCCTTATACATTTTACCGGGCACCTTGGCTTCAAACAATACATCCCAAGCAAGCGTGCCCGATATGGGGTCAAATTGTATAAGCTCTGTGAAAGGGCCACAGGCTATACCCACAAATTTCGGAGCTATGAGGGTAAAGATCAGACCCTGGAGCCGGTCGGTTGCCCTGACTACCTGGGGAGCAGTGGGAAGACAGTCTGGGACTTGGTGTCACCCTTATTTGGCAAGGGGTACCATCTTTATGTGGACAATTTTTACACAAGTGTGCCCCTCTTCAGGCATTTGTTCCTAGAACAGATTGGCTGCTGTGGCATAAATATCTCTGTCAAATGCCAACTTTGTATAAAAAAAATGGGAAAAGTTGTCTTTTATAGAGATGTTTCGCACACCCCAAAACACATTGCCCAACTTCTCCTGAGTACGGCGATACCACATGTGTGACACTTTTTTGCAGCCTAGGTGGGCAAAGGGGCCAAAATTCCAAAGAGCACCTTTAGGATTTCACAGGGCATTTTTTACACATTTTGATTTCAAACTACTTCTCACGCATTAGGGCCCCTAAAATACCAGGGCAGTATAACTACCCCACAAGTGACCCCATTTTGGAAAGAAGACACCCCAAGGTATTTCGTGATGGGCATAGTGAGTTCATGGAAGTTTTTATTTTTTGTCACAAGTTAGTGGAATATGAGACTTTGTAAGAAAAAAAAAAAAAAAAACATAATTTTCCGCTAACTTGTGCCAAAAAAATAAAAAATTCTAGGAACTCGCCATGCCCCTCACGGAATACCTTGGGGTGTCTTCTTTCCAAAATGGGGTCACTTGTGGTGTTGTTATACTGCCCTGGCATTTTAGGGGCCCTAATGCGTGAGAAGTAGTTTGAAATAAAAATGTGTTAAAAATGCCCTGTGAAATCCAAAAGGTGCTCTTTAGAATGTGGGCCCCTTTGCCCACCTAGGCTGCAAAAAAGTGTCACACATGTGGTATCGCCGTACTCGGAAGAAGTAGGGCAATGTGTGTTGGGGTGTATTTTTACATATACCCATGCTGGGTGAGAGAAATATCTCTCTAAAAGTCAACTTTTCCCATTTTTTTATACAAAGTTGTCATTTTAGAGAGATATTTCTCTCACCCAGCATGGGTATATGTAAAAAGACACCCAAAAACACATTGCCCAACTTCTCCTGAGTACCGCGATACCACATGTGTAAAATGCCAGGGCAGTATAACTACCCCACAAGTGACCCCATTTTGGAAAGAAAACACCCCAAGGTATTTTGTGATGGGCATAGTGAGTTCATGGAAGTTTTTATTTTTTGTCACAAGTCAGTGGAATATAAGACTTTGTAAGAAAAAAAAAAAATCATCATTTTCCGCTAACTTGTGACATAAAATAAAAAGTTTTATGAACTCAATATGCCCATCAGCGAATACCTTAGGGTGTCTACTTTCCGAAATGGGGTCATTTGTGGGGTGTTTGTACTGTCTGGCCATTGTAGAACCTCAGGAAACATGACAGGTGCACCCTTAGAGTAGAAACTCCAAAAAAGTGACCCCATTTTGTAAAATACACCACTCAAGGTATTTGGCAACCCATTAGGTGTTCCACAAGAATTAAAGGAAAATGTAGAGGAAATTTCCATTTTAATCCATTTTTTCCGCTAACAAAAAAACGGTTAACAGCCAAACAAAACTCAATATTTATTACCCTAATTCTGTAATTTACAGAAACACCCCATTTGTGATTGTAAACTGCTGTACGGGCACACGGCAGGGTGCAGAAGGAAAGAAACGCCATGTAGTTTTTGGAGGGCAGATTACACTAAGATAATTTTAAGTTGCAATGTCATATTTGAAGACCAGACCCCCTGATGCACCCCTAGAGTAGAAACTCCAAAAAAGACCCCATTTTGGAAAATACGAGATAAGGTGGCAGGTATTGGTTTTTGGTACTATTTTAGGGTACATATTATTTTTGGTTGCTTTAGATTACACTTTTTGTGAGGTAAGGTAACAAAAATAGCTGTTTTGGCACAGTTTTTGCTTTTTGTTTTTTGCAATGTTCATCTGACAGGTTAGATCATGTGCTATTTTTATAGAGCAGGTTGCTTCAGACACGACAACACCAAATATGACTACTTTTTTGGGTTGTTTGTTTCAGTTTTACATAATAAAGCATTTTTGAAAAAAATAGATTTTTTTTGTGTCTCCATAGTCTGAAATCTATAGATTTTTTTATTTTTTGGGTGACTGTTATATGTAGGGGCTAATTTTTTTCGGTATAAGATGGCGATTTAATAGGTACTATTTTAGGGTGCATATATATATATTTTTGATCTATTGGTATTACACTTTTTGTGACGTAAGGTGACAAAAAATGGCCTTTTTCAAACCGTTTTTATTTTCACTTTTTACAGTGCTCACCTGAGGGATTAGATCATTTTATATTTTAATAGACCTCGCTGTTCTGCACATGGACATACCTAATATGTCATGTTTTAGTTTCTCCATATTCTGAGAGCCATATTTATTTTTTATTATTTATTATGTTTTATGTAGGGGCTCGTTTTTTGTGGGATGAGGTGATGGTTTGATTGGTACAATTTTGGGGGGTATACGCCTTTTTGATGTTGGTGTTTTAGCACAGTTTTTATTTTATTTTTTCTATGACGTTCAGGTGAGGGAGTGGATCATGTGATATTTTTATAGAGCCTATAATTCATTGGCTGTCAGATTATTATGCTGACAGCCTGCCTGTGAGACCCAGCCTAAGGGCTGGATCTCACAGGCTTCCGTAGAAGGCAAGACCTGATGCCTATGGAAGGCATTGGGCTTGCCTTCTCTGCCATCGGGTCCCCGCCACTACAGCGCGGGGACCTGATGGAGACCGCGGCATACGAAGTGTTAATACGCTGGTCTTCAGTGATGCCGGCGTATGCAGCAGGGGCCCGGCTGTCAGTGACTTTCCGGGTCCATGCCTTGGGGGTCCAGGTCTTAATGATGAGCATCCTCATCTTTTGCTGGTGGCTTTACTTCTTCCAAATCATCCTTCAAAGTCTCTATGTCATAGAAAAGTCAGCAAGATGCAGAGAGAGGAGGAACATGATGTTCCTGATTACATATTCTCATCGATATTAGATGATGTGGAAAAGGAGGAAAGCAGATGGCACAATAAGGGCTCCCACCTGTAGGTCAGGAGAGTGCTGGGGTTGGAGAAGTGGGTATGCCAGCAAATTGTGCCCCCACCTAAGTAGCTAAACCCCATATCAGTGACAGCCCCTTTTTAAAGGTGCCCTGCGGTCATTACAATGAAGACAGACTATACAGTGCGGTCTTCATTATGAAATGAAAGGCAGCTGCAGGCTAATTGGCTGCACAATTCTTCACCGCAGCATGGCAACAACCTGCTCTCAGCATGGCTGCTCCGTGTGGCCATACCCTAAGGCCTTATGCACACGGCCGTTCCGTTTTTTGCGATTCGCAAATTGCGGATCCGCAAAACACGGAAGCCATCCGTGTGAATTCCGCAATTTGCGGAACAGAACAAGTGGCCCATTGCAGAAATGCCTATTCTTGTCCGCAAAACAGACAAGAATAGGACATGTTATATTTTTTTTGCGGGGCTACGTAACAGCAATGATGCGGAAAGCATACGGAGTGCTGTTCGCATCTTTTGCGGCTCCATTGAAATGAATGGGTCCGCACCTGAGCCGCAAAAACTGTGGCTCAGATGCGGACCAGAACAACGGTCGTGTGCATGAGCCCTAAGGCCTTATGCACACGATCATTCAGTTTTTTGCGGTCCGCAAATTGCGGATCCGCAAAACACGGAAGCTGCCCGTGTGCCTTCCGCTATTTGCAGAATGGAATAGACAGCCCATTGTAGAAATGCCTATTCTTGTCCGCAAAACAGACAATAGGACATGTTATATTTTTTTTGCGAGGCTACGGAACGGAGCAACGGATGCGGACAGCACACGGAGTGCCGTCTACATCTTTTGCGGCCACATTAAAGTGAATGGCTCTGCACCTGAGCCACAAAAACTGCGGCTCGGATCCGGACCAGAACAACGGTCGTGTGCATGAGGCCTAAGGCAGAGCGGCCTGGGTATACCTGATTTATAGGGATTTGTGACAAATAAATGCATAACTAATCAAACTTCTTGTAAAACTTCGGCAAAGATGCCAAATCATTTTTTTTTTTAATTCGCTCATCTCTTAGCCCTTTACTTTGTACAGATGTCAGTCTCTGTGGAAATGTAAAGTGGCAGGTTTCCTGCTCACAGTGAGTCCCGTCAGATAGAAGCCCTGATGGCTCATGTGTATATCTTATCTCTAAACTCCTGATATAATTATTTAAGTTAAATTCTAATCAGTTTGATAAATTATTTATTCAGTTAGGTGATACTTTAGTATGAAAAATAGGACCTCACCTTTCCAGTGAAATTAGCACATATTGTCGGTTCACTTGAACCCCTCCTCATATAATAATATGAAAATGATTCACGGCAAATAGAAGCTGTAAAATCCCCTTGTACTGGCTTTCCATATGTGTACCTAAAAATTAAAAGGAAATAATGAGAATACACTTCAATAAGACAAATAATTAGAAAAAAAAGCAAAGGCATAAAAGGTATATAAAAGATTGCGTATTTATTATGATGAGCGAGCACCAAAGTATTCGTGTGCTCGGCCGAGCACCCAAGTATAATGGAAGTCAATGGGAGACAACCAGGCACCCCATGCTCGGAAGAGAAGAGGGTGTCTGGTTAATAAAAAAAGGTTAGAAATTCATGGAAAACCCATCAAAACTGTTTGGAAACAGCATTAATAGGATAGCTGGATACATCTTAGACTCCTATTATGTACGACATACAATAGACAACCACACAAAAGCTATATGCCAAAAGGCAGGTATGTGCAAGCCATCGATCTATCTAGGAGTCAGATAACAGCCAGCACACCTTACAATGGCAGCCTTGTGTACTATGATATTTTCCAAACTAGCTCTCATCTGACTAAGAACCAATAAACCTCAAAATTATTTTGTATCTGTTGGATGGCTTGGGTGGACCTGCACTCCAAGATCAATATCATTAGGGCGACAAATAGTTTTCAAATTGTCCTAATATAATATTCAATAACCTTTCTATACAGTTTTGATATGTAAAAAGCAATTTGCATAAACATGGGCTTATGGGAAAGACATGCAAATGAGCAGAATCTGCCTTGTTTTTCAGCTGTCATAAGACTATGAAAACCAATAGATGGAGTTATTGAGTTATGAGCAGCGCCCTCTATTGGTTTCACAGTCTTATGACAAGTCTAATATTCTACTAAATAGCGCCATAGTCGTCTGACAAGAATATTAGACTGAGTTTTAAGACAAGCCTTTTTTTGGAAAATTCACGATAAAAATTAGTTATTAGAATATTTGCGATCTACATTAAGATGATATCTGACACTGGGGAAGCTGGGTAATAACTCGCAATCTAAACTGAGTTATTACCCAGCTTTTCCAGTGTCAGATATCACTGACTTACTACATAATTATTACATAATATTCTCTATATTGCTATATATTCATTTTTTAGAATATTACGAATATTCTAAAAAACGAATATAAAGCAATATAGCGAATATGATCTCAGCGAATAGTCTTGTCATAACAATATACAACTAATAGAGGGCGCTGTTCATGAGTCATGATTCATGAATCATGATTACAGTGCCCACTATTAGTTGTATAGTGTTATGACAAGACTATTTGCTGAGGTCGCACCAGGATCCAATGGAGAGCCCTGGCAAACTGGTCGAACAGCCAGGGGCTGCTCTTAAGCGATTGGCAAAATAAAACCTGTTCAACCAATTGATACCATAGTACCTCTAAAGATGCGGGTGGACTGGCAGAAGCTTAAAGGCGTCAGCTATATCTACCTTGGCAAGCCAAGACTTAACCCCAGAATGGAGGATGAGCTGAATTGCCTCCTCTACTGATGAGTATTGCATAGAATACTCCTCAGACGGAATGAGAGAATTAAGGCTTGGGGTGGATGACATATGAGGCGCTGACAGGTCGTAGATGAGGCGTTTTTTTATTGGAAGATTGTTTAACAACCAGCCCAATAGGGTTGATCCGCCAGGACTGAAATGGAATGTGGAGGAAAGGACCAATAATGAAACCCTTCTCGACTTCGGAACGAAGGAGGGCATCCACGGCCTCAGGGTCACTGAAGGCCGGACGCAAATTGGGACCCTCCCAGGACCGGTGAGGCAGTGTGATGAGTCCTGTGTGGAAGCCCTCCCAGAACCCGGTCAAGAGGAAAGCCACAAAAAGACGGTCTGGGTGATCCTGCAGCAGAACAGCCAGAAGGTCTACATCAATGTTGGCTAGTCAGGAGCTCTTAGAAGATTTCCTGGTACAGGCCGAACGCGGATGAGCCCGAAAGCATGCCAAGCAGATATAAAGAGCTCGACAGGCGTTAAAGGCACAACCTCCCGCGTTGAAGTTGTTGCAGACCTGGCTGCTACCTAAATAGACAATTGGTCTGCCTAGCTTGTCTAAAGTCGCCGAGCTCTTGGCGGCCCCTGAAGTACTAGGACCAGCTCCTGTCTGGGAAGGATGAGCCTGATCGGGACACCAGTCAGAGGACTGGAAGATAGACTGACAAGAGGCACAGGAGGGAGCTCTGAGACCAGCAAAATGATGGCAGAACAGCTCCATATCGAGATCGGCCCAATTAGTTATGAACTGAAACTGCGACAGGGCTGCAGCAGCCTTGGCGGAAAAAGACCTGTAGTAATCATAGAACGCTGAGCCACCGTACTTGTGGCCCAGGTCCGAAACCCGATACAGGTAGGTATCAAGCTCCTCCCTCCTGGAAAGATGGGCCGAACAGACAATGTCCCAATACAGGCTAAACGCCAGGACAAACTCGGCAATGGACAGTTTTCGATTAAATCTGGCATCTTTGGCTTTCAAGACCACCGAGACCTCCCCACAATTAATGATCCTATTCTCCGAGATGTCCTGAGAGGCGATGAGGATGGAGGCTAAATTCACATCCTTCCGAGCCAAGATGTCCCTTTTAATATGCTCGGGGATGAAGTGAGACGGGGCAATTTGAGGACTAGGAGCTGGCCTACCTGCCACATCCGGAGGTGGGGTGGGTACCACCACCGGCGAGGGTGGAGCTGCATAAGGACTGGCCTCGAGAGCTGCAACCCTGGCCTGAATGTCAGATATAGAACAGACCAGCCCGCTAATGGAGGACTGAATCTGGGACAGGGCTTGCTGGATGGAAGGCGAGCTAGACTGATCTTCCGCTGAACTCGGGGCCGTCATTAATAAGCGGTATAATTCCGCCTTGCGGGCCGATGCAGGATGACGGATCCCCTGACGGTTGAGCTCGGTGATCAGCCTAGGCACAGTCCAGTTCCTCAAGGAAGCGCTGCCGGAGTGACCAGAAGCCGATGTTCCAGGAAGGGAAATATTGTCTTCCATCTCTGACACGTGAGACATCCTTGACCTGCGGAAAAGCCAATGAGAGAGGGAACGAAGCTGAAGGAGAGAGCGAAAGAACAGCCGAGAAGGAGATGAAAGTGAAAGAAACTAGACAAATTAAGATACTTACCCGATGAAGCCTAAGACCGAAGAACTGGAGATCCGATTCCGCTTAACGGTCCGCTTGCGGACCGGCAAGCTAGAGAAAAAACCCAGACCTTCAGAAGAGGGGAAAAAGGAACACCGCCCTCAGCGGGACCGAGCTGAGCCTGAACTTACCTTAGAGAAAATTTAAACGGACCGAACCCACAATCTGAAGATAACACACATGAGGACCAGTTAATCGACAGCTGGGAAGAAAACGGGAGGCGATCTCCCAGAAGGAGCAGTGACAGGTGAAGGCACAGAAGAACGAACCGACTGGAAAATAAGAAGCATAGACAAACTGGACCCGTGACCCGCAGAGAAACAGGGCGGCCGAGGAAGCTGAAAACAGACCTGGGCGATCCAGGAGGAAAGATGACCCTAGGCGAACTAGGGAAACCGGACCTGGGCGATCCAGGAGGAAAAGAAGAACCCTAGGCGAACTAGGGAAAGAGGACCTGGGCGATCCAGGAAGAAAGAAGAACCCTAGGCGAACTAGGGAAACAGAACCTGGGCGATCCAGGAGGAAGGAAGACCTGGGCGATCCAGGAGATGAAGACGTGAACCGGGCGAACCGGGAAGAAACGGCCCTGGGTGATTCAACCTAGAACAGGACGACCCCTGTGAAAGAGAGTGAACCCGGGCGAACCGGGAAACCAAAAACAATGATAAGTAATGGAGAGGGGACGCTGTGAGCCGTCAGAACTCGGGAGAACCGGGAACCGAGGTGTAGAGAGGACAGAAGACCTGAAGAGAGCTGACATGGGAGGAAGCTAGAACGGAGGCCTGGATGATCCTGACAATACCGGGATGTGGAAACTAGAAACCAGGAGGCGGAACTATCCCAAGTGACGTGAGGTGACAAGAGGAACACAAAAAAAAAAACTGTACATACCGGGGTATCCTGTGGAAGCCGCGGAGCTGGAGCGGCGACCAGAACGCACCTGGTGAGGGCGCTGGAGCGGTGGACAGCCGGAGCCGTGGAGGCCGGAGCCGTGACCAAAACGTACCGGGTGAGGGCGCTGGAGCAGTGGAGGCCGGAGCGGTGACCAGAACGAGCCGGGGAGAGCGCCGGAGCGATGGTGAGCCGAACGCTGAACTTGTCAGGAGGAAGCAGAAGGGGCGGACCCGGAAGTGAGGTAGCTGCTTGAGCGTGACCGGACAAGACGGCACACCGCAGGAACGCCAAGCTGGAGTGAGGTAAGCGCGGGGCTAAATACTACATGCCCCTCCCACAACTACAGGCTGAGCTTCAGCCTTAACTATATGTGCTATATGTGTGTGCGAATATTCTTTATAGAGAATACTGAATTCATCTTCCCCCCATATAACTCAGCCCCCTTACCAGACCTATCCATTACAGTTTACATTACAGCACCATCCTTTCTTCAGTCTTACAGGTCTACTCTCTGGGGATAACATTTGATTCTGCTCTGTCTTTCAAGCCACACATCCTAACCCTTACCACCACCTGGCTCTTTCAAAATTTCTAATTTACTCTCCTTCTTCAACCCTGAGTCAACTAAAATGCTAGTGTACACCATTGTTATCACCCGCCTGGACTACTGTAACATCCTCCTCTGTGGCATCCCATCTAACACTCACACATCTAAACTCCCCTCTGCTGCCCTCGATTCTCTTCTGCCTTTCTCCTTTGACAGTCTCTTTACTGACTCCCCATTTCCCACCAAATTCAGTTCAAAATACTAACAATGACATAGAAGGCAGTCCACAATCTGTCCACGCCTTACATATCTGACCTCCTTTCTCACGTGCATTCCCCCATATTCTGGAACTCAATACCCTGGCATGTCAAACTCCCCAACATTTAAACCAGGAAACCCACCTCTCCAGTAAAGCCTACTACTTGCAATAAGCATGCTGCCATCACATGGAGCTACTGCACCATAAAAAGTATCCTTGGATCAAATAAAGCCAAAATTGAACAATTTTTTTTACTCACTTGGCACAAACTTCAGCTGGAAACGTTTCACTGTTATACAGAACATATTTAGGTAACTTGATATTGACCTTAAATTTTGGAAGTACTGAAAAGGACATAATAGATACAGATTAGAGATGAATAAACAAACACATGTTAGATATTAGTATTGAGCATATAGACATTTCCTCACCATATTCCTCTACACTGAAGGTATGAGATGTATCTTTCAGTTTAATGGTGTATTCTCCCAGTGTGGGCTCAGATGTCAGATCTAAGGAGAGCTCAGCAATTCCCTGATTGAGTTTCACATTCAACCATTGATTAATCCTATTTTTGTCTGGGTCCTAAAAGAAATAACCTCAGTTGAGCAAAGCTTGTATTATAATCTTCTAAAAAGCAAAGTAAAAATTCACCAAATAAAGCACACATTCAAAAGGGGTGATATGGATGTCTCTGTATGTTGTTATTATTATTATTATTATTATTATTATTATTACTTAATTTTATTTTATTTCTTTTCTTACCTGTACTTCAACCACCGGGATCTAAGAAAAAAAAACAACATAGATTATTCTTGGGTTCTCTGCCCATTTTGAAATAAAAAATGATGTGGAATTTAAAACTTTGATTGGATTTATTAATCTACCACAAATATAACTTAGGGTTCTAGGGTACAGCAGTACAATGCAATGAAACATGGCATGATTTTTTTCTGGAGGCAATATTCAGTTGGAGGAATATCAATACAAAGTCCTTATAACTGCCGTCATTCACATAAAATCTGAGACATTTTATTTTTCTTAACTGCTATTAGTTTTACTTTAAACTTACCAAAATATTTTCTGGTTTGAAATCTTCGTTAATGGACAGAATCCTGAATTTTACTGTTCCAAAAAAAGAATAAAACAAAGTCACTGGAAAATTCTTTAAAACATTAGAATTTTTTTCTACAATGAATATAGGCAAGTATGGAAGCTTCAATATAAATAAAATATGGGGGACATTTATCATTTGCATTTGTTTTTGTGTTAGCTTTAGGACTGCTTTGGTTTGTATGTATGCCCCAAACTTATGAAATGGCGCACCTTGATAATATATTGGGGATCAGTGCAATGTGGTCTACACCTATATACAGTTTGTTACAGGGGGTTGCCTGGCATGGAGTTTCAAATTTTATGTGGCGTCACAGTGTGCTCTGTATAGAACAGGAGTTTTAAAGAGGAGAAAGCAGCTTTTGACTGGGGGAAAATTCAAGCAATCTTCAGAATTGCAATTGACATTGCTTGGGCTGTTAATTTTTGTCTATACAAGAGGACGCTGCATACATAGGACTTATTTTTCCTCTCCATTGCCACCAATGCTGGTAGGTGCCTAATTGGCTTGTTTATGTGGGAAATATCCTGTGTCTACTACAAAAAACTGTACATATACCTGTGATTACTAACACACAGTAGTGTAGGGAGCAGCAGTCGGCCATGCTAGTTGGATTCTGGACATTGATAGTTAGCGCAGTCATTATGCACACTTTATCCTTGGAATTTGTTATTGAGCCAGCTAGTGGTTCTGACTTGTGCACTGCTGCACTACCTTTTGTGATCGTGCCAATGATTTTATTAGTGAACGTGACAACTCATTCAAGATCTTTCTTTATTTTTTCTTACCAGCTTGTCCTGGTTTGTACACGGCTTTGTCTGTCTGGACTAGAATTTTGGATAGCTGCTTCTTTACTAGAACTTTACTACTGTTGGTATGGGATTCCCCTGAACTTTTAAGAGAGAAAGTTATTGTACCGACTGCCTCATTTTCTTCAGGATTGGGAACCTACCAAAAGAAAATAGATATTGTTATTTATGTTGCAGGGTAAAGATAACTCATAGACAAATGAATTGTACCTTAAATGAATGCATAAAAACAGCTAACCAAGTTTATATAGCATCTTTGTAAAATATATTCTTTTGCCGTTTTTACTGTAATGGGATTGATTGTCTCATGAATACAAGCCTTTTCCATATACACTAGGAACTATGTGCATCATAAAGGAGGTTGAGGGTTTGGTATGGTAAGTGCCCCTACATGAATAAGATTGTAGAGCCACTATTACAAATTTGATAAACATCCGATATTAATAAGCAGCATTTAAATGTAACTCTGACTGAACATTAAAGGTTAAAACACTGGAATGAGTTTACATAGCCAGGATTGGCTCTCCTATAGGCATTGTCCATTGAAATATAAGTTTAAAAAATTTGAGCTGTGAAGTTATTATGCAAATTTGTAATGGACCCTGATTAAAAATTGTCTATTCTTCTCTCATTTCTGCCATGTCCCATGTCTTCATAGTTTTGAAGTATGTGTATGCTGTTTAGTTTTGTCCTTGCAATCTCTCTGCAGCCAGGCTCTGATGTAATGATCTCCTCCCTTCTCTCTATTGTGACATAATAACAATGATTCATTCTGAAATAAACCTCATTTGGATTCTCCATACATATATTTTAGTGGAGTTGAACATTGTCTTAAAGATGGTACGCCAAAGGGAGAAAAATAGGGCTCGCACTCAACAGTATTATAAATGTATAAATTTTATTAGCGTCTCCATATGAGACAAATCACAATAAAAACACATAGAAAACAGTAGATGGTGATAAACAAGCACACAAGATGACACGGAGCACAAATAACACCTGGAATGGCAAATGGATGCAAATAATGGGTGTATAAATATAGCACAAATGTGCATATAGGCCAAGCAGGATATCAAAAATACCAAAAATATATATAGTCAGGCAAAACTATGGAAGCTAAATGGAGGTATCACATATAGTAACCAAGGCTTGCGTGAAACGTACGTTGGGGTTGCTGTAGCACTATACAGGTATTGTGTCTATGGCTCTACAGTGAACTATTTAGCTTTAGGTATCCATGTACTCTGTTACATCTGCACTTTGCACTTTATATGTACACCTTGGTTACTATATGTGATACCTCCATTTAGCTTCCATAGTTTTGCCTGACTATATGTATTTTTTGTATTTTTGATATCCTGCTTGGCACATTTGTGCTATATTTATACACCCATTATTTGCATCCATTTGCCATTCCAGGTGTTATTTGTGCTCCGTGTCATCTTGTGTGCTTGTTTATCACCATCTACTGTTTTCTATGCGTTTTTATTGCGATTTGTCTCATATGGAGACGCTAATAAAATTTATACATTTATAATACTGTTGAGTGCGAGCCCTATTTTTCTCCCTTTGGCGTACTACCATACGTGCTGGCTCTGCATGGGTACTCACTTTTGTGAGTCATTCATTATTGGTGCTTATTGTCTTAAAGATGATTGAGGAGTATGTAGCACAGGACAACTATAGACATATTGTGTCTTGAACACATTGTGTAAACGCTGACTAAATGTTGAGTGAGAACAATTCCATCCCCGTTGTTTGCAGACCAGAAGTCCTCTAGTTCTTCTAGTACTCGACACACAAGAAACTGCTCTACCTGCTCCTGTGTCGAGACACCATGAGCAAAGGATATGGCTTTCTTCCCTGGGTTTCAAACCACACTTCTTTGGCCCTACCTCTACAGTCATGACACTCTCCCCACCATTCTCGCCCCCACCATCTAGATGCTGAATTTTAACATACCATCATGAAGCTGTAGACATGCTTTTTGTATTACATACCTGCCAACTTTCCAGGAAACTCTGGAAAAAGAGGATTTCCCAGGTGCCGGGAAACCCTCCCAACATCTCTCGGAGAGCTGCCCTATTTGCGTGAGGCATCAGGACTTGGATCATTAGATGCATTCCTGGTGCCCAAAAACACACTGAGGGGAACAGGATAGTAACACTAAAAGGGGTTGGTCCTTAAGGGAAAGAGGGCATGGCTGAAGGGTTGCATCACTAGGGCGATAGACATCCCATAAAATGAGATGTGTGGAGGGAACGTGGCCAAAAATTTTCAGCAGCTTCCTGCTCACCTCTCCCCTCCTGCATAAGTGGCTCAAAAAGTTGTCAGATATGAAAAGCAGTAAATACACATCACTTTGTGAGGGGAGATGATGTATTGTCCTGCTCTGTGACAGCCGAGCTCTACCGATGCCCAAGTGAGATTGTATACAGAGCAGATTTGCTCTTTGGAACACTGCACATTCCCTGATGTCTCCCATACATCCAGGGGAGGAGACAGCTCTGAACTGTACACAGCCTCACTGTGGGCATCGATTGAGAAATGCTGGCACAGAACAGGACAATACCTCATCCCCTCCTCACACAGCAATTTCCTTGTCCATACCACCTGAGCAAAGGGTACCTCAAAATTGTGACTTTGGGGTTTCATAAGTAGTGATGAGCGGCAGGAGTCATATTTGAATTCGCGATATTTCGCGAATATTTCGTAGAATATTCGTAGAATATTTGCGAATCCAAATATTCGTTAGGAGTAGTGTTGATTGCGAATTTTTGTAATGCGAATTTTCATAATGAGAATAAATGAGATCGTGAAAACTCAGATCCGATGGTATATTCTAACCCCCAGGCGTTCCCATGGAGACGGGGACGCTTGCCAAAGTGGAACAACTGTACAGATTATAGAACAAAAGACGAATATTCTAGAAAACGAATATATTCATTTTTAGAATATTCGTAATATTCAAAAACAAGAATATATAGCAATATAGCAAATATTAGAAAAAAAATATTTAGCTAATATAATGCTATAATCTTCTTTGTCTAATAGTTGTAATTTTTTTCTCATCTGAAGTTCAGATTGGAAAAAAATGACAACTATTAAAAATAAAAACATTATAGCACTATATTAGCTAAATTGTTCTACATTTTTTTTTCTCGAATATTCACTATATATTCTTGTTTTTTCCATCTGAAGTCATGATTTCTCCCTGCTTAAGTTACTTAAAGAGGACCTTTCACCTGTATAAACTATGTTTACTGAGTATGCTGCCATATAGATCGGCGCCCGGGGATCTCACTGCACTTACTATTATACCCGGGCGCCGCTCCGTTCTCCCGTTATAGGCTCCGGTACCTTTGCTCCTTAAGTTATAGTAGGCGGGTCTTCCCTTGTCCTGTGGGCGTCTCCTTCTCCTAGGCTGCAGCGCTGGCCAATCGCAGTGCACAGCTCACAGCCTCGGAGTTTTTTTTCTCCCAGGCTGTGAGCTGTGCGCTGAGATTGGCCAGCGCTGCAGCCTAGGAGAAGGAGACGCCCACAGGACAAGGGAAGACCTGCCTACTATAACTTAAGGAGCAAAGGTACCGGAGCCTATAACGGGAGATCGGAGCGGTGCCCGGGGATAATAGTAAGTGCAGTGAGATCCCCGGGCGCCGCTCTATATGGCAGCATACTCAGTTAACATAGTTTATTCAGGTGAAAGGTCCTCTTTAACCGCCTCACGTCCGCCCATAGACTATAAACGTCCTATGGGTGGACGTCTATTTCTGACAGCACGTTTTAAAACGTCCTGTCAGAAATAGCAGCTGCACGCTAATCGTGCAGCTGCTGATCGGGTTGCCCGCTGTCAGTGACAGCAGGGCAACCCTAAGACAAGGCAGGGACAGTTCCCAGGTGTCCCTGCCTTCACGATCGCTGCAGACACAGCGCTCACCGAGCGCTGTGTCTGCAGAGCAGGAAGCGCTGTGCGCTTCCTGTTCCGGCCCGGCGGTCATGTGACCGCCGTGACCGGAGAGTGCAGGGGCTGTGTGAGGTCTCTCAGAGACCTCGATCAGCCCTGCACTGAGGCTGTACAGCGCAGGATTGCTGCTGTACAGCCTCTATAGGGGTGCATTTGTCCTGTAACTGGGGCTACTATCTCAGCCCCAGTTACAGGAGAAATCAACTGTGAAAAAAAAAAGAAAAAGTGAAGCAAATGTCCCCCAGAGGTCTTGTATGACCTTATGGGGGACGAAAAGTGTAAAAAAAAATAAAAAAAATAAAGGGTTGAAAAAATAAAATAAAATAAAGTTTCACATGTAAAAAAAAAAAAGTTCCCAAGTTAGGAATAAAAAAAAAAAAATTAAAATAGAAAAAATAAAGTAAAATAGACATATTTAGTATTGCCGCGTCCGTAAAAACCAGCTCTATAAAAATATCACATGACCTAACCCCTCGGATGAACACCGTAAAAAATAAATAAAAAAAACTGTGTCAAAACAAGCAATTTTTGTCACCTTGCATCACAAAAGGTGCAACACCAAGTGATCAAAAACGCGTATGTCCCACAAAATGGTACCAATAAAACCGTCACCTCATCCCGCAAAAAATGAGCCCCTACATAAGAAAATCTCTCAAAAAATAAAAAAACTATAGCTCTTAGAACATGGAGACACTAAAACATAATTTTTTTGGTTTCAAAAATGCTATTATTGTGTTAAAGTGAAACAAATAAAAAAAAGTATACATATTAGGTATTGCCGCGTCCGTAAAAACCAGCTCTATAAAAATATCACATGACCTAACCCCTCGGGTGAACACCGTAAAAAAAAAAAAAAAAAAACTGTGTCAAAACAAGCAATTTTTGTCACCTTGCATCACAAAAGGTGCAACACCAAGTGATCAAAAACGCGTATGTCCCACAAAATGGTACCAATAAAACCGTCACCTCATCCCGCAAAAAATGAGCCCCTACATAAGAAAATCTCTCAAAAAATAAAAAAACTATAGCTCTCAGAACATGGACACATTAAAACATAATTTTTTGGTTTCAAAAATGCTATTATTGTGTAAAACTTTAATAAATGAGAAAAAGTATACATATTAGGTATCGCCACGTCCGTAACAATCTGCTCTATAAAAATGTCACTTGACTGAACCCCTAAGGTGAACGCTGTAAAAATAAATAAATAGAAACTGTGCTAAAACAACCAATTTTTTGGTCACCTTGCCCCATAAAGTGTTATATTGAATGATCAAAAAATCATATGTACCCAAAAATAGTACTAATAAAACTGGCACTTTATCCCCTAGTTTCCAAAATGGGGTCACTTCTTGGGAGTTTCTACTGTAAGGGTGCATCAGGGGGCTTCAAATGGGACATGGCATCTAAAAACCATGTGGAGTTCCTTTTCTTCTGCGCCCTGCCGTGTGCCCATACAGCAGTTTACGACCACATGTGGGGTGTTTCTGTAAACCGCAGAATCTGGGTAATAAATATTGAGTTTTGTTTGGCTGTTAACCATCGATGTGTTAGAGAAAAAAATTGATTAAAATGGAAAATCTGCCAAAAAAGTGAAATTTAAAAATTAGATCTCCATTTTCCTTTAATTCTTGTGGAACGCCTAAAGGGTTAACAAAGTTTGTAAAATCGGTTTTGAATACCTTGAGGGGTGTAGTTTCTACAATGGGGTCATTTATGGGGGTATCCACTATGTAGGCCCCACAAAGTGACTTCAGACCTGAACTGGTCCTTATAAAGTGGGTTTTGGCAATTTTCTTAAAAATTTGAAGAATTGCTTCTAAACTTCTAAGCCTTCTAACGTCCTAAAAAAATAAAATGACATTTCCAAAATGATGCCAACATAAAGTAGACATATGGGGAATGTTAAATAATAAATATTTTATGAGGTATCACTTTCTGTTTTAAAAGCAGAGAAATTGAAATTTAGAAAATTGCGATTTTTTTATATTTTTGGGTAAATTTGGGATTTTTTCAGAAATAAAGGTGAAATATTTTGACTCAAATTTATGACTATCATGAAGTACAATGTGTCACGAGAAAACAATCTCTGAATGACTTGGATAAATAAAGGCGTTCCAAAGTTATTACCACATAAAGTGAGATATGTCCGTTTTGCAAAATTTGGCCTGGTCAGGAAGGGGGCAAAGGGCCCAGATGGGAAGTGGTTAAGCAAGGAGGAATCATGACTTCAGATGGAAAAAAAGACGAATATTCTAAAAAATGAATATATTCGATATAGAGCTATATATTCATTTTTCGAATATTAGTAATATTCTAAAACAAGACTATATAGCGAATATTCGGAAAAAAAACGAATGTAGAACAATTTAGCTAATATAGTGCCTTAATAATTTTTTTTAATAGTTGGAATTTTTTTCCAATCTGAACTTCAGATGAGAAAAAAATGACAACTATTAGACAAAGAAGATTATAGCACTATATTAGCTAAATTGCTCTATATTCCTTTTTTTTTTTTATATTCGCTATAGTGCTATATATTCTTGTTTTTGAATATTCGTGTTTTTTTTTAAATCTGTACAGTTGTTCCACTTTATCATACTACTCCCCAACAAGAGTCCCCATCACCATGTGAAAGCCTGGGGGTTAGAATATACCATCGGATCTGAGTTTTCACAATCTCATTGATTCTTATTACGAAAATTCGCATTACGAAAATTCGAATTACGAAAATTCACAATCAACACTACTCCTAAAGTCAAAGATATTGCAGCCTTCTCATTGGCCCACAAGCTAGAAGCAGGGAGGGATCATGTGTACTGATTGCCGAGCAAAAACATGATTCCTCCCTGCTTCTTGCTTGTGGGCCAATGAGTCATAGCACTATATCGAATATATTAGTTTTTTCAAATATTCGGAATATTCTAAAGCAATACAGTGAATATTCGAAAAAAATAACTAATGTAGAGCAATTTAGCTAATATAGTGCTATAATCTTGTTTGTCTAATAGTTGTAATTTTTTTCTTATCTGAAGTCCAGATTGGAAAAAAATTTCAACTATTGAAAAAAAAAGATTATAGCACTATATTAGCTAAATTGCTCTACATTTGTTTTTTTTCCGAATATTCTCTGTATTGCTATATATTCTTGTTTTAGAATATTACGAATATTCGAAAAAACTAATATATTTGTTTTTTCGAATATTCGTAATATTCTGAAACAAGAATATATAGCAACATAGCGAATATTCTAAAAAAAAAAAAAATATAGAGCAATTTAGCTAATATAGTGCTATAATAATTTTTTTCAATAGTTGACATTTTTTTCCAATCTGAACTTCAGATGAGAAAAAAATGACAACTATTAGACAAAGAAGATTATAGCACTATATTAGCTAAATTGCTCTATATTCCTTTTTTTTTTTTTATATTCGCTATAGTGCTATATATTCTTGTTTTTGAATATTCGTGTTTTTTTTTAAATCTGTACAGTTGTTCCACTTTATCATACTACTCCCCAACAAGAGTCCCCATCACCATGTGAAAGCCTGGGGGTTAGAATATACCATCGGATCTGAGTTTTCACAATCTCATTGATTCTTATTACGAAAATTCGCATTACGAAAATTCGAATTACGAAAATTCACAATCAACACTACTCCTAAAGTCAAAGATATTGCAGCCTTCTCATTGGCCCACAAGCTAGAAGCAGGGAGGGATCATGTGTACTGATTAAAAAAAAAATCTCGAATATTCAAAATTACGAATATATATCACTATATTCTAAATATTTGCGAATTCTCGAAGTGCCGATATTCGCGATAAAAATTTGCAATTCGAATATTCGTGATCAACACTATTTATAAGCTGTAAGCCATAATCATCCAAATTATAACAAATAAAGGCTTGAAATATCTCGCATTGCATGTAATGAGTCTATCTCATATGTTAGTTTCATATTTTAAGTTGCATTACTGAAATAAATACATTTTGCACGATATTCAAATTTTTCGAGTTTCACCTGTATATACGTAGCTGGTGGGGGAGGGGGGGTCAAGTCAGTGTGTGTATTGGGGCTGAGAATGAAGAGAGGAGGAAGTTAATGGAGGATGTAGAAATTTGTTTTTCCACCGAAATAATGCACAAAAGATTTTACCACATATAACTGCAGCGCTAAATGCTGAATGAAATTAGTTTTTTCACCGAATTAAGTCACAAAAGATTTTACCACATATAACTGCAGCGCTGAACGCTACATGAAATTTGTTTTTCCACCGAAATAATTCACAAAAGGTTTTAACACATATAAGTGCAGTGCTTAACGCTGAATACATTTTTTTTTCCACCGAAATAAGTCAAAAAAGATTTTACTGCATATAAGTGCAGCGCTGAACGCTGAATGAAATTTGTTTTTCCACCAAAATAATTCACAAAAGATTTTAGCACATATAAGTGCAGCGCTGAAAACTGAATAAAATTTATTTTTCCACCAAAATACTTCAATAAAGATTTTACCACATTTAACGGAGCACGGAAATGGAAAGGGTCTTTAGATTTCCCCCTATACGGACGTCTCAGAAATAAACTGCTGCTCCTGACAGCAGTTCCTGGGAAGGTCATGGAGCGTTCCGGTGAATACCTGCTACTTCCCGGGCAGGTAGGCTGCTGCGAAGCAGGTGCTCTACTCTGGGCACATTTGGCTCCCAACCTCCCACTGCTGCCACCCTGCTGAATCCCAGCAATGCTTTCAACACATCTAACCGCCAACGTGAACTGAGAATGTATTTTTCTGTTTGCACTGAATTAGGATAGGCCACTAAACGCTTTCAACACATCTAACCGCCGTCAACGTGAACTGAGAATGCATTTTTCTGTTCTGTTTGGACTAAAATAGGCCACTAAACGCTTTCAGACATATAACTGCCTCCGACGTGAACTGAGAATGTATTTTTCTGTTTGTACTGAAATAGGCCACTAAACGCTTTCAACACATATAACCGCCGCCGACATGAACTAAGAATGTATATTTCTGTCTGTACTGAAATAAGCCACTAAATGCTTTCAACACATATAACCGCCGCCGACGTGAACTGAGAATCCACTTTTCTGTTTGTACCGAAATAGGCCACTAAACGCTTTAAACACATATAACCGCTGCCGACGTGAACTGAGAATATATTTTTATTTTTGTACTGAAATACAAAATTGTCATGGTCTTACCTGCTTGCTGCTCTCCTTCGTTTGACATGTGCTGGCGGCCATCTTGGGTCCTGGGTTTCTTGTAGCCTTCCACCCTGCGGCTCCTCCTTCCCCTGGGAGGAGCTGGATGCCTAGCTCATATATATAGGAGGTCTGTGGCTTCAGTTCCTTGCTTGGTCCTCTTGTGTTCACATGCTTCTAAGACTGCTGCTGCTTCTGGTTCCTGATCCTGGCCTCGTCTGACTACCCTGCTGGTTCCTGATCCTGGCTTCGTCTGACTACCCTGCTGGTTCCTGATCCTGGCTTCGTCTGACTACCCTGCTGGTTCCTGATCCTGGCTTCGTCTGACTACCCTTCTGGTTCCTGACCTCTGGCTTCGCAAAGACTCTGCTCGGTTTCACCATCCGTTTGGACTTTTGCTTTACAGCTTTATTTTCAATAAAGCCTTCTTATTTTCACTTATCTCTTGTTGTACGTCTGGTTCATGGTTCCGTGACATTAGGACCAAGCCATGAATTCTGACGGTACAGGGCCATCCTCGCTACCCACGCTGGTTGCCAGACTTGATCAGCAGGATCACCTGTTGGGTCGGTTCGCTGTGGCGTTGCAAACCCTGCTTGAACGCACGGCTCATTTCGCTCCCGTTGCCGATGGGTCGGTTGTCGCTCCTGGGCTCGCTCCTACTGCCGCTCCGGTTGTTGCGCCAGAGTCTACCCCGACACCTGTTGTTGCGCCTGCGGTGTTTCGGGGTATGACCGGTTCTGCCCCTCTTCCACAGCGCTTTGGGGGAGAGCCAACTCAGTGCCGAGGTTTCCTTAACCAGGTGGGCATTTATTTCGAGTTGCTGCCACATGCCTTTCCTACTGAGAGATCAAAGGTGGGCTTCTTGATCTCGCTGCTCTCGGACAAGGCCTTGGCCTGGGCCAGCCCTTTATGGGAGAACAACAATCCGGTGGTTGCCGAGTTTTCCGGTTTTGTTGCTTCTCTTCGGAAGGTATTCGATGTGCCGGCTCGTGCTGCCTCTGCTGCGAAGCTCCTTATGTCCATCAGACAGGGTTCACGATCCGTAGCTGAATACGCCATTGAGTTTCGTACCCTGGCAGCAGAGGTGGGCTGGAATAATGAGGCTCTGGTCGCTGCTTTCTCTCATGGTCTCTCGGATGCCTTGAAGGATGAGGTTGCAGCTAAGGACCTACCAGTTGAGCTCGAGTCTCTTATTTCTTTCCTGATTTTGATTGACACCAGACTCAGGGAGAGACCTTCCTTTAAGGAGAACCTGCGGAGGTCTTCTAACAGATTGGTGCCTACGTTTGCTGTCCCACCCGTGCCTCCCTCTCCTCCCACGCCTCCTGGGGATGACTTGTCTGGGGGTGAACCCATGCAGCTGGGGTTTGCTCGCCTGTCCGAGGGGGAGAGGGCACTCCGGAGACGCGAGGGCCGATGCATGTACTGTGGTCTCGGTGGGCATTTTCGGTTGGCATGTCTGAACCGTCCGGGAAACGCTCGTACCCTGAGATCCTGTCGGGGGCAGATCTTGGGTGGAGTCTCCTCGTCCCCGGTTTCCCGTGTTGACAAACCACTGATCACTGTTGTCCTCTCCTGGGTCGGGGGCTCGGTGACGACCCAGGCGTTGGTGGACTCTGGTGCTGGTGGTTTGTTCATTGATAGTGTGTTCGCTGCCGCCAATTCCATTCCTCTGCAGGCTCGAGGTTCCCCACTGGCTCTTGAGGCGATAGACGGCAGACCCCTTCTGCCGCCACACGTGACTCATGAGACCCTTCCAGTGGGAATAGCCATTGGTGCCGTTCACAGAGAGTCGGTCTGCCTCCAGGTTATTTCGTCTCCACACTACTCGGTGGTCTTGGGGTACCCCTGGCTCCAGAAGCATAATCCGACTTTCGATTGGAGATCGGTCGAGATCCTCTCGTGGTCACCGCAGTGTGGGGCTAGTTGCATCCATGGGTCTGTCAAGTTGCTGTGTACTTCCTCGGACTCTCTGTTGCCTCCTGAATACGAGGAGTACCGGGATGTATTCGATAAGGTGCGCGCGGTTGCCCTACCTCTGCACCGCCCATACGATTGTGCCATAGAGTTACAATCTGGTGCCGTTCCTCCTCGTGGCAAAGTCTATCCACTGTCGGTAGCGGAGAATGAGGCCATGGAGGAGTACGTGAGGGAGGCGCTTTCACGCGGACACATTCGCAAATCTTCGTCCCCGGCAGGGGCTGGATTTTTCTTTGTGAAAAAGAAGGGCGGTGAGTTGAGGCCTTGCATCGATTACAGGGGTCTCAATCGCATCACGATCAAGAACGCTTACCCGATACCCTTGATTTCCGAGCTGTTCGATCGCCTTAAAGGGGCCACGGTCTTTACCAAACTCGACCTGAGGGCGGCATATAACCTGGTAAGGATCAAGGCGGGCGATGAGTGGAAGACCGCGTTTAACACCAGGACCGGTCATTACGAATCCTTGGTTATGCCCTTTGGGTTGTGCAATGCGCCCGCAGTCTTTCAGGAATTCATCAACGATGTTTTCCGTGACCTGTTGCAGCAGTGTGTGGTAGTCTATTTGGATGACATCTTGGTATATTCTGAATCCATGGAGGCCCACATTCTGGATGTCAGACGAGTGTTGCAACGGTTACGAGAGAACAAGCTGTTCGGTAAGCTTGAGAAATGCGAATTTCACCGATCCCAGGTAACCTTCTTAGGTTACATCATTTCCGCTGAGGGGTTCTCCATGGATCCTGAGAGGGTTTCGGCTGTCTTACAGTGGCCCCAGCCCAGTGGTCTTCGTTCCCTGCAGCGCTTTTTGGGCTTCGCCAATTATTATCGGAAGTTCATCAGGGACTTTTCCATGCTGGCCAAGCCTCTCACGGATCTGACCAGGAAGGGCAGTAATTCCCAGGTCTGGCCGCTCGAGGCCATCCGAGCTTTTGAGGCCCTAAAGTCCGCCTTTGTGTCGGCTCCGATTCTGTCGCATCCCAACCCTGGGTTGCCCTTTGTCCTCGAGGTGGACGCGTCTGAGACGGGAGTAGGCGCCCTTCTGTCTCAGCGTAGAACACCAGAGGGTCCTCTGCTTCCTTGTGGGTTTTACTCCCGGAAACTGTCTTCCGCGGAGTGCAACTATCAGATTGGTGACAGGGAGTTATTGGCCATCGTGCAGGCCCTTAAAGAATGGAGGCACTTGCTCGAGGGTTCGGTGGTTCCGGTTCTCATCCTGACGGACCACAAGAATCTGACCTACCTTTCTGAGGCCAAGAGATTGACACCACGTCAGGCCAGATGGGCTCTGTTCTTGTCACGTTTTAATTACGTGGTCTCCTACCTACCCGGTTCCAAGAACATCAGGGCGGATGCCTTATCACGGCAGTACTCCGAGCTGTCCAGGGAGGAGTCGATTCCGACTTCGGTCATACCTCCGAATCAGATCCTGGCCGCCATTCGCACCAGCCTGACCTCTCCCCTGGGTGAGCAGATTTTGGCGGCTCAATCTGGTGCTCCCTCTGGGAGACCCAACGGCAGATGTTTTGTGCCTGAGGAGTTGCGCACTCGGTTGTTGCGAACCTACCATAACTCCAAGACCGCGGGGCATCCTGGAAAGAATCAGCTGTCCTGGGCTGTTTCACGTCTGTTCTGGTGGCCTTCCCTACGTTCCGACATCGCCGCATATGTAGCGGCATGCTCCGTTTGTGCCCAGAGTAAGTCCCCTCGGCACCTTCCGTTGGGCCTTCTGCAACCCATAGCCGCCGGGGAGCGCCCATGGTCACACCTGGGGATGGATTTCATTGTGGACCTCCCTGCATCCCGAGGCCATACGGTCATTCTCATGATTGTGGATCGGTTTTCCAAAATGTGCCACTGTGTTCCTCTCAAGAAGTTACCCTCTGCACAAGAGTTGGCCACGATTTTTGCCAGGGAGGTCTTCCGGTTGCACGGTTTGCCTAAGGAGATTGTGTCGGATCGGGGGAGTCAGTTTGTGTCCAGGTTCTGGCGCGCCTTTTGCTCCCAGTTGGGGATTCATCTCTCCTTCTCCTCGGCCTACCACCCTCAGTCCAATGGGGCCGCAGAACGATCCAATCAGGCCTTGGAGCAATTCCTTCGTTGCTATGTCTCCGATCACCAAGACAATTGGGTTGACCTCTTGCCTTGGGCTGAGTTTGCCAGGAACACGGCGGTGAACTCTTCCTCTGGGACGTCTCCCTTCATGGCCAATTATGGGTTCCAACCTGCCGTGTTACCGGAGGTATTCTCTCCCCAGGATATTCCGGCTGTGGAGGATCACCTTTCCGTCCTACGTGCTTCTTGGGTACAGATCCAGAAGTCCCTTGAGGTCTCTGCGCAGCGCCAGAGATTCCAGGCTGATCGCAGACGAGCGCCTGCTCCTTCCTACCAGGTCGGAGACCGTGTATGGTTGTCCACCCGCAACCTCAACCTTCGTGTGCCCACTCCCAAGCTGGCGCCTCGCTTTGTTGGTCCCTTCCGAGTGCTTCGCAGGGTAAACCCGGTAGCCTATGCCCTTGCGCTTCCTCCTGGCATGCGGATCTCCAACGTGTTTCATGTCTCCCTGTTGAAGCCACTGGTGTGTAATCGTTTCACTTCCTCGGTTCCTCGGCCTCGTCCGGTCCAAGTGGGCAATCGTGAGGAATATGAGGTGAGCAATATCCTGGACTCACGCCTGGTCCGCGGTCGGTTGCAGTTTTTGGTCCATTGGCGTGGTTATGGTCCAGAGGAGCGTTCCTGGGTTCCCTCCGCAGATGTCCATGCTCCTGCCTTGCTCCGAGCCTTCCACGCACGCTTCCCTCAGAAACCGTTTTGTGCTCCGCGGAGGAGGGGCCCTTGAGGGGGAGGTACTGTCATGGTCTTACCTGCTTGCTGCTCTCCTTCGTTTGACATGTGCTGGCGGCCATCTTGGGTCCTGGGTTTCTTGTAGCCTTCCACCCTGCGGCTCCTCCTTCCCCTGGGAGGAGCTGGATGCCTAGCTCATATATATAGGAGGTCTGTGGCTTCAGTTCCTTGCTTGGTCCTCTTGTGTTCACATGCTTCTAAGACTGCTGCTGCTTCTGGTTCCTGATCCTGGCCTCGTCTGACTACCCTGCTGGTTCCTGATCCTGGCTTCGTCTGACTACCCTGCTGGTTCCTGATCCTGGCTTCGTCTGACTACCCTGCTGGTTCCTGATCCTGGCTTCGTCTGACTACCCTTCTGGTTCCTGACCTCTGGCTTCGCAAAGACTCTGCTCGGTTTCACCATCCGTTTGGACTTTTGCTTTACAGCTTTATTTTCAATAAAGCCTTCTTATTTTCACTTATCTCTTGTTGTACGTCTGGTTCATGGTTCCGTGACAAAAATAACACATATAAACGCCGAACTGACTGACTGCTACAGCCGCTACTTCCGCGAACCCCTGCACCACTACTTCTCAGGCAGGTAGGCTGCTGCGAAGCAGATGCTTTCAACACATATAACCACCGACGTGAACTGAGAATATATTTTTCCTTTTGTAGTGAAATAGGCCAACAAACGCTTTCACCAGAAATAAATGCACCAGTGAACTGCGTATATATATTTCTTTCTGTACTGAAATAGGCCACTGAACACTTTTGCCACAAATAAGTGGTGCACCAATGAAATGCGTATATATTTTTCTTTTTTTACTGCAGAAGTGAAATGAGCATATATTTTTCTTGTTGGACTGAAATAGGCCACTATAAGCTTTCACCAGAATTAACTGCAGAAATGCACTGAGAATATATTTTTATTTTTTTAGTGTAATAAGCCCTATACACTTTCACCAGAAATAACTGAACAGTGCAGTGCATATATATTTTTCTTATTTTACTGAAATACGCCCCTATGTTCTTTTTACCAAAAATAACTGCAACAGTGCAGTGCGTATATATTTTTCTTATTTTACTGAAATACGCCCCTATACGCTTTCACCAGAAAAAACTGCAACAGTGCAGTGCGTATATATTTGTCATTTTTTACAGACAAATGCATATTGGGGCGTATTCAAAGCGTATTTGGGCGTATTTTAGTAAAATACGAAAAATATTTACGCACTGCACTATTTAATTGTTTTCAATTTAAAGCATATAGTGGCCTATTTTATTACAACCAGAAATATGTATTCTCAGGTCACTTCTGCGGTTAATTCTGGTGAAAGCGTATAGAGGTGTATTTAATTAAAAAAATAAAAATATATACGCACTGCTGTCACGGCTGAGGATGGGGAAAATCCTCAGCCGTGCGGTATCGGAAGATGAATGGTCAGAGCATGGCCAGGACAGGAATAAGGGAGAAGGTCACCTCCTACACAGCCCTAATTCTGACCCTGTCTCCTAGCCATATGAGCCGACCCTGAAGGTGGGAGGGCTCATACACTGGAACCTGATATTCCTGCTCGCCCTCAGGGTGGCCCTGGACTAGGAGCTGGGTAGACAGCCCGTTCCTCCTGGACACGGAGGAACAGGAGCCTAAAGTGGCCCTGCTACATAGAAAGGGGAACATGAACAGAGATATGGCAGTGACAGGTAAGTGAGACTAGTACCACACTTACCTGCCACAGACACACAACCTGGAACCCACATGCAAGTGCTGCTATCCACAAACAACACAAAGGACACCACACACACAGACATCACATGGGAACCCAGGAAACCATATACTGCAATAAACAAAGACCAAACAAACATCTTCTAAACACCACATATAAACCTATGACCACAAGGGTGGCCCCCACTGGCAGATGGAATACACAGGAGGCTGCTCCAGCTAACCATGGCTGAAGTACCCCTCAGACCAGTGATATTCACTGAGGCTTTATAGGCCAAGTAGCCACAGTCAGACACACCCAGTGTTCACACACACAGAAGGGATTTAACCCTTCCAACACCAGGCAAGGGAAGACGGACTCTTAAAGAGGAATACACACATAAACAAA
The DNA here is from genome assembly GCF_905171765.1 of Bufo bufo. Lineage (NCBI taxonomy): Eukaryota > Metazoa > Chordata > Amphibia > Anura > Bufonidae > Bufo > Bufo bufo. The sequence goes on from NC_053394.1 coordinate 53,788,169, forward strand.
CACACTTCACCTGTTGCCGCGGGCAACGGCATGCGTGGCAATCATGTCCTGGGGATCAGCCATAGGGCTGAGACACTGCCACCACATGCACATTACACCACACGTTGCCATGGGCAACCAAGTGAAGGAAAGTGTCACAAAACACACCATAGGCCGTGACAACTGCACTGCTGCAGTTATTTCTGTTAAAAGTGTATAGGGGCGTATAAAACAATTAAATAGTGCAGTGCGTAAATATTTTTCGGATTTTACTGAAATACTCCCCAATACGCTTTCACCAGAAATAACTGCAACAGTGCACTGAGTATATATTTGTCTTATTTTACTGAAATACACTCCTATACACTTTTAAGAGAAATAACTGCAACAGTGCAGTGAGTATATATTTGTCTTATTTTACTGAAATACGCTCCTATACGCTTTCAATAGAAATAACTGCAACAGTGCAGTGCTTGTATAATTTTCGTATTTTAATTAAATACGCCCCTATACGCTTTCACCAGTATTAACTGCAGAAATGCACTGAGAATATATTTTTCTTTTTTTTACCGTAATATGCCCCTATACGCTTTCACCAGAGATAACAGGTGCAGTGCGTATATATTTTTCTTATTTTTTTGAAATATGCCTCTATACGCTTTCACCAGAAATAACTGCAACAGTGCAGTGAGTATATATTTGTCCTATTTTACTGAAATACGCTCCTATACAATTTTAACAGGAATAACTGCAACAGTGTAGTGCGTATATATTTTTCTTTTTTTTACCGTAATATGCCCCTATACACTTTCAACAGAAATAACTGCAACAGTGCAGTGCGTATATATTTATCTTTTTTAAATTAAATACGCCCCTATACGCTTTCACCAGAAATAACAGCAGAAGTGACCTGAAAATACATATTTCAAGTTGTAATGAAATATGCCACTATACGCTTTAACTAGAAAACAAATAAATAGTGCAATACGTAAATATTTTTCTTATTTTACTGAAATACACCCCTATACGCTTTCACCAGAAATAACTGCAACAGTGCAGTGAGTATATATTTTTCTAATTTTACTGAAATACGCTCCTATACACTTTTAACAGAAATAACTGCAACAGTGCAGTGCTTGTATAATTTTCGTATTTTACTGAAATACGCCCCTATACTCTTTCACCAGTATTAACTGCATAAATGCACTGAGAATATATATTTTTTTTTTTACTGTAATATGCCCCTATACGCTTTCACCAGAAATAACTTCAGCAGTGCAGTGCGTATATATTTTTTCTTATTTTACTGAAATACGCCCCTATACACTTACACCAGAAATAACTGCAACAGTGCAGTGCGTATATATTTGTATTTTTTACTGAAATACGCCTCTATACGCTTTCAACAGAAATAACTGCAACAGTGCAGTGCATATATACTTTTCTTTTTTTATTGTAATACGCCCCTATACGCATTCACCAGAAATAACTGAAGAAGTGACCTGAGAATATATGTTTCTTGTTGGAATGAAATTGGCCACTATACTTTTTAACCAGAAAACAATTAAAGGGATTCTGTCATGACATTTGAGGCCTATAACCTAAACATATGGCCAGGTCCCTACTAATAACCTGAATCCAAAATTGTCCTTATTAAATGTGCCTGTGGCTCTATTAGCACATAAAACAGGTTTTTATAACCTGTCATTCACCAACCTAAGGTGCCCAAGGGGATGTCGCTTCATACAGGGTGCCCGGCTGCAGCCATCTCCGTCTGGTGCCCAGCGCCGCCTTTCCAGTTGAAATCGCTGCCCTCCCTTTCTATAGAGCCGCCTTCCTCACCTCAGCGTCACCTCCGCTCCCTCACTTAGATCCCGCGCGTGCACACTAGGTATAACCTGATGCGCCGTGTGGACTCCTGGCAGCGGCCTTGTTGAGCGAAGTGCGCATGCGCCGTCTGGCGCACTTCGCTCAAACCTGCCTTGACTGCCCTATTGCAGCCATCCTCTCACAGCCGCACGGGATCTGGCTGAGGGAGTGGACGATTTAGGAGGTGGACGATTTCGGAGGCGGTGCTGAGGTGAGGGAGGCGGCGCTGAGGTGAGGAAGGCGGCTCTATGGAAAGGGAGGGCGGGGAGATTTCAACTGGGAAGGCGGCGCTGGGCACCAGACGGAGATAGCTGCAGCCTGTATGAAGCGACGTCCCCTTGGGCACCTTAGGTTGGTGAATGACAGGTTGTAAAAACCTGTTTTATGTGCTAATAGAGCCACAGGCACATTTAATAAGGACAGTTTCGGATTCAGGTAATTAGTAGGGACCTGGCCATATGTTTAGGTTATAGGCCTCAAATGTCATGACAGAATCCCTTTAAATAGTGCAGTGCATATATATTTTTCGTATTTTACTGAAATACGCCTCTATACGCTTTCAACAGAAATAACTGCAACAGTGCAGTGCGTATATACTTTTCTTTTTTTATTGTAATACGCCCCTATACGCTTTCACCAGAAATAACTGAAGAAGTGATCTGATAATATATACCGTATTTCTTGTTGGAATGAAATAGGCCACTATACTCTTTAACCAGAAAACAATTAAATAGTGCAGTGCATATATATTTTTCTTATTTTATTGAAATATGCCCCTATACCCTTTCACCAGAATTAACTGCAGAAATGCACTGAGAATAAATATTTCTTGTTGTACTGAAATACGCCCCTATATGCTTTCACCATAAATAACTGCAACAGTGCAGTGCGTATATATTTATCTTATTTTACTGAAATACGCCCCTATACGCTTTAACCAGAAATAACTGCAACAGTGCAGTGCGTATATATTTGTCTTTTTTACTGAAATATGCCCCTATACGCTTTCAACATAAATAACTAGAGATGGCCTTGCTGTTCGCGGCGAACTTTGCCCGTTCGCGATTTGCCGAACATGCGAACATATGGAGATATTCGCTTGCAGCATATTCTTTTACATTGTGAAGAACTTTGACCCATGACACATCCATCAGGTGGTACAGGACAGCCAATTGAGATGTTTCAGCCCATGGACATACTTCCTACCTGATAAATAGACCCGATCTGGCTGCCATTTTACAGTCAGTCTTTTGTCAGTGTAGGGAAAGGTTGCTGTGTGGAGCAGGGACAGAATATTAGGGACAAAAACGCTATCAAATAGGTCCACAAAAGTCCATTTAAGGACTGGTGTAGGTGAACTATTGATAGATGTGCAGTACAGAGGGGTGTAATACACTTATAATATACTTTTTAACATAGAAAGCATATTATAGTGGATTTGTATTGTGCAGCAGTGGTGAGCGGATCTGCAGCAATACTGCAGTTACACAGAGTGACAAACGCAACTAGAAAAAATAATTATAACTGGTGTGATATACCAGTCGCCCCCTCAAAAAACTGATAGAAGCAGGGTGTTATATACCAATAATATACTTTCTATATAGTGCATTTGGATACAGCAGCATTTGTTTGCGGTTTTGCTGCATTCCCTCTGCTACACACAGTGACAAACGGTATTGGAAAAAAAAATTATAACTGGTGTGATATACCAGTCGCCCCCCCAAAAATCTGATAGAAGCGGGGTGTTGCTGTAGTAGTTCGCACCTATTTTGCTCATGCTCGTAAAGGGAAAATGATATTGCCGATAGATCGCAAATTTGAATAATACATCTGGTATGTCACTGTCCATGTTGTTGGACTATTTGTGCACTTCTAGTAATTATTTCTTGGCTGCAAATATGAGCTGAAGGTTTTTCAGGTTCGCCTGCCATTAAAATGAATAGGACCCGCCGCAAACTTGTAGTTCGCGAACATTTGATCGTTTCCGCTCGATCGTGTTCTCGAACCATCCCGGCAGATGTTTGTCCATCAGTGGAAAAGACTTCAACAGTGCAGTGCGTATATATTTTTCATTTTTTATTGAAATACGCCCCTATACTCTTTCACCAGAAATAACTGCAGAAGTGTCCTGAGAATATATATATATTTCTTGTGTAGAAAAAGAGAAACAGTCAGCGACACTCACCAATGTGTTGCTTCAATTCGATACTTTATTCCATAAGTCCATGGACATGGCAGGGGGCAGACAAGTATTCAAACACGCACCAAACAGCGGCGGCCGTTTCGCGCTACATGCGCTTCGTCGAGCTGCGCGTCAGCGCGTACATTTACGCCGCCATTTTAAGCATCGGCGCTGTGTTGCCGTGACAATAGACAACAATAATGCGCCTGCATAAAAGGTTAGTAAAAAACATAACATAACACATAAAGACATCAGCAGAAATCACATACATTTCAAACCGAAGCGGCAGTATCACATACAAAATACATTTGGACATCCTATAGGTATTAACTCAAATCATTTCTGTCATTCAAACCAATGCTTGAGTTCGCAGGATCCACCTCGCTTCTCCCTGAAGGGGGGTGGACACAATCTCCAGCCCAGTGAAAGAGATGCAATCTAGATTACTTGCGTGGACACTCCTTATGTGATCTATGAATCTGGTGCAACCCTTTTCTGTCCTTACAGAATTGAAGTGCTCTCTCACTCGTTCAAACAGACACATAATTGTCTTTCCAATATACAGTCGTGGCCAAAAGTTTCGAGAATCACATAAATATTGGAAATTGGAAAAGTTGCTGCTTAAGTTTTTATAATAGCAATTTGCATATACTCCAGAATGTTATGAAGAGTGATCAGATGAATTGCATAGTCCTTCTTTGCCATGAAAATTAACTTACATAGAAACATAGAATGTGTCGGCAGATAAGAACCATTTGGCCCATCTAGTCTGCCCAATATATCTGAATCCTATGAATAGTCCCTGGCCCTATCTTATATGAAGGATAGCCTTATGCCTATCCCATGCATGCTTAAACCCCTTCACTGTATTTGCAGCTACCACTTCTGCAGGAAGGCTATTCCATGCATCCACTACTCTCTCAGTAAAGTAATACTTCCTTATATTACTTTTAAACCTTTGCCCCTCTAATTTAAAACTGTGTCCTCTTGTGGTAGTTTTTCTTCTTTTAAATATGCTCTCCTCCTTTATCGAGTTGATTCCCTTTATGTATTTAAAAGTTTCTATCATATCCCCTCTGTCTCTTCTTTCTTCCAAGCTATACATGTTAAGGTCCTTTAACCTTTCCTGGTAAGTTTTATCCTGCAATCCATGTACTAGTTTAGTAGCTCTTCTCTGAACTCTCTCTAGAGTATCTATATCCTTCTGGAGATATGGCCTCCAGTACTGCGCACAATACTCCAAGTGAGGTCTCACCAGTGTTCTGTACAGCGGCATAAGCACTTCACTCTTTCTACTGCTTATACCTCTCCCTATACATCCAAGCATTCTGCTGGCATTTCGTGCTGCTCTATTACATTGTTTTCCCACCTTTAAGTCTTCTGAAATAATTACTCCTAAATCCCTTTCCTCAGATACTGAGGTTAGGACTGTGTCAAATATTCTATATTCTGCCCTTGGGTTTTTACGCCCCAGGTGCATTATCTTGCACTTATCCACATTAAATTTCAGTTGCCAGAGTTCTGACCATTCTTCTAGTTTTCCTAAATCCTTTTCCATTTGGCGTTTCCCTCCAGGAACATCAACCCTGTTACATATCTTTGTGTCATCAGCAAAAAGACAAACCTTACCATCGAGGCCTTTTGCAATATCACTTATGAAGATATTAAACAAAATTGGTCCCAGTACAGATCCCTGTGGAACCCCACTGGTAACATGACCTTGTTTTGAATGTTCTCCATTGACTACAACCCTCTGTTGTCTGTCACTCAGCCACTGCCTAATCCACTCAAGAATATGGGAGTCCATGCTCAATGACTGCAGTTTATTGATAAGTCTTCTATGTGGGACAGTGTCAAAAGCCTTACTAAAATCTAGATATGCGATGTCTACTGCACCTCCACCGTCTATTATTTTAGTCACCCAGTCAAAAAAATCTATAAGATTTGTTTGACATGATCTCCCTGAAGTAAACCCATGTTGTTTTTCATCTTGCAATCCATGGGATTTTAGATGTTCCACAATCCTATCCTTTAATAGGGTTTCCATTAATTTGCCTACTATTGATGTCAGACTCACTGGTCTATAGTTGCTCGATTCCTCCCTACTACCTTTCTTGTGAATGGGCACGACATTTGCCAATTTCCAATCTTCCGGGACGACTCCTGTTACTAATGATTGGTTAAATAAATCTGTTAGTGGTTTTGCCAGCTCACCACTAAGCTCTTTTAATAATTTTGGGTGTATCTCATCAGGCCCCTGTGACTTATTTGTCTTCACCTTAGACAGCAAACTTAGAACATCTTCCTCTGTAAAGATACATGCATCAAATGATTTATTAGTCATCCTTTCTAGTGGAGGTCCTTCTCCTTTTTCTTTTGTAAAAACTGAACAGAAGTATTCATTAAGGCAGTCGGCTAGCCCTTTATTCTCTTCTACATACCTTCCGTCCTTTGTTTTTAATTTAGTTATTCCTTGTTTTAATTTCATTTTTTCATTTATATATCTGAAGAATGTCTTATCCCCTTTTTTCATAGACTGAGCTAGTTTTTCTTCTGCCTGCGCTTTAGAAGTTCTTATAACTTTCTTGGCCTCTCTCTGCCTAATCTTGTAGATTTCCTTATCTTCATTGCTCTGGGATTTTTTATAATTACAAAATGAATAACCTACATAGAAAATGCCAGACCGCTGGTACTAAATTAATCTTTATTACAAAATTACATTAGACAACATACATGATTAAAAGAATCAGTGCAGGAGATAAAAAGCAACATCACTGGAGGAGACATACAATGAACGGAGTCCCTATCCTTAAACATGATATTCAGAAGAGATGGTTATGCAAACATGAAAACATACATAGTGGGGAAAAGGGACATTTACCCATACAGAGTCTCCTCCAGGATGGCGCCAACCCCAACGCGCGTTTCGGCGTACCTTCGTCTGGGGGTAGCGTCATCACTGGAGGACATGGTTTAAATACAAATGACGGCCAATCAACATACCGGTAATCATCAATTCATACATCACCGGACTGCGCCGGATTTTTTGTCAGATGGACTTCCTGGATGCCGGCATCTAGAGGAACACGTGACCTCCCGGAAACATGTGATCCGCTTCTGGTCACGTGATCCGAATGACGTCACATGAGCGCGCACTAACTAGTCGCAGCTCAGTAACGTCATCCAACCTTACTACATGATTCGGATCCATCATATTGGTATATCCCTGTATTCGACAGGCCCAACGGACGTACATACGCAATCAAAGTATATCAGACAAAGCATACATTATCCATTTGATGTGGACATACAGGTTGATATAAAAGGTTTATACACAGATTTCCCCCACATATACACATGTCATATGTCAAATTATGCCACAAACAGTATCAATAGACCAATGGGTAAAAAACACCCTATCTCTCATTATTATAATAACAGATATTAAATCTATCATATAGGGCTCATACCCATCCATTACATCTGTTGAAGATATACTATACAAAGTGATAATAGGAAAGTGCAAAGTGCATGGACTATTTAAAAATATATATATACTGATCCATAAAAACATCTATATATATATATATGTGTAACACAGTGTATATACCACTGATGAGTAATATATCAGGTGAACAGATATCTATATAAGAAAAACATATTATGTGAAATACATTATATATTATATATACGTGTACCTTCACTGTTAAAACAGTGATTGTGAAAAAAGTGCAAAGTGCCTAATAATAAACGTATCAACTCAGATACGTGTACAGATTCAAATAGTGTCCTGTGGACCACTGATACCTTGGGAAGGAATAGGAAAGGGATGGGGGGGGGGGAGAAAGAAAAGGAAAAAGAGGGGAGTGGAGGGGGAGGAATGGGGGAGAGGAAAAGGGGGGGGGGGGAGGGGGGGGGAAGGGGAAAGGGGGGGGAAGGGGGGGGGAGGGGGGGAGGGGGAGGGAGGGGAGGGGAGGGGGGGGGGGGGGGGGGAGAGAGGAGGGGAAAGGGAGGGAAAGGAGAGGGAGACAAATTGACTGGAGTAAAATCCTTCAACCATATGAGTGTTGGTTGTACCCTACCAACTTACTGTGCTATCTATGATATACAATTATAGTATTCCATCATTTGCTTCGATATCGGTCACCACATCACATTCCCCGAAGTGTCTAAAAAAAGAGACAAAACGGGAAATGCAAGGCGGGGACACGACACAAAGCCAATGCTGCACTACATCAGTCTACTAGATGATTGCATAGTCCGTCCATACATTGGTTACCGCATCGCACTCCCCAGCACACACGGAGACATGTGAACTGGGGAATGCAAGGCGGGAACACTAAATCCACTCAGCGACGACCCTAGAAGATCAGGGGCAACAAAGTGATTAAAACAAAGTTAAAAAGCCTAACTTAAACCCCTTTTGGGTGTGGAGACCCATGTGAACCATCGTGCCTATAGAAAAGTGGAGAAGCCAGTGGATTCATTCAAACCGCCTGGGTACAGTGTATTCAATTTCCAAATCCACTTGCACTCGAGCTGTCCCAATCTTTTAGTGATATTACCTCCTCTGATGTTTTTCATGACACAGTCAATTGCCCGTACCTTCAAATGCACGGGATTACAGTCGTGATATGTCTTAAAATGTCTTGCAACTGGTTTTAGATTACTCAGATCTTCTTCCTCTTTTGCTGCTATTATATCTCTGACATGTTCTCGTACTCTCACCTTCAATTCTCTCGTGGTTAAACCCACATAAATTTTTGGGCAAGAACATTTAGCATAATACACGACTGCCGTACTCGTGCATGTGAGGCATTGTGTGATTTTAAAGGTTTTAGTATTGGCCGTGTCATTGAAGGAGGTAGCCCTCTCCATATTTGGGCATGCTATACATTTCCCACATGGGACAAAACCGCCTTGCATTTCCCGTTTTGTCTCTTTTTTTAGACACTTCGGGGAATGTGATGTGGTGACCGATATCGAAGCAAATGATGGAATACTATAATTGTATATCATAGATAGCACAGTAAGTTGGTAGGGTACAACCAACACTCATATGGTTGAAGGATTTTACTCCAGTCAATTTGTCTCCCTCTCCTTTCCCTCCCTTTCCCCTCCTCTCTCCCCCCCCCCCTCCTTCCCCCCCTTCCTTCCCCCCCTTCCCCCCCTTCCCCTCCCCCCCTTCCCTTCCCCCCCTTTCCCCTTCCCCCCCCTTTCCCCTTCCCCCCCTCCCCCCCCCCCCCTTTTCCTCTCCCCCATTCCTCCCCCTCCACTCCCCTCTTTTTCCTTTTCTTTCTCCCCCCCCCATCCCTTTCCTATTCCTTCCCAAGGTATCAGTGGTCCACAGGACACTATTTGAATCTGTACACGTATCTGAGTTGATACGTTTATTATTAGGCACTTTGCACTTTTTTCACAATCACTGTTTTAACAGTGAAGGTACACGTATATATAATATATAATGTATTTCACATAATATGTTTTTCTTATATAGATATCTGTTCACCTGATATATTACTCATCAGTGGTATATACACTGTGTTACACATATATATATATATAGATGTTTTTCTGGATCAGTATATATATATTTTTAAATAGTCCATGCACTTTGCACTTTCCTATTATCACTTTGTATAGTATATCTTCAACAGATGTAATGGATGGGTATGAGCCCTATATGATAGATTTAATACCTGTTATTATAATAATGAGAGATAGGGTGTTTTTTACCCATTGGTCTATTGATACTGTTTGTGGCATAATTTGACATATGACATGTGTATATGTGGGGGAAATCTGTGTATAAACCTTTTATATCAACCTGTATGTCCACATCAAATGGATAATGTATGCTTTGTCTGATATACTTTGATTGCGTATGTACGTCCGTTGGGCCTGTCGAATACAGGGATATACCAATATGATGGATCCGAATCATGTAGTAAGGTTGGATGACGTTACTGAGCTGCGACTAGTTAGTGCGCGCTCATGTGACGTCATTCGGATCACGTGACCAGAAGCGGATCACATGTTTCCGGGAGGTCACGTGTTCCTCTAGATGCCGGCATCCAGGAAGTCCATCTGACAAAAAATCCGGTGCAGTCCGGTGATGTATGAATTGATGATTACCGGTATGTTGATTGGCCGTCATTTGTATTTAAACCATGTCCTCCAGTGATGACGCTACCCCCAGACGAAGGTACGCCGAAACGCGCGTTGGGGTTGGCGCCATCCTGGAGGAGACTCTGTATGGGTAAATGTCCCTTTTTCCCACTATGTATGTTTTCATGTTTGCATAACCATCTCTTCTGAATATCATGTTTAAGGATAGGGACTCCGTTCATTGTATGTCTCCTCCAGTGATGTTGCTTTTTATCTCCTGCACTGATTCTTTTAATCATGTATGTTGTCTAATGTAATTTTGTAATAAAGATTAATTTAGTACCAGCGGTCTGGCATTTTCTATGTAGGTTATTTATATATATTTATTGCCATAGGCTTGGGCATTACTTGAATGTTGATTCAACTAACGGTCGAGGTATTTATTTCGGTTAGTGTAATAATATTCTGTTTGATTACAGATTTAACCACGACCAGTACCATGGATTATAGGGCCAGAGAGCAATCCTGGCTTTCTTCCTTGGATAATATTTTTAAAGAAAATGGTGCAGGTGTTGGGTGTGGAGACCCGGCTAATGTGAAGGAGATGCAGTCCAGTCTCATGAATCTTTTCCACAGAAGGACAAAAACGTGGTGGAACAAAGCTTTCCTGGAGAGGTATCTACATATGGATTTAATACCACGGGGCTTACGCATACAGGTGACACCCTCCTTTGACATTGATAGCGAAAGCTTTCTGTCAAGTTGGGAGGAAATTTGTACAGAGTCAGCAAAGAAATTAATGAATCTGGTGGTCAAACATAATAGCCAGACCCTGCTTACATTGGATGCAGAAATTGAGAGCTTACAGACAACCCTTAAACAGGACTGTAATAGGGAATCTTTGGCTGCTTTTGAGGGGGCACTCAATAAAAACTTCAAAAAAACTTCGAGAAGTGGGAGAAAGAAATCCAAGAGATAAAGTCGAGAAAATTCTCTAGAGATTGTGAAGACTTTCAACAGAAAAATGTGTATAAATGGAGACGGAAAAACACGTATCATCAGAGAAGGGGCAACTTTACCTCCTGGAATCGAACGTCTTCAACTCTGTCCCTGTCATCAATCTCTGATAGTCAAGAACCGGATGGGAGACTGACGAGATCAGGGATCCAGAAAAGAAAGGGACCACCAGGAATGACCTCGAATGGGAAAAGGAGACCCTTTGGAGACAGAAGGGATACCAGCGGCCATGATGGGCTGAAGGTAATAAATCTATCCAATCATATTCTGTCACCAGCAGATAATTCACTGCTGGAAAAGGGTCTAACCTTTTCTCCTTGTGCAAATTTTGATTCTTTTACAGCGGTGAAGGATCTGCATATCTTCGCCCGCTCATTGTTGCTAAGAAGATGGCATCATAAAGAGGATGTGAGTGAGGCTCTATTTACTACTGAAGAGATGCAGGCAGTCAAAATTTTGGAGGAATTGGCAGGAGAAAATGAATCAGGAGAAAAAGAATCACAGAGATTTGTGGAGATTCCGTCTTCCATTAAATGTAAGTCCAAAAAATTCCCCCCTCTATCACTATGTCCAGCAGTAGACCTGTTTGTTAAGCTTGTCTCCCGACAATTTGAGAACATGTCAATGTTTGCCCCAAAGGATAATCTGTCAAGGGCTCAACGGCTCAGTCTGAAGAACCTTGGCAGATTACAAGATGTCGTGTTTAAACCATCCGACAAAGGTGGTAACATTGTGGTATGGCCTCATGATCTGTATGAACAGGAGGCCTATAGACAATTGAGAGAGGAAGCATGTTATAAGAAGCTCACGTTCAATCCCCTACAGGCATTTGAAAAAAACCTGAGTGCAATTTTAGGGAAGGCAGTAGATAATCATACAATATCTAAGGCATTATATGATGCCCTGGTTGTAAAAGAACCGGTGGTCCCCACCCTATATCTACTGCCTAAAATTCATAAGAATCCGAAAGTTCCATCTGGGAGGCCAATTATTTCAGGCCGGGGCAGTTTTACAGAGAAAATAGGTCGATACCTAGATTCTCAATTGAAAGATATAGTGGCTAGTCTGCCATCCCATATCAAAGATACGACCGACTTCCTACGGAAAGTCGATGGTATCTACTTAGGGGATGATACACTTATGGTGACGTGCGACGTTGAATCGCTGTATACAAGCATAAGACACACGGATGGCATACAAGCTGTGGATTTTTTCCTTTTACAAGAAAATCTGGAGGCCAACCATAGAGTGTTTCTTCTGGAGCTTCTCTCTTTTGTTCTGACGCACAACTTCTTCTCCTTTGGAGGGTCCTTCTACATGCAGCTCCAGGGAACTGCGATGGGGGCGCCTTGTGCGCCCTCTTACGCAAATTTGTTCCTAGGGCTGTGGGAGAGGGACCTTTTCCTGTCAGATCGATACATGTCGATGGACCGCGCCATTTTTTGGGCGCGGTACATCGACGATGTATTCATGATCTGGCAGGGAAGTACCAAGGAGTTGGAGGAATTTTTTATAGCATTAAATAAGAACGCTAAGAACATCAAATTAACGTATAAGTACAGTAAGGAACATATCGAGTTCCTGGATGTGCATCTAGAGAGAGGCACAGATGGAGGCATAGTGACGAATGTTTTTAGAAAACCTACAGCAGTAAACTCATACTTACATGCTTCCTCATCACATCCTCCACAGATGATCAATTCAATTCCAATTGGACAATACCTACGGGCTCGGAGAATTTGCTCGACGGAAGAAATTTTCGAGCAACAGGCCAAAATACTCAAAGAAAGATTCTCAAGTCGTGGATATAGCCAACGTGCAATTAAGAAGGCCTATAGGAGAGCAAAATCATGCTCCAGGCAGGACTTACTCTTTTCTGAAGTCCGAAAGAGCAAGGATAACAAGACACGATACATCACAGGATATCATGGAAGGTGGAGAGAGATGAAGGACATTTTGGGAAAATCATGGTCGATCTTACTAACCGATCCCATTTTGACAAAATTTATAGCACCATATCCTATGATAACGGCGAGACGTTCAAAGAATTTGAGAGACCATCTTGTACGCAGCTTGTATGTAAAACAAAAACAACCTTTGTTCCCAGGACTGGGAAAGCCGAAGTGGGGTTTTGTCCCATGTGGGAAATGTATAGCATGCCCAAATATGGAGAGGGCTACCTCCTTCAATGACACGGCCAATACTAAAACCTTTAAAATCACACAATGCCTCACATGCACGAGTACGGCAGTCGTGTATTATGCTAAATGTTCTTGCCCAAAAATTTATGTGGGTTTAACCACGAGAGAATTGAAGGTGAGAGTACGAGAACATGTCAGAGATATAATAGCAGCAAAAGAGGAAGAAGATCTGAGTAATCTAAAACCAGTTGCAAGACATTTTAAGACATATCACGACTGTAATCCCGTGCATTTGAAGGTACGGGCAATTGACTGTGTCATGAAAAACATCAGAGGAGGTAATATCACTAAAAGATTGGGACAGCTCGAGTGCAAGTGGATTTGGAAATTGAATACACTGTACCCGGGCGGTTTGAATGAATCCACTGGCTTCTCCACTTTTCTATAGGCACGATGGTTCACATGGGTCTCCACACCCAAAAGGGGTTTAAGTTAGGCTTTTTAACTTTGTTTTAATCACTTTGTTGCCCCTGATCTTCTAGGGTCGTCGCTGAGTGGATTTAGTGTTCCCGCCTTGCATTCCCCAGTTCACATGTCTCCGTGTGTGCTGGGGAGTGCGATGCGGTAACCAATGTATGGACGGACTATGCAATCATCTAGTAGACTGATGTAGTGCAGCATTGGCTTTGTGTCGTGTCCCCGCCTTGCATTTCCCGTTTTGTCTCTTTTTTTAGACACTTCGGGGAATGTGATGTGGTGACCGATATCGAAGCAAATGATGGAATACTATAATTGTATATCATAGATAGCACAGTAAGTTGGTAGGGTACAACCAACACTCATATGGTTGAAGGATTTTACTCCAGTCAATTTGTCTCCCTCTCCTTTCCCTCCCTTTCCCCTCCTCTCTCCCCCCCCCCTCCTTCCCCCCCTTCCCCTCCTTCCCCCCCTTCCCCTCCCCCTCCTTCCCCCCCCTTCCCCCTCCCCCCCCCTCCCCCCCCTTTTCCCCTCCCCCATTCCTCCCCCTCCCCTCCCCTCTTTTTCCTTTTCTTTCTCCCCCCCCCCCCATCCCTTTCCTATTCCTTCCCAAGGTATCAGTGGTCCACAGGACACTATTTGAATCTGTACACGTATCTGAGTTGATACGTTTATTATTAGGCACTTTGCACTTTTTTCACAATCACTGTTTTAACAGTGAAGGTACACGTATATATAATATATAATGTATTTCACATAATATGTTTTTCTTATATAGATATCTGTTCACCTGATATATTACTCATCAGTGGTATATACACTGTGTTACACATATATATATATATAGATGTTTTTATGGATCAGTATATATATATTTTTAAATAGTCCATGCACTTTGCACTTTCCTATTATCACTTTGTATAGTATATCTTCAACAGATGTAATGGATGGGTATGAGCCCTATATGATAGATTTAATATCTGTTATTATAATAATGAGAGATAGGGTGTTTTTTACCCATTGGTCTATTGATACTGTTTGTGGCATAATTTGACATATGACATGTGTATATGTGGGGGAAATCTGTGTATAAACCTTTTATATCAACCTGTATGTCCACATCAAATGGATAATGTATGCTTTGTCTGATATACTTTGATTGCGTATGTACGTCCGTTGGGCCTGTCGAATACAGGGATATACCAATATGATGGATCCGAATCATGTAGTAAGGTTGGATGACGTTACTGAGCTGCGACTAGTTAGTGCGCGCTCATGTGACGTCATTCGGATCACGTGACCAGAAGCGGATCACATGTTTCCGGGAGGTCACGTGTTCCTCTAGATGCCGGCATCCAGGAAGTCCATCTGACAAAAAATCTGGCGCAGTCCGGTGATGTATGAATTGATGATTACCGGTATGTTGATTGGCCGTCATTTGTATTTAAACCATGTCCTCCAGTGATGACGCTACCCCCAGACGAAGGTACGCCGAAACGCGCGTTGGGGTTGGCGCCATCCTGGAGGAGACTCTGTATGGGTAAATGTCCCTTTTCCCCACTATGTATGTTTTCATGTTTGCATAACCATCTCTTCTGAATATCATGTTTAAGGATAGGGACTCCGTTCATTGTATGTCTCCTCCAGTGATGTTGCTTTTTATCTCCTGCACTGATTCTTTTAATCATGTATGTTGTCTAATGTAATTTTGTAATAAAGATTAATTTAGTACCAGCGGTCTGGCATTTTCTATGTAGGTTATTTATATATATTTATTGCCATAGGCTTGGGCATTACTTGAATGTTGATTCAACTAACGGTCGAGGTATTTATTTCGGTTAGTATAATTACAAAATGCTAGCTTTTTATTTTTAATGATTTGGGCCACTTCTGCTGAGTACCACAGTGGTCTCTTCCTTTTTTTGCTTTTACTGACAAGTCTAATGCAATTTTCTGTTGCCTTCAATAATGCACCTTTTAAGTAGTCCCATTTCTCCTGGACTCCATGTAATCCGTTCCAGTCTGATAAGGACTCATTTATGACTAATTTCATTTTTGAAAAGTCTGTTTTTCTAAAATCTAAAACTTTTGTTTTTGTGTGGTGGGACTCTTTCACAGTTCTTATATTAAACCACACTGACTGGTGATCACTAGATCCCAAGGTTTCGCCTACAATGACATCATATACCGAATCCCCATTTGTGAATACCAAATCCAAAATGGCCTCCCTCCGGGTTGGCTCCTCAACCACTTTTTGTAGAGATAACCCCAGTAGGGAATTTAAAATATCTGTACTCCTGGTAGAACTTGCTATTTTGGTTTTCCAGTTTATATCTGGAAGATTGAAATCTCCCATAATGATAACTTCTCCTTTCATTGTCATTTTAGCTATTTCTTCAACTAGTAGATCATCTAGTTCTTTAACTTGACCAGGTGGTCTATATATCACACCTACACGAGTTACTGCATGGTTAGCAAACTGCAACGTAACCCAAACTGACTCAATGTTGGCCTCACCAACTTGTATTAGGTTAGATGTAATACTATCTTTCACATACACAACTTAATCCCAAAAAAACCTTTCCACTGCATTTCATTGCTGTCATTAAAGGACCTGCTGAGATCATTTCAGTAATCGTCTTGTTAACTCAGGTGAGAATCTTGACGAGCACAAGGCTGGAGATCATTATGTCAGGCTGATTGGGTTAAAATGGCAGACTTGACATGTTAAAAGGAGAGTGATGCTTATGATGCTTGAAATCATTGTTCTTCCATTGTTAACCATGGTGACCTGCAAAGAAACGCGTGCAGCCATCATTGTGTTGCATAAAAATGGCTTCACAGGCAAGGATATTGGGCCAGATTTATCATTAGCTCAAGTCAGAATAATGGAGTGAAAAAGTTACAAAAAAATGCGCAAACGCTAAAACTGCGCACAAATTTGCGACTTTTTACTGCTCTGCACTATGCTCGCCAGTTTTCTGAAAGTGGGCGTGTTTACTTATGTAAATGAATCTCTAAACAGATTTACTATTGGGACTATTTAAAAAGTCGCAAAAAAGTCTCAAAAAAATGTGCAATTTCACTCCAGTGAGGACTATGCTTATCTTATGAGACTTTTTAATAGAACATGCGACTTTTTCGTAATACGTGCGACTTTTTCGTAAAGATGTGCGACTTTTGTAAAGCTGCTTACTGACAGATAAACTGCTACCGTCAAACCACATTTATTACTGTCTTAAAGGGCCAATCATAAATCTGACTTAGCTAAAACTGACTTTAGCCATATGTGAAAGTAGAGTGAGCGGTCAGAGTAGTGATAAATCTGGCCCATTGTGTTTACTAAGATTGCACCTCAATCAACAATTTATAGGATCATCAAGAACTTCAAGGAAAGAGGTTCAATTCTTGTTAAAAAGGCTTCAGGGCGTCCAAGAAAGTCCAGCAAGCGCCAGGATCGTCTCCTAAAGAGGATTCAGCTGGGGGATCGGAGTGCCACCAGTGCAGAGCTTGCTCAGGAATGGCAGCAGACAGGTGTGAGCGCATCTGCATGCACAGTGAGGCGAAGACTTTTGGAAGATGGCCTGGTGTCAATAAGGGCAGCAAAGAAGCCACTTCTCTCCAAAAAAACATCAGGGACAGATTGATCTTCTGCAGAAAGTTTGGTAAATGGACTGCTGAGGACTGGGGCAAAGTCATATTCTCCGATGAAGCCTCTTTCCGATTGTTTGGGGCATCTGGAAAAAGGCTTGTCCAGAGAAGAAAAGGTGAGCGCTACCATCAGTCCTGTGTCATGCCAACAGTAAAGCATCCTGAGACAATTCATGTGTGGGGTTGCTTCTCATCCAAGGGAGTGGGCTCACTCACAATTTTGCCCAAAAACCATGAATGCCATGAATAAAGAATGGTACCAAAACACCCTCCAACAGCAACTTCTTCCAACAATCCAACAACAGTTTGGTGAAGAACAATACATTTTCCAGCATGATGGAGCACCGTGCCATAAGGCAAAAGTGATAATTAAGTGGCTCGGGGACCAAAACATTGACATTTTGGGTCCATGGCCTGGAAACTCCCCAGATCTTAATCCCATTGAGAACTTGTGGTCAATCCTCAAGAGGCGGGTGGACAAACAAAAACCCACTAATTCTGACAAACTCCAATAAGTGATTATGAAAGAATGGGTTGCTATCAGTCAGGAATTGGCCCAGAGGTTGATTGAGAGCATGCCCAGTCGAATTGCAGAGGTCCTGAAAAAGAAGGGCCAACACTGCAAATACTGACTCTTTGCATAAGGCCTCATGCACACGACCGTATTTTTTCATGGTCCGCAAAAACGGGGTTCCGTTGGTCCGTGATCCGTGACCGTTTTTTCATCCGTGGGTCCTCCTTGATTTTTGGAGGATCCACGGACATGAAAAAAAAGTCGTTTTGGTGTCCGCTGGGCCATGCGGAGCCAAACGGATCCGTCCTGAATTACAATGCAAGTCAATGGGGACGGATCCGTTTGACGTTGACACAATATGGTGCAATTTCAAACGGGTCCGTACCCCAATGACTTTCAATGTAAAGTCAGGAGTCCCTATTATACCATCGGATCGGAGTTTTCTCCATCACCATGGGAACGCCTCTATGTTAGAATATACTGTCGGATAAGAGTTAGATCGTGAAACTCATATCCGACAGTATATTCTAACACAGAGGCGTTCCCATAGTGATGGGGATGCTTCTAGTTAGAATATACTACGAACTGTGTACATGACTGCCCCCTGCTGCCTGGCAGCACCCGATCTCTTACAGGGGGCTGTGATCCCCCCTCCCTCCCCAGTTTGAATATCACTGGTGGCCAGTGTGCGGCCCCCACCCCGGCCCCCCCTCCCTCCCTCTATTGTATTATCATTGGTGGCCAGTGTGCAGCCCCCCCTCCCTCTATTGTAATATCATTGGTGGCCAGTGTGCGGCCTCCCCCGGCCCCCCTCCCTCCCTTTATTGTATTATCATTGGTGGCCAGTGTGTGGCCTCCCCGGCCCCCCCTCCCTCTATTGTAATATCATTGGTGGCCAGTGTGCGGCCTCCCCTCCCACCCTTCCGATCATTGGTGGCAGCGGAGAGTTCCGATCGGAGTCCCAGTTTAAGCTCCGGAGAGCTCCGATCGGTAACCATGGCAACCAGGACGCTACTGCAGGCCTGGTTGCCATGGTTACTTAGCAATATTACAATATTAGAAGCATCATACTTACCTGCTGCGCTGTCTGTGACCGGCCGGGAGCTCCTCCTACTGGTAAGTGACAGGTCTGTGCGGCGCATTGCTTAATGATCTGTCACTTACCAGTAGGAGGAGCTCCCGGCCGGTCACAGACAGCGCAGCAGGTAAGTATGATGCTTCTAATATTGTAATATTGCTAAGTAACCATGGCAACCAGGCCTGCAGTAGCGTCCTGGTTGCCATGGTTACCGATCGGAGCCCCAGAGCGATTAAACTGGGACTCCGATCGGAATCTCCGCTGCCACCAATGATCAGGGGGGGAAGGGGAGAGGGGAGGCCACACACTGGCCACCAATGATATTAATACAATAGAGGGGGGACCGGGGGGGGCCGCACACTGGCCACCAATGTTAATACAATAAAGGGAGGGAGGGGGGCCGGGGGAGGCCGCACACTGGCCACCAATGATATTACAATAGAGGGAAAGGGGCCGGGGGGCCGCACTGGCCACCAATGAAATTAAAACTGGGGAGGAAGGGGGGTCTGCCCCCTGCTGCCTGGCAGCCCCTGATCTCTTACAGGGGGCTGTGATCCGCACAATTAACCCCTTCAGGTGCAGCACCTGAGGGGTTAATTGTGCGGGTCACAGCCCCCTGTAAGAGATCGGGTGCTGCCAGGCAGCAGGGGGCAGTCATGTACACAGTTCGTAGTATATTCTAACTAGAAGCGTCCCCATCACTATGGGAACGCATCTGTGTTAGAATATACTGTCGGATATGAGTTTTCACGAAGTGAAAACTCATCTCTGAAAAAGCTTTTATGCAGACGGATCTTCGGATGCGTCTGTATGAAAGTAACCTACGGCCACGGATCACGGATGCGGATGCCAATCTTGTGTGCATCCGTGTTCTTTCACGGACCCATTGACTTGAATGGGTCCGTGAACCGTTGTCAGTCCAAAAAATAGGACAGGTCATATTTTTTTGACGGACAGGAAACACGGATCACGGATGCGGCTGCAAAACGGTTCATTTTCCGATTTTTCCACGGACCCATTGAAAGTCAATGGGTCTGTGAAAAATAACGGAAAACGGCACAACGGCCACTGATGCACACAACGGTCGTGTGCATGAGGCCTAAATGTCATGTAATTGTCGATAAAAGCCTTTGAAACGTATGAAGTGCGTGTAATTATATTTCACTACATCACAGAAACAACTGAAACAAAGATCTAAAAGCAGTTTAGCAGCAAACTTTGTGAAAACTAATATTTGTGTCATTCTTAAAACTTTTGGCCACGAATAGAATCTGCCGCAACTGCAGAGCAGTAGATAAACCATATATGTGCTCCTGCAGTTGATAAAACTCCTGATTCTGTATTGGATACCCGCAAATTCAATACACTTTTTTGGGGAATTATATTTACATAGTGAACAGCTGCCACATCTAAAATTACCCTTTGGTATATTGTCCATAAGCCAGTTATTACTTTTAATGGGCTAAAACCTGCTCCTCACAAGTTTATCCTTTTTTTTTTTATATTTGTATCTTTATTGTTTTTCTTAATAGAACAAATGTAAAAAAGTTATCTGGTCACAGCAGATGGGTACATATAACAAGTATATTTAAAGCAATGCATCACTTTGATGCTAAAACAGCGTATATACATGTAAAGGCATCTACATCTCGTAGTTCCCTCAATTAGTATCAATTCGCTGTCACATATATCAAGACCAAGACCCATCCCTGCCCCTGACTTCCAAAAAAACCCCTACGCATCCCCTCACCCAGCGTACCTGGCCTGGTACGGCCGCCACGAGGGGCGTTAGGGCGCTCATGTCCCTCTATTGGGTATTTTTCAAACCTTCATAAATGTCAAGTCCTATTTAATGTGGACTGATATGATGATATTCATTAAGAATGCACGACAGTTTGTTTGTTTAGTATTAGGACATAACCACATCGACAGCAAAAGGGGGGTCATCAGTTCCAGTCAGGGTGTGCCCCTCTCGCCACTTCCCCCATCCATCTATCTATACTCCCATTTCTGTGGTGTAGCTCCGTTTCATGCCCTCAAAGTCTGTTATTCGTATCATTAAGTTTTGCCATTCATTTATTGATGGCGTCCTATCTTTCACCCATTGTCTCATGATTATTACCTTGGCCAATAAAAATCCCTTCAGCCAATAAGCCTGTTCATTTTTGGTAGTTCTTTTTTTGTACTCGGAAGGGAGAAGTCCAAGCACAACTGCTTGGATAGTTAAGGGGGGGTTATTCCCACTGTGTGCCGCCATCGCCTGGAATATATTACCCCAAAAGAGCTTAATAACTGGGCAGTCCCACAGCATATGTACAAACCCGGCGGCTACCAGAGAGCATTTCAAGCAACTAAATTCTTGTCCCTTGTTACTATGCATTTTAGATAAGAGACTCGGGGTAACGTATAAACGGTGTATTATTTTAAATTGTGTCAGCCGATGTTGTCTCGAAGGCGAAGCCTTCTTGATGTTTTGATATATTTCCCGCCATTGTGAAGAATTGCATTCCCCTATATCCACCTTCCATTTATCTACACTTTTAAATTTAGTGACCGTGCTGAGTTCCTCAATGAATCTCTTATATATTAGTGAGATCTTGACTTTATTGCCTACTATATTGTGACAAAATAATAAAAACCTCTGAGTGGTTGCTATAAAAGGTATTTTTTTAAGTGTACATGCTAATGCATGTTGTACTTGAAAGTATCTATATTGTTCTAGTGCAGTTATTGGTGTGTGTTGAAACAATTCCCCTATTAATTTAATTTTCCCTTTCGTGTATATGTGTGAAAATAACGTGATACCTTTTCGAGTCCAGTAATAATTTTCGTTAAGTGCCAAGAATTCTGTTAACGCAGGGTTATCCCATAGCGGGGAGAAATCCAGAATTTGGGGGGCCTGGATAAGTGCCTTGATTTTATTCCAGGTTTTCTGTAGCGCAGCCCCGATGGGGCAGCAAATATCTGTACGCTCCAGAAGCCCAGATTCCAGTATACTGAATATATTATATGTATGCTGTTGAAGTTGCCCAGAAATATGGGATAATAATACTCCATCCCCGGTATTGACGCACCACTGTAGTTGTGAACACAAGTAGTAGATTTGAAAATGGGGCAGGCCTAGGCCGCCATCACTTGCCGCCATTCGCAAGTATTGTAGCTTAATGCGGACCCTTTTTCTGCCCCATATCAAGTCATTAATCAATCGATCAATCAAATTAAAGACGCTGTCTTCAATCCAGGCAGGGCAGGCGCTAACCGTATACAATATCCAAGGCAACAGAACCATTTTGATCAAAGCTATCCTGTTAATCTGCGAAAGCGGAAGTTTCTGCCATACCCTTATTTTTTCCCTTATTTTCCCAACTAGAGGGGTGATATTTAGTGTATTATAGTCCCTGATGGTGTTGCTAATTTTTATTCCTAAATAGTCTAAGTGGTCTGTTGGAGTGATAGTTCTAACTCTAAGATCATTCAAGGGGGGCATCCGATTCAGGGGGAAGAGAACAGATTTTGTCCAGTTTATGTCATATCCGGCAACTCTACCAAATTCCTCTGCTATCCGCATAACGTCTGGGACACTTCTCCATCCGTCATTCAGATAGAGCAGCACGTCGTCTGCATATAGGCAGATCTTATCATCCGTCCCTCTCCCCCCAAACCCCACTATACAAGGTTCAGCCCGTATCCTACAGGCGAAGGGTTCCATAAAAATTGAAAAGAGGAGTGGAGAGAGGGGACATCCCTGCCGTGTCCCCCGCTTTAGGGAGACGGCAGGGGTGAGCACCCCATTAACCTTGATTCTGGCTGTTGCATCTCTATATAGCAATTTAACCCATCTGATAAATTCCTGACCCAGATTCATCTTATACATAACACGCCAGAGGAAGGACCACTCCACCCGGTCGAACGCCTTAGCGGCGTCCAATGACAGGATGGAGCGGTCTTCCCCCGCTCCAATCTGAATGTTAAGAATGGTCCGGCGTATATTTGTCTGGATCTGTCGCCCGGGGATAAACCCTGTCTGGTCTGTGTGGACTAAGCTAGTTATTACTTTTTTTAACCTGTTGGAGAGAACCTTTGCAATTACTTTATAATCTGCATTAAGCAGCGATATAGGGCGGTAATCTTCAACTCTGTTGCCATTTTTCCCTTTCTTAAGGATCAATGTGACCGTTGCCTCTGTCAAGGACGGGGGTAGCTTTCCACATTTGCTAGATTCATTCAGGACCTGCAGCAGCCCGGGCAGGAGCACCCCTGCATGACTCTTATATATGCCAAACGGCAATCCGTCCGCTCCGGGCACCGAGGAGCCCCTAGTCTCGAATAGAGCGGCCTGTAGCTCGTCCAAGGAAATGGGGGCATTCAAGGGAGCCGAGACGTCGTCCGGCAGCACCGGCATCTTAACCTGATCTAAGAAATCGTCTATCTTGGCCTCTGCATCCCTCACTCCGGAGCGATACAAATTACCAAAATAGTTTAAAAATTCTCCCTCCATCTCCACTCCACCTTCCAATCTACGCCCATCACCCGTCAGTATTTGTCTAATTTTTTGGGGGGGCTTTTGATTCGCTATGATAGAGACCAATAACTTGCCCGGGGTGCCACCCTCACAGAAGTCTTTGTACCCCATGAAAAATAATTGGTTCTGAGCTTTTCCCCTCATAAAGGTTATATAGTGGTCTTTAGCCGCTTTTAACTTAGTGCGTGTGCTCACATCATGTGGTATTCGAATGCAACCCTCCAGATATGCAATATTTGCTTCTAGCTTTTTTTGCTCTTCAAAGAATTCATTTTTTTTCTTTTTTACTCTAGAAAAATAAAGCCCGCGGATAAACGCCTTCATGGCATCCCAAACGTAATAAACGTGTGTTGTACCAATGTTCTCTTGCCAGAATTGTGTGAGTTCTTTGTCGATCCCGACAGAATCATTTAATATGGTTAACCAGTGCTCATTTAATCTGAACGATCTGGTGGTACCAGCTTGTTGTCCGGTCTTCATCACCAGTATAATCGGTGAGTGATCGGAAATGCCATGGATCTCGTATGTCATTTTTAGGATGGAATCGAGCATCTCGCCATTGGCCAAGGCAATATCAATCCTGGACATAGCACTATATGCTTTACTAAAGCAAGAGTACACCTGTTTGTTGCCGTAAAGCCATTGCCAGATATCTATTAGTCCTATCTCCTCACAAAACCCTCGGAGTAATGCGTGCTTTCCCTGCGCACCTTTCCCCGCGGCTGAAATTCTATCCAGCTCCGGGTCCAGTACGCAGTTAAAGTCACCGCCTATTAATACCGGAGACCGCTCCTTGTTATGCATAAAAAGCGTCAACTGCTTTAAGACTGTCATTGCAAATGGTGGCGGGATGTACAGGAAAGCAAGGACACACCTTCTACCGTTCCATTGGGCATGAAGAAAAATAAATCTCCCATCTCTATCAATCAACTGGTCCAGTAGGATGAAGTCAAGGCTTTGATGTATATACACACTGACCCCTCGAGAATATGACGAGAAGCCGGAGTGGAACTGATGCCCTGCCCATCTCTTTATTAGATAATCTTGGATATCAGGTGTAGCATGCGTTTCCAAAAGGGCCACTATTGCGGGGAGGTGCCGTGTAATCAGGTCAAAGACCACAACACGTTTTGTTTTATCACCCAGTCCACGTACATTCCATATCATAACTCTGTTATTAGTCATGCTGTAAACTATAAAAGAAACGTCCATCGCCCCCAAGGGCAGCCGCAACCAGGCCAGGACCCACCCCCCCCACCCCCCCCACCCCCCCCCATCAACCCCACCCCCCGCCACCCCCCCATCCCCAAACTGGTTCACTGGTGCATAGCATCCGGTCAACCTCTTACATTACACCCATCCGTCCATGGGCCCGCCTCCGGCGCCCCACCCCCTCTCACCACGTCCAAACCCCACTCTTCAACCCCACCCAAACATGGTATTGTCTATACTTTAACAGAGTCCAGCCATACAAGGGCCTCTCTAGATTTATCAAAGAACATTACCGTATCCCCATACACCACTCTCAATTTTGCAGGGTACAACATGGAATATTTAATATTAGCCTCTCGTAATCTTTTCTTAATGTCGTAGTATTCCCTGCGCTTGTTTTGGGTGTCCCTGGAAAAATCGGGGTATATCTGTATCTGACTGCCATTGTAATCAATGTCCTGTAGTTCCCTCTTACGCCGAAGCACCCAATCCCTGTCACTGGAGGATACAATTCTGACCAGAAGGGGTCGAGGGGGACCTCCGGGTGGTGGCTTTTTAAACGGAATTCTGTGAGCTCTCTCCACGCTAAGCGCGGGGGTGTCCCCTCTGGCCCCCAGGGCCTCTGACAGCCATTTTTGTACAAAATTTACGGGGTTCTCCCCCTCTACTCCTTTAGGAAATCCCACTATTCTCAAATTGTTCCTGCGTGCTCTATCCTCCATTTCTGTCAGCTTCATACTGACCCGTTTGTTTTCCCTATCTAAATCCTCAATCTTGTTAGCCATCTGTTGCTGTTCTTTTTGGAGCTCAAGCAAGCCTGTTTCTACATGTTTAATGCTGGCCCTTGTTTTCTTCATATCGTCTCTGATGAGGGTTATCTCTGACTGTAGTGTCTTCACCGTGGTGGAGATGTCTATAACTGACTGGTTCGTGGTCTGTACTACCGTCAATATATCCACCAACTTGTCATCTATGGTGTCTAATCTGGAGGCATCGGGTTCCCTATTCTGCGCCATTTGTGTTAGCAAATCCCCCTACACTTCTGCCGGCTCCACTGTTTTTTTCTACCCTCTGGGCTTAGGTGTGGGGGATTTTAAATATTTTTCAATTCTAGCCTGTGGGCTACTTCCACCCCCGGCTTTTGGAGATCCAGTGCCCACTGATTTTCTATTGTATTTGGGCGGCATGTTGTCCGTTATACTATTGTAGGACTATACAGCTCAGCCTTGGCACTGCCCTGAGTGTGGAACCCCCACTTATTACCACGCTACCAGTGCCACAGATATAGCGAGTGTCAAACAATCACTAGATTAGGCAAAGCCATATATAAATCCCTTATTAATGCTTTTTCAGAGTGGACAGGGGTCGACAAATAAATATAGGTGGGAAGCTTGAAATTGATACTTCACCCCGACCAGTCCGAAAAGCACCAATGGAAAAAAAAAAGGCATACAAGAGCAAATTCATCAAATTCATCCTAGGCCAGTATACTCGTGAAATATTCAGTTGAGCGTAAGGAAATGTCTAGGGTAGGGATGTTCAGCAACACCAGTTGCTACAGATGTTTAAGATAAGGAAAAGGGTCAGATAGAGGTCCCCTTTACTGCTGTCCTCATGCGGTAATCTCACGTGTTTGGCCTGGCAATGTATCAAGATTATCCAAAAATTAGTAGGTTATACACAATGATGAAGTGTTAATGTCAGCCGTAGACAAGCACAATCTCGTTAGTAGTCAGCTATAATCGGCCAAGAGTTATGGAGGGGAGGTATACAGGTTCAACAAAAAGACAATCTTCTCCTTAATCAGGTATAGGGGTGCGGGAGGCAGTGAATCACCGATCAAACTTCAATTCTGTAGTGGTCGGTAGCTTTGCTTGGCGCATAAGAGTGTGTATATAAAGGGGACACTCTCTTCACACCCTTAATACAGGGAGAAAAAGCGTTCATATTTCAGCCAGGGGTGCCATCAGGGGTATTAGTGGCATTTATAATATCACCGTATTTTCAAAACCAAGGTTTTTTTTTTGTTTTTTTTTCACTCTTTTTTCCGCTTGCTGCACCCCCCGCTTTTTTTTTTTCCCTCCAACCTAAACTTCAATTGGCTGTTATATCACCCATAGCTGGTGACCAGCTAGCCCCCTTCTTCATTGTCATCACTCCACTCCACGCTCTCACCAACCAAACGGTAGTGCTGCCACTCAGCACAAGGTTAATGTAATGGGTTAGTGTGTTAATGTTAATGGGGTTAAAGATGCACGTTGTCTCACCAATCTTCAGCCAACCGGCTAAGCAGTGGAGAGCAGAAGGTATGCAGCAGGTATGTAGCAGGTATACACCAGGGGGAGCCAGGGGTCCAGCTTGGCGACGCATACAGGGATGCAGTTGATGTCTTTAGATGGTCCAGGTCTTCTACAGACACGCATCTCCCGGCCTTCTACAGTGCGGTTAGACTGAGTAGCGCAGGTCGCATCTCCAGGGCCAGTCAGGGCCGTTCCGGACAATGTGCAGCGAGGGATCCCCGGTCCTCGTACAGCCCAGGTACAGTTCTAACACGCCGGAAGGTGGAGGACGCCAAAGGTGAAGCGGCGGTGGGCGATTTGGACACAGGGGCGGTACCCAGACGGACGCGCGGCGCGCCCACGTAGTCAAGTGCTACGTCATGCCGCTACGTTCCAAAGGCAAGTTTATCCTTAATTGTGTGGCTTCTTCTAAAGGATAAAAGTGGCTTATGTTCAGTGAGTTCGCCTAGAGTTGCATCCCTTCTCAAAATATCCCAATTTTTAAATATTACTGAACGGATATGTTCCGCCATGGGACTGTATTTAAAGGAGAATGCGAATCTGGTGCCCCCATTTTTGTCCTGCATCTGTTTGCTCCTACCATCACTTTTAGTAAGTAGATCGCCCTGAGAGAAACCCTCCTCTACTCTCTTCATATCCTTATTTAACGATTCTTCTGGTTAACCTCTCTCTATCAGACGTTGCTTTAACTCTAATGCTTGTTTGTGGTAGCCATCGTCCCTGCTGTTTATTCTCCTGAGTCTGATAAATTGGCCGTATGGTACGGCTCTTTTAACACTTCGTGGATGAAAGCTGTCGTGGTGGAGAAAGTAATTGGTCGCCGTGGGCTTACGGAAGCACTCCGTGACCAATCCGTCGCCCTCAACCACGACAGCCATGTCCAGGAATTCCAATCGTGTACCTCCAAAATTAAGAGTGAATGTCATTCCCATGTCATTCGCATTCAAATATTTCGCAAATTCACTACACTCAGCCTCCGTACCTTCCCATACTATGAATACATCATCCACAAAACGTAAATATGTTTTCAACTGGGGTAAAAACGGGTTCATAGTAGAATAAACAAATCTATCCTCTAATCTGGCAAGATACATATTTGCAAATGTACAGGAGACGGTGGTGCCAATAGCTGTACCCATAGCCGTACTTCTGCCTGTGGAGGTACCGCATACTTCACCTATTGCGAATTGAATTGTGTAGCTGTGCCGCCCCCTTCTACATTATATAATATATATTTCTTGTTGGAATGAAATAGGCCACTATACGCTTTAACCAGAAAACAATTAAATAGTGCAGTTCGTATATATTTTTTTTATTTTACTGAAATACGCCCATATACGCTTTTACCAGTAATAACTGCAACAGTGCAGTGTGTATATATTTGTCTTTTTTACTAAATTACGCCCCTATACACTTTCAACAGAAATAACTGCAACAGTGCAGTGCGTATATATTTTTCTTATTTTATTGAAATACGCCCCTATACGCTTTCACCAGAAATAACTGCAACAGTGCAGTGCGCATATATTTTTCTTATTTTATTGAAATTTGCCCCTATATGCTTTCACCAGAAATTACTACAACAGTGCAGTACGTATATATATATACTTCTTGTTGTACTGAATTACGCCCCTATATGCTTTCACCAGAAATAACTGCAACAGTGCAGTGTGTATATATTTTTCTTTGTTACTGAAATATGCCCCTATACGCTGTGAACAGAAATAACTGCAGAAGTGAAATGCGTATATATTTTTCTTGTAGTACTGAATAAGATACTAAGACATAAGCCTCTAAAGGCTTTTCAACATAAGACTTGCAGCCCAATAACAAAAAGCTTAAATGACAGAGCTATCTAATGACTATTTGGATCCCCAAATAACCGTTCCCTACACTTGTAAATCACTTTCCTATCAATGTACCTAGCGCCTTCTGACGTCTCTCCCTGCACTAAGATGCTGTGAAATGATTCCTCCCTATCCTTTCCCTGCACTTCTAAATAATTTTTTCTGTCTTTTTTTTTTTCACAATCGTTTTTCCAATAGCTGTCCCTAGCGCCTTCACACGTCTTCCCTGCACTCTGGATGCTGGAAAATGGCAGAATCTAAAATAGTTGCCGTATTCATAGTGCTGTGACATCACAGGGCTGGCTTCCTGCTGATTGGCTGCATGCAGGCATGTCAATCAGGGTGATCCCGCCTTTCCAGAGTTCCTTGCCCCAATGTCCTCAGTCCTCACACGTGTAGCCGCCATTTTAGGAAAATTGCGATTCATTACTGCGAAGCACAAGGAAATTCGCATTCATTGCGAATCAAATTTTTCCTGAAATTCTAAACGAATTCCACTTCGTCAGCTTTGATGCGCTCATCTCTAGTGAGGATGTTGAAACCTTATGGGTGGAAGTTCAAAGGGATATAAACACTGAAAAAATTATCTATAGAGCCCCTAACATCACAGAAGAGATAGAAGCTTGAGAATTTTGAATCTAGTTACATTGCAGTCAAAACTATGAAACTGAGGTCTGGCTGCAGCTGGAGCCACCACCTATTGCAATCTATCTGAAATCCACCTAGCAGCTTCCCGTAAACAAGAATTGAAGAGATTAGGAAGAAAGAAGCACCTTTGTTCTGCACAGTTTCTAAAAGATGGTTTGTTCCAGGAATATGCAGAAAATAATTCTCCCTTTATTTATAGGATTAGCGCTCCTTTAAAGGGAGTTTGTGTCCTGCAGCCATACTAACTAACTAAAAGGTGTATTTCTTTTGTCTATGCAAAAAGTTGGAGAGGATGGTTGCTGGTACCAGACACAATTTCTTCTAAAATTGGAAAATAACTGCTACTTTTGGATTTAACAATAGACACAGGAGGCCTATGCCTGTTACTGTTTGTCCCTTGGTGAAGGAAACCCAAAAATGGACAAGCGGAAGGCAACAGCGGAGGCCATAATTTTTGAGAAATGCCACAAAATGTTCTGCTTGAAAGTCAGACTGAAATTTTTTAAAATCAGTTATTGACTTAAGATGTGGCTTTCATGAGCTGCCAGAAAGTATGTTCCTACAGGCTTCTTTGATTTAAAGTGCTCCTAATATGAAAATTTCAGGTATTCTTTTATAGGGTTATGGAACTTGGGTTGTTGGTTGAAGAAAAGCACTGTCTGTATTTCCTGTTAGGGTATATCGACATCATAAATTAGGGTCTCCTCCCTCATTAAGTCTCCAGAGATGCAGTTTAGGAAATATCAATCATATATTTTATTGTGCCAGAGAGGCAATGTCCTTGTTACCCACAACGACCTATCAAAGTTACCTTTTACCTGAAAGTCAGGACAAGTGAATATGTTTTCTTCATGGAAGTCTTTTTCTATGAGGATGGTCTCCTTGTCATTCAACGTTAGAGATATTTTCACATTGCTTTCACCTTGAGCTCCCTCCAATTGTAAGCAGATGTGTTCAGGATGCTGGGCACGCAGCTCTGACGGGAAGATGGTAGCAAAGTGTCTGGAAAAGATGACATGGAAGATATGATTTCATTATAAAAAGTTTTAGGAGATAAAGGACTATCTTGGGACAATCCCATTAAGTATGGCAGGTCTATTGTCTTTAGTGGTAATAAATGTAAACTGCATAGTTCCAATATGGGCATTTATAGTGTATTAAATGTTATTGTAATATTATTTAAAGATGAACTATTGTTTATGTCACAAACTCACCTGTCCGGGTTTCAGTGGCACGATCTCTGGCTTCATCGTGGCCACGCAGGGGGAGAGGTGCTGATAAGCTATGCCCCCTGGGGCCGTGACAGCATCCTTAGCAACAGAATGCAATGCTCTGTCCCTCTACATAGCAAGCATGTTCGGGAGGAGATTAGCAGTCGGCTGATTGCTCAGCTTCTCTATTCCTATGTGCTAGTGTTTCTGACTAATGGAACGCCGAGTCATGATGAGTCAGGCTCTGATTATGGAACTCGGTTCTCTATTTAAACCCCTTCCTGTCCATACACCAGTGCCACTGACACCAGTTTATGACTCCCTAGCTGTGTTCCTGGTTCCTGTGCTTATCGGATTGCTGGTTCCTCTGACCACGGGGTGTCTTATAACCACTCTGTCTCTCGTTTGGTACTGCGTTGTCTGTCTGGTTTTTATCTTGGGTTGTCTTAAGACCACTCTCTGTCTCTTGTTCGGTACTGCATAGCCTGTCTGTTCTGACCCATTTACGTATGACCCTGTTTTAGTGTTGTTTTGTCTCTTGGTGTTTAACTGTTTTTGCACATAAGTAGCACAGAGACTGTTGACCAGTTGCAGTCTTGCTACCTTTGGCTTGTATTGCAAGTAGGTAGGAAAAGCGGGCTGGGTTGTGGGTCAGGGCTCACTGTCCATGTCTGTCCCTACCTACAGGCATTACAGTTTAAATATTTCGTATTTATGGTAAAGATATTTTCTGAGAAATCATGTGATTTTTTTTTTTTTTTCAGGTTCCTATCTATGTTTAGAAAAAAATCATACACTGGCCACTAGGCCTAAAATATGTCAAGACTTCCTGTTCTTTGAGGACAGCCATATGAGCCATAGATATAATAGACTTGAGGGGACACATTGACTTTTATGGAAGACTTTTCTAGGCATGCTCTGTCACCTGTGCAGATGTTAAGAGGGAGCAGACAGGCTGTAATATCACCTATTGGGAATGATGGATCCTGTGTTATCTACAAAAATAATCTATAGATAATATAATAATCTACAGAATATATATATATATACACACATACAGTTGCAAGAAAAGTATGTGAACCCTTTGGAATTATATTGATTTCTGCACAAATTGGTCATAAAATGTGATCTGATCTTCATCTAAGTCACAACAATAAACAATCACAGTCTGCTTAAACTAATAACCCACAAAGAATTAAATGTTACCATGTTTTTATTGAACACACCATGTAAACATTCACAGTGCAGGTGGAAAAAGTATGTGAACCCCTAGACTAATGACATCTCCAAGAGCTAATTGGAGTGAGGTGTCAGCCAACTGGAGTCCAATCAATGAGATGAGATTGGAGGTGTTTGTTACAGCTTCTCTGCCCTATAAAAAACACACACCAGCTCTGGGTTTGCTTTTCACAAGAAGCATTGCCTGATGTGAATGATGCTGTCACGGGGTTCCGAAGGTGCACTCGGTCCCCCATCGCCCGCAGACCTGTTGCTTAGCTTTGGGAATAAGGATCTGTGTTTGACCTCATTCCCAGGGCGGCTTTACTAGCTGGGTGGCTCCCTGCTCCTAAGTCTGCCTTGAGCGCCGAGCTGATCACTCGGTGCTCGACTGGTTGGTCTGTCGGTCATGTGACGCTGGCCACGTCACATGACCCTCACTCCCCACTATAAATACAGGCAGCCTGCTGGCTACAGGTTGCCTGTTAATTTCTAGGCTCCTGGCTATTTGTTGGACTGCTGAATACTTACCTGATCCTGTTCCTTGACCATCCTTTTGCCTGATCCTCCTGTACTGCGCATCCGTCCTGGTATTGTGACCTCGGCTCCCACCTGACTACTCTCTTAGGACTCCTCTTGTACTTCTCTGCTCTCCTGGTATTTATGACCCCGGCTTCTCCTGACCATTCTTTGCTTAATCCTTTGTACTTTGTAGCTTTCCTGGTATTGACTTGGTCCGTTCACGTCCTGTTGTTTGCCTGTCTGTAATCCCTGCACTTATTCCAAGTTAGGGATTGCCGTCCAGTTGTCCCCTGTCATTAGGACTCGCGAGGCAAGTAGGCAGGGCCAGGGGTAAGGGTGGAGCGCAGTGGTCACTTCCCTTCTCCCCTGTGTGTGTGTGTACGCGACCGTTACAGATGCCTCGCACAAAAGAGCTCTCAGAAGACCTACGATTAAGAATTGTTGACTTGCATAAAGCTGGAAAGGGTTATTCAAGTATATCCAAAAGCCTTGCTGTTCATCAGTCCATGGTAAGACAAATTGTCTATAAATGGAGAAAGTTAAGCTCTGCTGCTACTCTCCCTAGGGGTGGCCGTCCTGTAAAGATGACTGCAAGAGCACAGCGCAGACTGCTCAATGAGGTGAATAAAAATCCTAGAGTGTCAGCTAAATACTTACAAAAGTCTCTGGCATATGCTAAAATCCCTGTTAGCGAATCTATGATACGTAAAACACTAAACAAGAATGGATTTCATAGGAGGATACCACAGAGGAAGCCACTGCTGTCCAAAAAAAACAATGCTGCACATTTACAGTTTGCACAAGAGCACTTGGATGTTCCACAGCAGTATTGGCAAAATATTCTGTGGACAGATGAAACCAAAATTAAGTTGTTTGGAACAAACACACAACACTATGTGTGGAGAAAAAGAGCCACAGCACACAAACGTCAAAACCTCATCCCAACTGTGAAGTATGGTGGTGGGGGCATCATGGTTTGGGGCTGCTTTGCTGCGTTAAGGCCTGGACGGATTGCTATCATCGAAGGAAAAATGAATTCACAAGTTTATCAAGACATTTTGCAGGAGAACTTAAGGCCATCTATCCACCAGCTGAAGCTCAACCGAAGATGGGTGTTGCAACAGGACAACGACCCAAAGCATAGAAGTAAATCAACAACAGAATGGCTTAAACAGAAGAAAACACGCCTTCTGGAGTGGCCCAGTCAGAGTCCTGACCTCAACCCGATTGAGATGCTGTGGCATGACCTCAAGAAAACGATTCACACCAGACATCCCAAGAATATTGCTGAACTGAAACAGTTCTATAAAGAGGAATGGTCAAGAATTACTCCTGACCGTTGTGCACGTCTGATCTGCAACTACAGGAAACATTTGGTTGAAGTTATTGCTGTCAAAGTAGGTTCAACCAGTTATTAAATCCAAGGGTTGACATACTTTTTCCACCTGCACTGTGAATGTTTACATGGGGTGTTCAATAAAAACATGGTAACATTTAATTATTTGTGTGTTATTAGTTTAAGTAGACTGTGATTGTCTATTGTTGTGACTTAAATTAAGAACAGATCACATTTTATGACCAATTTGTGCAGAAATCCATATCATTCCAAAGGGTTCACATACTTTTTCTTGCAACTGTATATATATATATATATATATATATATATATATATATCAACTGTGAACTGTGCCTGCTGCATGTCATATAGTGTACCACTGCCACACCCCCTGTATCGCAGGAGGCAGCAACAGACACAGTTCATGGGGGTAAGGTAGTGGTACACTATCAAATAATCAGCAGCAGGCACAGTTCATAGTGGGGTAAGGTTGTGGTACCCTATATAATAAGTTGCAGCAGGCACAGTTCATAGTGGGATAAGGTGATGGTACACTACATAATAAGAAGCAGGCACAGATCAAGTGGGGTATGGTTGTGTACACTATATAATAAGTTGCAGCAGGCACAGTTCATGGGGCTATGGTGGTGGTACAATATATAATACGTGGCAGCAGGCACAGTTCATGGGGGTTAGGGGCATGCTACAGCTGCTTTTTTTATTCAAAGCCTCTCAGGCACCAGGAAGGCACCCAGCCCAACCCATGATTTATTTATTTTTTGTAAAATTACAGTGTGCTTTTCCT
Source organism: Bufo bufo (assembly GCF_905171765.1). Taxonomy (NCBI): domain Eukaryota; kingdom Metazoa; phylum Chordata; class Amphibia; order Anura; family Bufonidae; genus Bufo; species Bufo bufo. The sequence goes on from NC_053394.1 coordinate 53,822,806, forward strand.
GTGTAGAGCTTGCTGTCACTTTGGCAGCTCTTCACAGAGTTGGAGCCTGGAGTCACTATGGTGATGCTGGTCCCCCGTTAGGTCACATGCAGGGCCAGAACAAAGTCCTGTGGATAACTGTGTTGGCACTGCTCTGTAAAGTTTCTCTGCTTGGCATTAGGTTAGCCAATCAACAGCAGACTTTGCTTGCACTCAGGCATTCCCATAGTGGTGAATGGAGAGGTGGCCGTGGATGTCCGATGCACTCTACATTTACCACCATGGGGCTATTTCCATAACTCCTATAGCAGTGAAAGTAGAGCATGCCGCAAATGCACAGTGTGCTCTTTTTCACTTCATTCTGGAGATATGAGTGGTTTTTAGAGAACAGGCCCACATCTATCTGACATTAATGGCATACAGTGCCTTGCAAAATTATTCACCCCCCTTGACTTTTTTCATATTTTGGTGCCTCACAACCTGGAATTAAAATGGATTGTTTAAGGATTTGCATCATTTAATTTACAGAACATGCCCACAACTTTGAAGATGTTTTTTTTTAATTTTATTGTGAAGCAAATAACAAATAGGACAGAATAACAGAAAAAGTCAATGTGCATAACTATTCACCCCCCTAAAGTCAATACTTTGTAGAGCCACCTTTTGCGGCAATCACAGCTCCAAGTCGCTTTGGATAAGTTTCTATGAGCTTGCAACACATCTTACCACTGGGATTTTTGCCCATTCCTCCTTGCAAAACTGCTCCAGCTCTGTCAAGTTGGATGGTTTATGCTTGTGAACAGCAATCTTTAAGTCTGACCACAGATTTTGTATTGGATTAAGATCTGGGGTTTGACTAGGCCATTCCAACACATTTACATGTTTCCCCTTAAAACACTCAAGTGTTGCTTTAGCAATGTGTTTGGGGTCATTGTCCTGCTGGAAGGTGAACCTCCGTCCTAGACTCAAGCACAGAGTGGTAAAGGTTTTGCTCAAGAATATCCCTGTATTTAGCACCATCCATCTCTCCCTCAACTCTGACCAGTTTCCCTGTCCCAGATGCTGAAAAACATCCCCAGAGCATGATGCTGCCACCACCATGTTTCACTGTGGGGATGGTGTTCTTTGGGTTATGTGATGTGCTGGGTTTGCGCCAGACATAGCGTTTTCTTTGATGGCCGAAAAATTCTATTTTAGTCTCATCAGACCAGAGCACCTTCCTCCATACATTCTGGGAGTCTCCCACATGCCTTTTCGCAAACTCACAACGTGCCTTATTGTTTTTAGTTAAAAGTAATGGCTTTCTTCTGGCCACTCCGCCATAAACCTCAACTCTATGGAGCGTACAGCTTATTGTTGTCCTATGTACAGATACTCCAGTCTCTGCTGTGGAACTCTGCAGCTCCTCCAGGGTTACCTTAGGTCTCTGTGCTGCTTCTTGGATTAATGCCCTCCTTGCCTGGTCCGTGAGTTTTAGTGGGCGGCCGTCTCTTGGCAGGTTTGCTGTTGTGCCATGTTTTTTCATTTGGTTATGATAGATTTGATGGTGCTCCTGGGGATCATCAAAGATTAGAATATTTTTTTATAACCTAACCCTGACTTGTACTTCTCAACAACATTGTCTCTTATTTTTTTGGAGAGTTCCTTGGTCTTCAAGGCAGTGTTTGGCTAGTGATGCCTCTTGCTTAGGTGTTGCAGCCTCTAGGGCCTTTCAAAAAAGGTGTGTATATGTAATGACAGATCATGTGACTCTTAGATTGCACATAGGTGGACATCATTTCACTAATTATGTGACTTTTTAAGGTAATTGGTTGCACCAGAACATTTTATGGGCTTCCTAAAAAAAGGGGGTGAATACATACATACATGCCAATTTTCTGTTTTCTATTTCTAAACAATAGTTTTATTTATATATTTTTCTCATTTCACTTCACCAGCTTAGACTATTGTGCTCTGATTAGAGTTGAGCGAACACCTGGATGTTCGGGTTCAAGAAGTTCGGCCGAACTTCCCGGAAATGTTCGGGTTCGGGATCCGAACCCGATACGAACTTCAACCCGAACCCGAACCCCATTGAAGTCAATGGGGACCCTAACTTTTGGGCACTAAAAAGGCTGTAAAACAGCCCAGGAAAGAGCTAGAGGGCTGCAAAAGGCAGCAACATGTAGGTAAATCCCCTGCAAACAAATGTGGATAGGGAAATGAATTAAAATTAAAATTAAAAAAATAAAAATGAACCAATATCAATTGGACAGAGGTCCCATAGCAGAGAATCTGGCTTCACGTCAGCAGAGAATCAGTCTCTTCATGCCATAGCAAAGAATCTGGCTTCATGTCAGCAGAGAATCAGTCTCTTCATGCCATAGCAGAGAATCTGGCTTCATGTCAGCGCAGAATCAGTCTTCATGTCATAGCAGAGAATCAGGCTTCACGTCACCCACCACTGGAACGGGCCACTGTCACACATTTAGGCCCCGGCACGCAGGCAGAGGAGAGAGGTCCCGTAACAGAGAATGTAACCTGATGTCAGCACAGAATCTGTCTTCATGTCATAGCAGAGAATCAGGCTTCACGTCACCCACCACTGGAACAGGCCACTGTCACACATTTAGGCCATGGCACCCAGACAGAGGAGAGCGGTCCTGTAACAGAGAATCTGGCCTTATGTCAGCGCAGAATCTGTCTTCATGTTATAGCAGAGAATCAGGCTTCACGTCACCCACCACTGGAACAGGCCACTGTCACACATTTAGGCCCAGGCACCAAGGCAGAGGAGAGAGGTCCCGTAACAGAGAATCTGGCCTTATGTCAGCGCAGAATCTGTCTTCATGTCATAGCAGAGAATCAGGCTTCACGTCAGCCACCACTGGAACAGGCCACTGTCACACATTTAGGCCCAGGCACCCAGACAGAGGAGAGAGGTCCCGTAACAGAGAATCTGGCCTTATGTCAGCGCAGAATCTGTCTTCATGTCATAGCAGAGAATCAGGCTTCACGTCACCCACCACTGGAACAGGCCACTGTCACACATTTAGGCCCAGGCACCCAGACAGAGGAGAGGTTCATTCAACTTTGGGTTGCCCCGCAATATAATGGTAAAATGAAATTAAAAATAGTATTGATTGAGGAAGTGCCCTGGAGTAGAATAATATATTATTAAGGGGAGGTAGTTAATATCTAATCTGCACAAGGGATGGACAGGTCCTGTGGGATCCATGCCTGGTTCATTTTTATGAACGTCAGCTTGTCCACATTGGCTGTAGACAGGCGGCTGCGTTAGTCTGTAATGACACCCCCTGCCGTGCTGAATACACGTTCAGACAAAACGCTGGCCGCCGGGCAGGCCAGCACCTCCAAGGCATAAAAGGCTAGCTCTGGCCACGTGCACAATTTGGAGACCCAGAAGTTGAATGGGGCCGAACCATCAGTCAGTACGTGGAGGGGTGTGCACAGGTACTGTTCCACCATGTTAGTGAAATGTTGCCTCCTGCTAACACGTTCCGTATCAGGTGGTGGTGCACTTAGCTGTGGCATGTTGACAAAACCTTTCCACATCTCTGCCATGCTAACCCTGCCATCAGAGGAGCTGGGCGTGACACAGCTGCGTTGGCGACCTCTTGCTCCTCCTCTGCCTTCGCCTTGGGCTTCCACTGGTTCCCCTGTGACATTTGGGAATGCTCTCAGTAGCGCGTCTACAAACGTGCGCTTGTACTCGCGCATCTTCCTATCACGCTCCAGTGTAGGAAGTAAGGTGGGCACATTGTCTTTGTACCAGGGATCCAGCAGGGTGGCAACCCAGTAGTCCGCACACGTTAAAATGTGGGCAACTCTGCTGTCATTGAGCAGGCACTGCAGCATATAGTCGCTCATGTGTGCCAGGCTGCCCAGAGGTAAGGACAAGCTGTCCTCTGTGGGAGGCGTATCGTCATCGTCCTGTGTTTCCCCCCAGCCACGCACCAGTGATGGGCCCGAGCTGCTTTGGGTGCCACCCCGCTGTGAACATGCTTCATCCTCATCCTCCTCCACCTCCTCCTCATCATCCTCGTCCTCTTCGTCCTCCAGTAGTGGGCCCTGTCTGGCAACATTTGTACCTGGCCTCTGGTGTTGCAAAAAACCTCCCTCTGAGTCACTTTGAAGAGACTGGCCTGAAAGTGCTAAAAATGACCCCTCTTCCTCCTCTTCCTTCTGGGCCACCTCCTCTTCCATCATCGCCCTAAGTGTTTTCTCAAGGAGACATAGAAGTGGTATTGTAACGCTGATAACGGCGTCATCGCCACTGGCCATGTTGGTGGAGTACTCGAAACAGCGCAACAGGGCACACAGGTCTCGCATGGAGGCCCAGTCATTGGTGTTGAAGTGGGTCTGATCCGCAGTGCGACTGACCCGTGCGTGCTGCAGCTGAAACTCCACTATGGCCTGCTGCTGCTCGCACAGTCTGTCCAGCATATGCAAGGTGGAGTTCCACCTGGTGGGCACGTCGCATATGAGGCGGTGAGCGGGAAGGCCGAAGTTACGCTGTAGCGCAGACAGGCGAGCAGCGGCAGGGTGTGAACGCCGGAAGCGCGAACAGACGGCCAGCACTTTATGCAGCAGCTCTGACATGTCGGGGTAGTTGCGAATGAACTTCTGCACCACCAAATTCAGCACATGCGCCAGGCAAGGGATGTGTGTCAAACCGGCTAGTCCCAGAGCTGCAACGAGATTTCGCCCATTATCGCACACCACCAGGCCGGGCTTGAGGCTCACTGGCAGCAACCACTCGTCGGTCTGTTGTTCTATACCCCGCCACAACTCCTGTGCGGTGTGGGGCCTGTCCCCCAAACATATGAGTTTCAGAATGGCCTGCTGACGTTTACCCCGTGCTGTGCTGAAGTTGGTGGTGAAGGTGTGTGGCTGACTGGATGAGCAGGTGGAAGAAGAGGAGAAGGAAGCTGAGTAGGAGGAGGAGGAGACAGGAGGCAAAGAATGTTGCCCTGCGATCCTTGGCGGCGGAAGGACGTGCGCCAAATAGCTCTCCGCCTGGGGCCCAGCCGCCACTACATTTACCCAGTGTGCAGTTAGGGAGATATAGCGTCCCTGGCCGTGCTTACTGGTCCACGTATCTGTGGTTAGGTGGACCTTGCCACAGATGGCGTTGCGCAGTGCACACTTGATTTTATCGGACACTTATTTGTGCAGGGAAGGCACGGCTCTCTTGGAGAAGTAGTGGCGGCTGGGAACAACATACTGTGGGACAGCAAGTGACATGAGCTGTTTGAAGCTGTGTGTGTCCACCAGCCTAAATGACAGCATTTCATAGGCCAGTAGTTTAGAAATGCTGGCATTCAGGGCCAGGGATCGAGGGTGGCTAGGTGAGAATTTACGCTTTCTCTCAAATGTTTGTGAGATGGAGAGCTGAACGCTGCCGTGTGACATGGTTGAGATGCTTGGTGACGCAGGTGGTGGTGTTGGTGGTACATCCCATGTTTGCTGGGCGGCAGGTGCCAACGTTCCTCCAGATGCGGAGGAAGAGGCCGAGGCGGCGGCAGCAGCAGCAGAAGAGGCCGAGGCGGCAGCAGCAGAAGAGGTAGCAGGGGGAGCCTGAGTGACTTCCTTGTTTTTAAGGTGTTTACTCCACTGCAGTTCATGCTTTGCATGCAGGTGCCTGGTCATGCAGGTTGTGCTAAGGTTCAGAACGTTAATGCCTCGCTTCAGGCTCTGATGGCACAGCGTGCAAACCACTCGGGTCTTGTCGTCAGCACATTGTTTGAAGAAGTGCCATGCCAGGGAACTCCTTGAAGCTGCCTTTGGGGTGCTCGGTCCCAGATGGCGGCGGTCAGTAGCAGGCGGAGTCTCTTGGCGGCGGGTGTTCTGATTTTGCCCACTGCTCCCTCTTTTGCTACGCTGTTGGCTCGGTCTCACCACTGCCTCTTCCTCCGAACTGTGAAAGTCAGTGGCACAACCTTCATTCCATGTGGGGTCTAGGACCTCATCGTCCCCTGCATCGTCTTCCACCCAGTCTTGATCCTTGACCTCCTGTTCAGTCTGCACACTGCAGAAAGACGCAGCAGTTGGCACCTGTGTTTCGTCATCATCAGAGACGTGCTGAGGTGGTATTACCATGTCCTCATCATCAGGAAAAATAAGTGGTTGTGCGTTAGTGCATTCTATCTCTTCCACCCCTGGGGAAGGGCTAGGTGGATGCCCTTGGGAAACCCTGGCAGCAGAGTCTTCAAACAGCATAAGAGACTGCTGCATAACTTGAGGCTCAGACAGTTTCCCTGATATGCATGGGGGTGATGTGACAGAACGATGGGCTTGGTTTTCATGCGCCATCTGTGCGCTTTCTGCAGAAGACTGGGTGGGAGATAATGTGAACGTGCTGGATCCACTGTCGGCCACCCAATTGACTAATGCCTGTACCTGCTCAGGCCTTACCATCCTTAGAACGGCATTGGGCCCCACCAAATATCGCTGTAAATTCTGCTGGCTACTGGGACCTGAGGTAGTTGGTTCACTAGGACGTGTGGCTGTGGCAGAACGGCCACGTCCTCTCCCAGCACCAGAGGGTCCACTAACACCACCACGACCATGTCCACGTCCGCGTCCGCGTCCCTTATTAGATGTTTTCCTCATTGTTCCCGTTCACCACAATTTTGAGAATGGCAAATTTGGGAATGCTTTTTCAACCCAGAACAAAAAGTCTGCTTTTACGGTCACTACAAATAACTTGACCAGCTAAAACTGTGCAGATTTGGTTGAATAGAGATGTGAGACCTGTTTTTTTTTTTGCGCTGTGTGACAGTTATAGGTTTAATCACAGAATGACACTTCTATCAGCACGCTAGCGTTTGTCTTAGGTTTTTCTGAATGACACTATCAATACCTTCAATGTAAGATTTTCTTTTTGGGATAGATTTCAAGTAGGCCTCAAATACCACAAACTAGTTATTTTCAGAATGGCAAATTTGGGAATGCTTTTTCAACCCAGAACAAAAAGTCTGCTTTTACGGTCACTACAAATAACTTGACCAGCTAAAACTGTGCAGATTTGGTTGAATAGAGATGTGAGACCTGTTTTTTTTTGCGCTGTGTGACAGTTATAGGTTTAATCACAGAATGACACTTCTATCAGCACGCTAGCGTGTGTCTTAGGTTTTTCTGAATGACACTATCAATACCTTCAATGTAAGATTTTCTTTTTGGGATAGATTTCAAGTAGGCCTCAAATACCACAAACTAGTTATTTTCAGAATGGCAAATTTGGGAATGCTTTTTCAACCCAGAACAAAAAGTCTGCTTTTACGGTCACTACAAATAACTTGACCAGCTAAAACTGTGCAGATTTAGTTGAATAGAGATGTGAGACCTGTTTTTTTTTGCGCTGTGTGACAGTTATAGGTTTAATCACAGAATGACACTTCTATCAGCACGCTAGCGTGTGTCTTAGGTTTTTCTGAATGACACTATCAATACCTTCAATGTAAGATTTTCTTTTTGGGATAGATTTCAAGTAGGCCTCAAATACCACAAACTAGTTATTTTCAGAATGGCAAATTTGGGAATGCTTTTTCAACCCAGAACAAAAAGGCTGCTTTTACGGTCACTACAAATAACTTGACCAGCTAAAACTGTGCAGATTTGGTTGAATAGAAATGTCAGGTCTATTTTTTAGGCGCTGGGTGACAGGCTCAACTTGCCCCTGATGTAATATATGGCCAAAAAATAACCACACTTTTGATGGTTAAATGCACTTGGGTGACACAGGCTCAGCCTGCACCAGATGTAGTATATGGCCAAAAAATAATCAGACTGTTGATGGTTAAATGCACTTGGGTGACACAGGCTCAGCCTGCACCAGATGTAGTATATGGCCAAAAAATAATCAGACTGTTGATGGTTAAATGCACTTGGGTGACACAGGCTCAGCCTGCAGCTGATGTAGGATATAGCACAAAATAACCACACTATCGATGGTTAAATACACTTGGGTGACACAGGCTCAGCCTGCAGCTGATGTAGTATATGGCCAAAAAATAATCAGACTGTTGATGGTTACATGCACTTGGGTGACACAGGCTCAGCCTGCAGCTGATGTAGTATATGGCCAAAAAATAACCAGACTGTTGATGGTTAAATGCACTTGGGTGACACAGGCTCAGCCTGCAGCTGATGTAGGATATAGCACAAAATAACCACACTATCGATGGTTAAATACACTTGGGTGACACAGGCTCAGCCTGCAGCTGATGTAGTATATGGCCAAAAAATAATCAGACTGTTGATGGTTACATGCACTTGGGTGACACAGGCTCAGCCTGCATCTGATGTAGTATATGGCCAAAAAATAACCAGACTGTTGATGGTTAAATGCACTTCGGTGACACAGGCTCAGCCTGCAGCTGATGTAGGATATAGCACAAAATAACCACACTATCGATGGTTTAATACACTTGGTGATAGCTCGTGCTGGCGCACCACAAGTCACAAAATGGCCGCCGATCACCCCAGAAAAAAAGTGATCTAAAAACGCTCTGGGCAGCCTCAAAAAAGTGAGCAAGTCAATAATAGCACTTCAATGATCCACAGCTGCAGATCGATCACAGAATGAAGTCTTTTGGAGGAGTTAATCTGCCTAATCTCGCCCTAACGTCGCAGCTGCAACCTCTCCCTATACTGATCATAGCAGAGTGACGTGCGGCGCTACGTGACTCCAGCTTAAATAGAGGCTGGGTCACATGGTGCACTGGCCAATCACAGCCATGCCAATAGTAGGCATGGCTGTGATGGCCTCTTGGGCCAAGTAGTATGACGCTTGTTGATTGGCTGCTTTGCAGCCTTTCAAAAAGCGCCAAGAAAGCGCCGAACACCGAACCCGGACTTTTACGAAAATGTTCGGGTCCGTGTCACGGACACCCCAAAATTCGGTACGAACCCGAACTATACAGTTCGGGTTCGCTCATCCCTAGTAATGACAGATCATGTGACTCTTAGATTGCACATAGATAGACATCATTTCACTAATTATGTGACTTTTCAAGGTAATTGGTTGCACCAGAGCATTTTATGGACTTCCTAACAGAGGGGGTGAATACATACGCACATGCCAATTTTCTGTTTTCTATTTCTAAACAATAGTTTTATTTATATATTTTTCTCATTTCACTTCACCAGCTTAGACTATTGTGTTCTGATCCATCACATAAAATTCAGATTAACAAAACATTGAATTTAAGGCTGTAATGTAACAAAATACGAAAAAAGTCAATGGGGGTGAATGCTTTTGCAAGGTACTGTATCCTAGTGATAAAGTAGTGCAATAAAAATATGAAATATAATAGAAAATAAAAAACAACTACTGAACTTACAGATTTGCTTCCAATGTCCCCAAGATCTGCAATACGATCAACCCCACACAGAAGCTCCAGAGCCCCATTGTGCAAGTACTGTAGATGGGACGCTGTCTTCTGTCTTGTGGCTTTTTAAATATTTCATATTGTCTTTACACCCCCGGACAGTCTATGCACACGGAGGACATTGTACTGCAATCCTGTACATCAAATATTTGTTAGGTACTGACAGGTCAGTTCAAGGTTTCAGAGATATTTCACAAGGGTAAAAGATTTTCAGCCAGCTTAGCAACCCATAGGGACTCAGGGAAAACTAGTATAGCAGGCATGGGTCTACATGGGACTCCCACTCTATTGTTATGGTTCATTCATCACAGAGGACACATTAATACTGAAACGTAGGAGCTGGAGGACTATACTGTTATAATGGGGTCTCTGCCTTTTAACAACTTTCCCTGCCATGATGCTAAGTGTAAACATAGAAAATCTATGCATGCTGGAATTGCTGGAATGTGAAGAGGGTATATATATATTCTGTGATGCAAAAAAATTAGACAAAGATAAATCATTTCAGAACTTTTTCCACCTTTAATGTGACCTATAAACTGTACAACTCAATTGAAAAACAAACTGAAATCTTTTAGGTAGAGGGAAGAAAAAATATAAAAATAAAATAGTATGGTTGCATAAGTGTGCATACCCTTAAACTAATACTTTGTTGAAGCACCTTTTGATTTTATTACAGCACTCAGTCTTTTTGGGTATGAGTCTATCAGCATGGCACATTTTGACTTGGCAAGATTTGCCCACTCTTCTTTGCAAAAACACTCCAAATCTGTCAGATTGCGAGGGCATCTCCTGTTCACAGCCCTCTTCAGATCACCCCACAGATTTTCAATCGGATTCAGGTCTGGGCTCTGGCTGGGCCATTCCAAAGCTTTAATCTTCTTCTGGTGAAGCCATTCTTTGTTGATTTGGATGTATGCTTTGGGTTGTTGTCATGCTGAAAGACGAAGTTCCTCTTCATGTTCAGCTTTCTAGCAGAAGCCTGAAGGTTTTGTGCCAATATTGACTGGTATTTGGAACTGTTCATAATTCCCTCTAGCTTACCTAAGGCCCCAGTTCCAGCTGAAGAAAAACAGCCCTAAAGCATGATGCTGCCACCACCATGCTTCACTGTGGTATGGTGTTCTTTTGGTGATGTGCAGTGTTGTTTTTGCGCCAAACATATCTTTTGGAATTATGGCCAAAAAGTTTAACCTTGGTTTCATCAGACCATAAAACCTTTTCCCACATGCTTATGGGAGACTTCAGGTGTGTTTTTGCAAAATGTAGCCTGGCTTGCATGGTTTTCTTCGTAAGAAAAGGCTTTCCTCTTGCCACTCTACCCCATAGCCCAGACATATGAAGAATATGGGAGATTGTTGTCACATGTACCACACAGCCAGTACTTGCCAAATATTCATGCAGCTCCTTTAATGTTGCTGTAGGCCTCTTGGTAGCCTCCCAGACCAATTTTCTTCTCGTATTTTCATCAATATTGGAGGGACGTCCAGTTCATAGTAATGTCACTGTTGTGCCATATTTTCTCCACTTGATGATGACTGTCTTCATTGTGTTCCATGGTATATCTAATGCCCTGAAAATTCTTTTGTACCCTTCTCCTGACTGATACCTTTTAACAATGACATCACTCTGATGCTTTGGAAGCTCTCTGTGGACCATGGCTTTTTCTGTGGGATGCGACTAAGAAAATTTCAGGAAAGACCAACTAGAGCAGCTGAACTTTATTTGGGGTTAATCAGAGGCATTTTAAATAATGGCAGGTGTATGCTGACTCCTATTTAACATGATTTTGAATATGATTGATTAATTCTGAACACAGCTAAATCCCCAGTTATTTTTTTAGTTTTCTTCCCTCCACTTAAAATATTTCAGTTTGTTTTTCAATTGAGTGGTACAGTTTATAGTTCACAAAAAGTTCTGAAATGATTTATCTTTGTCTCATTTTTTTACAGCACAGAAATAAATATATACTTGTTGTTAGTAGTTCTCCAAAAAAGAGGCAGCACTCCAATGTAAAAGTAAAATGACCCGCTTTATTCCCCTCTGCAACGTTTCAACTGCTCATTGCAGTCTTTATCAAGCATACAAACTGGTGTCAGAATATCCACATTTATACCCACAATACCTTGTGAGTCAATTAGTGAGTTAATCAGTGACAATTACATAATCAAATATACAAAATGTTAAAAATACATGATCCAGTGTAAGAAGATACAAAAATTACAAAACATATAATAAATCAGTGAAGCATATATCTCGTCAAACTATGGTTGTTGATCTTCAAAAATCACATACATCAATATATATTTTCATAAAGTGCCATGTACATTAATCAGGGTGATTACCTCTGTGTGTTAAATAGACGGTCAATCGGCCGCATAGATTATGTAGAAAATAACTTACACAGCGGTGTGCTATGATGGCGCCCATCTCGGCGTCCCCAGTCCGTCATTGCGCATGCCCGGTTGCCCGGAAACCAGTACACAAAAGATCCAGTGACCCGTCACCTGACCACACGTGATCTGTGACTTGCATCGGCAACCCGACTCCTCCCCCGGTGTGTGACGAGCCAGGAAGGTACGTCCCAGCAGCCTAGTCACAGGATCACGTGAGCACGTCACATGAGCCGTAGCTCGGCAACCGGAGAGCGTCCCAAAGCCGGCACATCACTACCGGGGAGATAAAGTCACATCTAGGGCATAATAAGGTTGCGTAATGCTACTTAGAAAGTTTAGATGAATACTAGCAAAATAGGATATCAAGCCGTATATATTGGAAGCAGATAGGGTCATAAGTCCCCTATGGAGACAGTGCCTCTATAAATTGTAAACTAATATTGAAGCTAGTCGGAGAGGGTGCGGTTTATGTGGTTATGTCACTTTAGTGACCATCGCCACACACCTATTATGGCACCTAGGTATCGAGTGCGGTCAATACCCAACATCCTCTGAGCCAAGGTCCACCCATTATCCTCATCTAAGGCTGAATAACAATCTTCCATTCACGATATGCCCTAGATGTGACTTTATCTCCCCGTTTTAGTCTGGATTTAGCGGTGCCCTGTCCGCCCTGGGTGGTAGTGATGTGCCGGCCTTGGGACGCTCTCCTTTTGCCGAGCTAAGGCTCATGTGACGTTCTCACGTGATCCTGTGACTTGGCTGCTGGGACGTACCTTCCTGGCTCGTCACACACCGGGGGAGGAGTCGGGTTGCCGATGCACGCCTCATGACTGACGTCACAGATCACGTGTGGTCAGGTGACGGGTCACGGGATCTTTTGTGTACTGGTTTCCGGGCAACCGGGCATGCGCAATGACAGACTGGGGACGCCGAGATGGGCGCCATCATAGCACACCGCTGTGTAAGTTATTTTCTACATAATCTATGCGGCCGATTGACCGTCTATTTAACACACACAGGTGATCACCCTGAATAATGCACATGGCACTTTATGAAAATATATATTGCTGTATGTGATTTTTGAAGATCAACAACCATGGTCTGACGAGATATATGCTTCACTGATTTATTATATGTTTTGTAATTTTTGTATCTTTTCTTACACTGGATCATGTATTTTTAACATTTTTTTATATTTGATTATGTAATTGTCACTGATTAACTCACTAATTGACTCACAAGGTATTGTGGGTATAAATGTGGATATTCTGACACGAGTTTGTATGCTTGATAAAGACTGCAATGAGCAGTTGAAGCGTTGCAGAGAGGAATAAAGCGGGTCATTTCACTTTTACATTGGAGTGCTGCCTCTTTTTACTACCATTGATGACCGTCCTGCCCATGGTCTGAGGATTTTGCACCAGGATTTACCCTATAGCGCTGCTGTTTTTCTTTGTTTGATAAACTTGACTCGTTGTTAAAAGAGATTTTTAGCAAGCCTTGATGTTTCTATTTGCCCTAACGAATGGGCTGAAAAACAAGCAATGTGGAGGACTTACAACAAGCTCGAAGAAGATGTACTATTAAATTATTCATGAACTGGACTAATGTTTAAATTCGAATAACTGCCGAACATCCAGAAATCATTTAGTATTTTTATCATTGTGTTTTTTTCTTATTGTTCAGTATTTGCATCCAAACATTTAGGCTATGTCTGCATAAAAACACATACAAAACACCTCACTTTTTTCAATGTGTGAAAAAATAACTGAAATATGAATTCTTGGGGCATGGTTTTCATTTGGAAACTGTGTGGGGTTCACAAGGATTAGGTGCATTGCTAGTTTAAAACATTTGTGGCCTGAGCCCCTGATGTTTTGTCCCAGGCCCCGAATGTCCTGCCTGTCAGCTAGATACAACTGTATTGCTGTCCTCAGGAGGGCAATACAATTGAATCTAATGCACTGGAAGAGCTGAAGGACCTGTGGTGACATCACAGGTCATGTGACCAGTAAAACAAGCAGTGGTTGAGAAGGACCCGCAATGAGGTCTCTATCATGTGACCAGTGAAGGAGAGGACCACAGTGAAGAGGAGAAGTGCTGGGGGAAGAAGCTGTGGTGATGTCTGCTACATGAGGAGAGGTAAGTGAAGGGAGAGGCAAAGCAATGCTGAGAGTTGTGTTTATTTAACTGGGACTGTATGCTAGGGCTGAAGGGAGGGATGTTATTTACATGGGATTGTATGTTGGAGGGGGCTGAGGGAGGCAGTGATGTTATTTACATGGGACTGTATGTTGATGGCGGCTGTGGGAGGTGATTATTTTATTTACATGGAACTGTATATTGGAGGCAGCTATGGGAAGGAGTGATGTTATTTACATGGGACTGTATGTCGGAGGGGCCTGGGGGAGACAGTGATATTATTTACATGGGACTGAATGTTACAGGGTTCTGAGGGAGGGAGTGATGTTATTTACATGGGACTGTATGTTGAAGGTGGCAGGTGGGGGGGAATGATGTTATTTACATGGGACTGAATGTTGAGGGTGTGATGTTTACATGGGATTGCATGTTGGAGGGGGTGATATTATTTACTTAGGACTGTATATTGAAGATGGCTAGGGAGGAGGTGATGTTATTTACATAGGACTGTATTTTGGAAGGGGCTGAAGATAGAGACGGATGTTATTTACATGGGACTGTATATTGGAGGGGGCTGGAGAGATGGTGTGATGTTATTCACATGGGACTCTATGGCGGAGGGAGGGAAATATTGTTATTTACGTGGGACTGTATGTTGCAGGGGCTGAAGGGAGGGGAGTGATGTTATTTACATAGGACTATATTTTGGAGGGGGCAGGAGAGATGTTGTGATGTTATTTACATGGGACTGTATTGTGGAGAGAGGAATATAACTACAGGGGGCACTGCAAATCCAGGGGACATTATAGATGTTCTTATTACTTCTGGGGGCTCTATAGAAGTGACTTATAGATCTGCCTTATTTCTACTAAGAGCACTATGGGGGGCCTCATTACTACTGAGGGGTCTGTAGATAACTTTATTACCTCTTGGGGAATAGGGGGCCTTATTTCTACTGGGGGCTCTGTAAGGGTATTATTAATACTGGAGGGCTCTTCTACTAATAGGGACACTCTTGGGGAGCGTTATCATGGTTGGGGGCACTGTAGGGGGCAGTATTACTAATGAGGGCATTATTGGGGAGCAATATCACTGTTGGGGCACTGTAGGGGGCAGTATTACTAATCAGGGCATTCTAGAAGGGAATTTCTATTGGTGGGGCTATGAGGAGCACTATTATTTTGGGGGCACTCATTGTTCTTCAGGATAGTATTTGGGGGTATTGGAGAGCACAGCGAGCAGCAGGATAACATCCAGGTTGGGAGATGATGATAGAAATGTGAGGAAGCTAAGATATCTGTGTGGCACACTCTGCAGAGACGAGGCGGCTGAGAGAAGTTGTACGGACCAAATGGAGAAGATGATGACAGAGATCTACATCGGAGGAGATGTCACCTGGGAGGCACTGAATGTGACAGGTATGTGCTGCTGTATAGCAAGTACAGCAAAATGTGGTGTGTGGGGGGAGGGGGGGATGAACTGCTGCATATTCATTGGGGCTTGGGCCCCAGATCTTTTGAGACCCTAGCAACACCTCTGATTAGTTCTAATGAATGGGAATAATCTGTGGGTGCAAACCATAGAATTCCAAAGATCAGCCTTGGATATCTGCCATGGTCCCACAGTAAACCTAC
This sequence comes from Bufo bufo, assembly GCF_905171765.1. Lineage (NCBI taxonomy): Eukaryota > Metazoa > Chordata > Amphibia > Anura > Bufonidae > Bufo > Bufo bufo. Next base: position 53,838,355 of record NC_053394.1, read on the forward strand.
ACGGCGAAATTACATGCTGTGTGAAAATGCGCTTAAGGCCTCACGCAGAACCGTACAATTTCTGCGGTACCCAAATTGTGGGTGAGATCCACACGGCATCCGCATTTTTTCTACAGACCCATTTAGTGCAATTTGTGGATTTATTCTATCTTTTTGTGGAACACACGGGTGATGCGTGTGCTTTCCACATCCGTATGTCTGTTACGCAAAAAGATATAACATGTCCTATACTTAGCCCTAAAATGCAAAGGACCCACTGAAATCAATGGGTCAGTGAATAACTTACAGTCGTGTGCATGAAGCCTAAGGGTGAGTACACACATCAATAAACTATTTAACATAAAATTTACAAGAAAGTTCACACCATAAACTACTGAGAAGTTCTACTGTGTTACATGCAGATTTCAATGCAGGTTTTGATGCAAATGAATCTATGGATTTCATCAATTCAAGTGCATTTGAAATCTGCTGCGAAAATTCATGATCTTTGTGAATCCAGAGGAGAGTTGTTTTTGCTGTGAGTAAAAATATATTTTTTAAATATATAGAAATGTCATAAGGTTTGGCTAACAGGAGCGATGAAAGAATACAGCGGACTCCCCAACCTCTCACAGAGGTAAGTGACCGGCTACTGCTGATACGTAAAGCATATTCTGCCATTTTGGCTAACTCGGGTACAGACTAGTAGCTGTAATAACACTAATACTGAGCATATCCAACTGACGGATATACTTATTACAGAGAAGGTGATAGTGAAATAGCACACAGCCATTGTACTTACAGCGTTCCTTCAGATGCCCCCAGGATCTGCAATAAAATCAAACCCACACAAAAGGTCCTAGTCCAGGACATGATTGTGCAGGTGGAGAGGGCAGTGGATAAGAGCGTATCATGTATGTGCAAGCCTCGCTCTTATATATCCCGCGTGGTCTTGCAATTGTATGTACAGCATGAAGATTGCACAGCAACTCAGCACATCAAATATTTGTCAAGCTGGTCAGCTCAAGGTTCTAGAGGAATTTCACAAAGAAAAAACATTTTTGGGACAGATTTCAGGATATATTCAAATAGATGTGTACAATGGATATTGGGCAGTTTTAACCCCTTCCAATATAGACATTTATGACTAGAGATAAGTAAAGTATTGGAAAATTTGATTCAGCTGCTTTGCCAAATAAAAATAAAAATAAAAAATTGCTTTGTGATGAATGACTTACTTCTTCACAAAGCACATTTCTTTTTTAAGTTGTGGGTGCAATGACAGGGAGCTGCGATTGCGCCGTATCCCGTTATTGTACCTGTCAGATGCCGCGATCATACTTGATCGCGGTATTCGATAGTAAAAACACAGAGTAAAATTAACAGATCAATAAATTACAACAGTCCCATGTAAATTAACATAATTATTATTATACTTACCTCCGTTTGCTCGTGACGTGCCGGCCGCCGCCATCTTGATTGATGATCTGGCGTAAAATCTCGCGCGGCCCGAGATTACGTCATCACACTGTCATAAGTCCCATTCAAGATGGCGGGCGGCCAGCACGTCGCAAGCAAATGGAGAAGGTAATTATGATTTTTTCTTTTTTTTTTCACACTATTTCAGGTAAAATCGATTCGCTACCATGAAGCACAATGAAATTTGGCTTTGCGGCAAATCAAATTTTTCCTAAAATTCAGGTCGGATTCCACATTGTCGGGTTCGATTTGCTCAGCACTATTTATGATATATCCACAGGATGTTTCTTAACCCTTGCAGGACCCAGTAAATCTTTGTTTTTTACTTCCACCCCTCCCAAAGCCATATTTTTTCATTCACATAGCCGTATGAGGGCTTGTTTTTTTGCAGAATAAGATGCTTTCTAAAAATTCCAAATAGGGTGGAATTATAAAAACACCATTCCGCGACAGTTTTATGGATTTTTTTTTACACCTTTATACATTTCCTATGCGATAAAACTGACCTGTTACTTTTATTCTCCGGGTCAGAATGATTGCAAAAATACCACATGGTTTTTCTTGTGTTCTAATACTGAACAAAAAAAATATAGAAACTTTTGAAAAAACAAAATTTTCCTTTGCATTGCCATATTCCAACCCCTATAAGTTTTTTATTTTTAGGTGTACAGAGAGCTGTTTGAGAACTCATTTCTTGATACCATTCTGGGGTGTGTGTCACTTTTTGATCACTTTTTATTTAATTTGGTAGGTGAAGCAACCAAAAAATGGCAAATTGGTAGACTTTTTATTTCTGTTTTGTTATTTGCCATATCGGATAAATATTTTTAGATTTTAAAAGTACAGGCATTTTTGCACGTGGCAATACCCATGATGTTAATTTTTTAAAATTATTTATGTATTTTTACTTTAATTTTGCGGGAAGGGGGTGAGTTGAATTTGTATATTTATTTTTTTTATAACTTTTTTTTATATTTTTTTACACTTTTTAATAGTTTTTCTAGGTAACTATACCAAGAAATCATTAGATAAGAATCATTATGGGGAATACACTTTGGGGCACATTTATTAAGACCAGTGTTTTAGACGCCGGTCCTAATAAAGGCCCTTATGTGGCGGTGGTTTTGCCAGAGTTATGTAGAGGTGCTGGCCTTTCCATAACTTTGTCGCATCCAGCGCCAGTTCTAAATGTAAGCTAGCTTCTGAGCTATCTTACATTTAGACCATTTTCTACACCTAAAACAGGCATAGAAAATAATGAATAAGACTGGCTTGCCGGCCCGTCCTCTTCCCCGCACAGGCAACGCCCTTGATTTTTGACCTGGCGTGAGCAAGGCAAAGTTGCACATAGCGCCTGAAATACGCCTAATTTATGCATATTTCATAATAGTAAATTACCCAACTTTGTTCCAAAAGAGCCCTGCCAGAGTTTGCAGAGTTGCTGCCTTTATCCTGCTTCCCAAAAAGTGAAATAAAAAGTGATAAAAAAGACATATGTACTCAAAATAGAACAAAAAAATGATGGCAACTGATCCTACAAAAAGTAAGCCCTCACAAAGCTCAGTTGAGAGAACTGCATATTGGGCACTGGGACTTTATGTTAAGTCTTCTCTAAAGCCCACACTATGGGTAGATATAAGTGAGGGATATGAACCTGCGGTATCACTGTGGGTAGAAATGTATGGAGGCAAAAACAATAAAAAAATACAGATAGGAATTTGTTAGAAGCTACCTGATACACCAGAGTCTGCAGAAAATCGAATACTAAAGGAAATAAATGAGGCAGGAATTCATAATGAGGTCATTATCATGGTAGACTTCAACTACACAGATATAGACTGGGAAACTGAAAGCTGTAGATCTCATAAAGGAAACAGGTTCTTGGTAATAACAAAAGACAATTACCTTTCCCAACTGGTTCAGGACCCGACTAGAGGGACGGCCATACTGGACTTAGTATTAACCAATAGACCTGACAGAACAACAGATGTGCAGGTTAGGGGACACCTGGGAAATAGTGACCAGAAAATAATAACCTTCCAAATGTCATTCAAAATAGTTTTTCTTCAGGGAGGCACAAAAATATCAAACTTCAAAAAGCTAAATTTGACCAGTTAAGGCTACTTTCACATCTGAGCTTTCCTCTCCGGTATTGAGATCCGTCATAGGATCTCAAAATCGTAGGAAAACACTTTTGTCCCCATTCATTGTCAATGGGGACAAAACTGAACTGATCGGAATGGAGTGTACCAGATTGCATTCCATTCCATTTTGTTGCGTTCCCATGCCACACACAAAAACACTGCGAGCAGCATTTTTATGTGCGTCATGGGATACTGATCAAGATGGATCCGGCATGAAACACAATGCAAGTCAAAACGTGTCCAATGACCAAGAGAGATGAGACAACCAGATCCGTTCAGTACGGATGCAGTCGGTTGTGTTACCATAACAAAAGCGTTTTTGCTGATCCCTGCCAGATTCTGCAAAAACGCTAATGTGAAAGTAGCCTAAGAGAGACCATTGGCCTAACTAACTGCGACAATGTCCTGAAAAGTAAAAATGCAGCCATAAAATGGGATATTCTTAAAAGCATCCTTAAAGGGACACTGACAGGCCCTATAAACATATTTAGATATTCCTATGCAGTCATAGATCTATTAAAGTGTATTCCAATGATATAAGAGTACCCCCTGTCCGCATTGTAAACCATGTAAAAACAACTTTATATTGATTTGTCAATCACATTTCTTTATGCCCAAGGGGCGTTTTTTCACATTTCTTTATGCCCAAGGGGCGTTTTTTATCCTATCTTCGTGCCCAGCCGCGCCTCAACTGTCGATTCCTAGCGCCGCCCAGCTCATTATTATTCACTGCGCTGGGCGGCTCTTACATTCCCCGATCCTCAGTTCCTGCGCATGCCTGATAGATACTTATGGGCATCGGCCTCAATCGGACCATCTGCGCATGCGCCGGCACCCTCCCAAGCCTGTAATTGAATCCAGCGCTCTTCTCTCTGGTGACAGGATAGGGGAATGTAAGAGTCGCCCAGCGCAGTGAATAATAATGAGCTGGGCGGCGCTAGGAATTGACAGTTGAGGCGCGGCTGGGCACGAAGGTAGGAGAGAAAAACGCTCCTTGGGCATAAATAAATGTGAAAAAACGCCCCTTGGGCATAAAGAAATGTGATTGACAGATCAATATAAAGTTGTTTTTACATGGTTTACAATGCGGACAGGGGGTCCTCTTATATCATTGGAATACACTTTAATAGATCTATGACTGCATAGGAATAACTAAATATGTTTATAGGGCCTGTCAGTGTCCCTTTAACTCTAATTGTGAGAGGTACATACCTTATTGGAATAAAAGGGTGTGGAACAAAAAACACTTTGTGGGTAAATAGAATTGTAAAGGATGCAATAAAGGACAAAAAGTAAGCATTTAAATAACTAAAACAGGATGGTAGAAAGGAAGCAGTGAAAAACTATAAGGAAACAATAGAATATGTAAAAGACAAATAAAAGCAGCTAAACTGGAGACAGAGAGATTTATTCCCAAAAAGAGTAAAACTAACCCTAAAATGTTCTTCAATTATATAAATGGCAAAAAGTATAAATATGAAGGTGTCGGCCCTTTACAGAATGATAAGAGGGGAGTTGCAGAGAGCTGTCAACTGTCAGATGAAATGCAGAATATAAAAGTAAATTTCTCTTTAAATGTGGCCTGTCTAACCCAGGAAGAAGTACAGCAGCATCTTAAAAAGATTAAAATAGACAAATTGTTGAAAACAAGTGACATACACCCCTGTTTTCTAAGAAAATTAAGTATTGTCATAGGCAGACCCTTTTTTCTGATATTTAAGGACTCTTTATTGACAGGGAGTGTTCCACAGGATTGTTGCTTAGAAAATGTGGTGCCAGTATTCAAAAAGGTCAAAAACTGTCACAAGGGTGTCACGACCTATCACTGATCCTGTTGTGTCTGGGGTCAAAGGTCGCAGCGGGCGGCTACTCACTCGGTTTCAAAAGATCTCTCCATGACCTACTGGTGGGAATGGATTCCGGTCCAGGGTTTTCCTGCTTAGGTTTGCGATCCTTTTTGTCCCAGTTAGGAATCTGTAGCTTTTGCTTTCAGCTGTTCTTTGTCAGCCACTCCCAGTTACTATATATTCTCCCTTTTCTGCTTACCTTGTTGCCAATATATAGACCTTTTTCCAGATCTTCTATTCTGAGCTCTGGTGGAGTTGGAGTTGCTGTGGAGGTGTTGGTACTGGAGCTGTTGGATCTCCGGTTCTCTCCTGTTGTTGTTGTCCGCCCTCGGGGATTGTTTGTGATCTTTGTATTGTTTGTCCTTTCCCTGTTGTTACCCTAGGTGTCAGTGGTGAGGAGTAGTGCTACCAATGCCCTATTCACTACCTAAGGCTTATTTCAGGGTAAGCCAGGGACGAGGCATGTGATCGGCATACGAGTCAGCAGCCCGTCTAAGGACGTCAGGGCAGCCAGATGCCAGTGCTAGGTGAGTTAGGGGTCACCACTCCTCCCTCTCCCTAGTGAAAGGGTTCTCTCCTTCCCTTCTCTCTGCGCCACATGTCTGTTACCTGCCATCTCAGACGTGATAAAAACAGAGCCCAAAAAACTATAGAGCGGTAAGTTTACTATCTGTCGTGGTAAAACTGTTTGAAGATTTTCTAAAAGATTATATCTTGGAGTACCTCAATGAAAATAAGCGAATAATGCTGTATCCGCATGGCTTCATGAGGGATCGGTCATGTCAAACTAATTTAATCAGTCTTGACCGCAGCGAGTCAATGAATGTCATATATCTTGACTTCTCCAAAGCATTTAATACTGTGCCACATAAAAGGCTACTATACAAAATGAGAATGCTTGGACTGGGAGAAAATGTCTGTATGTGGGTAACTGGCTCAGTGATAGAAAACAGAGGGTGGTTATTAACGGTACACACTCAGACTGGGTCACTGTCACTAGTGGGGTACCACAGGGGTCAGTATTGGAGGGGTCACTGTCACTAGTGGGGTACCTCAGGGGTCAGTATTGGTGGGGTCACTGTCACTAGTGGGGTACCTCAGGGGTCAGTATTGGGTCCTATTCTCTTCAATATATTTATTAATGGTCTTGTAGAAGGCTTGCACAGTAAAATATCAGTTTTGCAGATGGCACTAAACTGTGTAAAATAATTAACACTGAAGAGGACAGTATACTGTGTATATATATATATATATATATATATATATATTTATATATACTACAGAGGACAGTATACTCCTTGGAGTGGCTCCCTGAGAGGGTACGGTCGCTTTATCGATGACCTGCTGTTCGTGTGGTCAGGCGATTCTGCGGCCGTGCCATCTTTTGGGACCTTTCTCAATAATAACCATTGCTGTCTAAAATTCACTATTTTACACGACATCACCACCATTGCCTTCCTTGATCTTTCTTTGGAGGGTGACTCTGCGACTCACCAAGTCCACTCCAGCACCTATCGCAAGGACACGTCAGGTAACACAACTCTCATGGCCACATCTTGCCATCCTCCACATGTGGTCCGTAATATCCCTAAAGGGGAATTTATTCGGGCCAAAAGAAATTGTTCTAAAGATGACAAATTAAAAATGGAGATGGAGACAGTGGCCATGAGACTTGCGGAGCGCAGGTACCCTCCTTGGACCCTCGATCGAGCTAGGGCCAACATATTTAATAGACCCAGAGACAGGCTTGTTTTTCCGGAAAAAGCGCAACCCGACTCACTCTCATGTATAAATAGACAAACCAATGCAACCGCAAAAAATGTTCCCTGTTTTGTCACCAACTATAGTTTGGAATTTTCACAAATTTGCGCCATAGTCACTAAACATCTATCTGTTCTAAATTGTGACGAACAGTGGTCTGACATCAGCTCAGCAGGTGTCAGATGCATTGCACGTCGCGCACCGACTATTGCGCAAAAAATTAGCCCAAGTCTTTTCACTGATAGTGACACCAATAAAAAAGAAAAAAGTGCTTGGCTGAGACACAAAGACACATTTAAATGCGGCCACCGCATTTGTACGTGCTGCAATTACATTAAAATAGGTTCAGTAGTTGTTTTAACAGCAACTCACAACTCCTTTAATAACAAACAATATGTAAACTGCAACACGAACCATGTGGTGTATTGCATTACTTGCTCTATATGTAGTTTGCAATATATTGGATGCACAACAAATAGTTTAAAAGTCAGAATCTGTAAACACCTTTCAGACATTCCACATACCAGAGAGAGAAATGTTTCAGCGGCCAGTCTACATTTTGCGGTCTCCCATCAGGGAGATACCGCAGGTTTTCAGGTTCAGGCCCTAGAAAAGGTTAATCCTCCTGCCAGAGGTGGTGACTATAAGCGTAAGCTCCTTAACAGGGAGTCCTACTGGATTTTTTGTATGGGATCCCGGGTCCCAGCAGGGTTAAATCGCAAACATGATTTAATCCTGCATTACTGATCTTTGCTCAGATATACTTTTAAAACAGTTTGTGTTTTTTGACATATCCAACTTTTTATTTCTATATGTATCTTTGCTCCTATACTCACATGGCATTTGGATAGTAGGCGGAACCCAATTCGTGTGTCCACTCCTGCTAATCCAAACCACCTGCGAGTGCTAGGAAGTTCAGCTATTTAAGTATGTAGCCATTCAGCAACCATTGTGTCATGAATAAGGATCAGTATTAGAGCATCCGAAACATGTAGATCTGCTTGCCGTGTTGGATTGTTTTTTATCCTGTGTTATTTTGGAATAAAGAACAACGTCTTTTTTGGAAAGCTAGACATCCCGTCTTATTTTCATACAGAGGACAGTATACTGTATGTATATACTACAGAGGACAGTAGACTGCTACATATGGATCTGGATAGATTGGAGGCTTGGGCAGAGAAGTGGCCGATGAGGTTTAACACTGACAAATGTAAGGTTATGGTACATGGGAAGGAATTATCCAAGTTACATACTAAATGGTAAAACACTGGGTAACACTGACATGGAAAAGTACTTAAGAATTTTAGTGGACAGAAAACTAAGCTGTAGAAACCAGTGTCAGGCAACTGCAGCCAAGGACAATAAGATAATGGGTTGCATCAAAAGTAGCAATGGTGCCTGTGATGAGAACATAGTCCTACCACTTTACAAATCACTAGTCAGACCACACATGGAGTACTGTGTACAGTTCAGGGCTCCTGTGATCAAGACAGACATAGCAGAACTGGAGAGGAGGACAAATAAAATAATAATTGGACTACAGTACAGTGAAAGATTTTCAAAATTAGGGTTATTCAGTTTAGAAAAAAAGATGACTGAGATCTAATTACTATGTATAAATATATCAGGGGTCAGTACAGAGATCACTGCCATCATCTATTTATCTCCAGGACTGTGACTGTGATGAGGGGACATCCTCTGCGTCTGGAGGAAAGAAGATTTGTACACAAACATAGAAGAGGATTTTTTACGGTAAGAGCAGTGAGACTATGGAACTCTCTGCCTGAGGAGGTGGTGATGGTGAGTACAATAAAGGAACTCAAGAGAGGCCTGGATGTATTTCTGGAGTGTAATAATATTACAGGTTATAGTTACTAGAATTCTGGAGAAGTCGTTGATCCAGGGAGTTATTCCTATTGCCTGATTGGAGTCAGGAAGAAATTTTTTACCCCCTAAAATGAGGAAAGTTGACTTCTACCTTACAGGTTTTGGTTTTGCCTTCCTCTGGATTAACTTGCAGGATAACTGGGTGGACTGATGTCTTTTTCAGTGTTACAAACTATGTTACTATGTTAAAAGATAGGATAAGAAGGTCTAGAATCTGCATGACCAAGCATTGGAGTCAGTCAGAACGGCATTTGCTGATCAATGTTGTTAGGTCTTACTGTTGTAAGAGGGACATTGCTTAGACAACCTCCACATGACCTAGCCAGTCGTATCTTAAACCCCATATCCCTCAGTTGGAAATTACATTCACCATTGCAAAAGTAGTATTGCCAGCCGTAAATTCTGCAGAGAGAGAGACTTTGGTGAGATAGAGGTATGGAGTACTAAAATTCTATCCTTGCTTAAATTCATACATTGCTATCTCGGAATATTTGTACTGTGAATTGTTGGAACTGTGTTTTGATGCCACTGGGTGTACTACAACTCCCATTCTATACTTTAGTAAAGAGAGGCGCTTACTGACATCTCCAGTATACCCTGGCCATTGCACCCTTCACCTCCTGACTTGCACCCACACCAAACCTAAAACATCAAGGGCACCCTAACTACCATCAGGGAGAAGCACCAACATCAGGGTGTGCCCCAAAGAGAAGAAAAGTTGTGCCTTACTTTCACTGCCCTGGCCCTAGGAAGCATTGGTGTGAGGTATGCCATTGTGATTGACTGTTACAGCCAGAGCCACTACGGCTCCCAACCTCCGCTTTGCTTCTCTTGGGCTGCTGCACATGCACGTTGATATAGTTAATTGTATTTTGCAATGTTTGCGAATAAATGGCTAGTTGCACAAATGGAAAGTGTTGAGCCAGTCATTGCACAACAGAAGATGGAAATCAAATTTGATAAAACCAACCAATATTGCAAAATACTAAAAGTGTGGGGGCATCTAACTGACAAAAGATCTAAATCTTAGTATGACTGTAAGCTTATTATGAATGAATATGAATATCACATCATGCTGGGCTCCAATCCCTGTTTTTTTCATAGTGCATTTTTGTTAGTAATATATGCTGTGGACAGCTGGTATTAATAGGTATATACTATAACTCTCATCATGCCCTCCACTTAAAGCAGCTGAAAAATCCAATAGTTGGGAAATGCTGCTATGGATCCTACCCAGGGGTGTAGCTACAATGGAAACAGGGGAAGTGGCTGCTATGGGGCCTGAACTCAGAAGGGGCCACACAGGTGGAGGACTAAAACATTTTATTGTCAGGGCCCACTTAACAGTATTATACAATGACATAATATGCAGCGACATACAGACTGCATATAGCAGACTGAGCATTTGTTTGACCTGGTCTGAAAGAGCAATCTTGACTTGACAAGAGTGGGGGTTGTGAAGTGGGGGGGCATTCAAAAATTTGCTGTGGAGCCCAGTTGTTTCTAGTATGCCACTGATCCCACCATAGGTAAAATGTGTAGGACATCAGACCTTTCTCTGACAGATGTCAACGAAAAGGATGATCCTCTGTCCTGTTAGGAGATATCAGAAGATATTAGAAGGGACTGGCTGTTTATCCGCCTTACTGATAAATCATGGAATCTAAAGGGTATTCCCAACACGCACATTTATGGTATATAATAAGATATCCCACTGGTTGTATTGTGACTTGAAGCCTGTATTTCTCTAGCATGTCACAATATTGTATTCAATTTATTTTATGAGAAATTAAAGTCTTTAAACAAATTAAAGGTGAGTGTGGATACATTTGTATATTATATGCAATAATGTTCCTGGGGTTTTTCAGACAGTAACGGTTTAGAATGGTTTAAAATGGTTTAAAATAATAAAAAGTCATACTCACCTTACTGATCTCCTGCTGTTCTGGTTCTGATGCCTCTTGGTTCCTTCACCAGTCTGTACTTCCACCTACTTGTTGATACGGACATGTGACCTGTAGCAGTGCTCAGCTTCAGCCAATGATTGGTTGAGTGGTCAGATTTCCAAGCTGAGAGGGAGCAGGAAGCAGAGACCGGCGAGGGGCCTGATAATTGGGGGAACAGTAAAGTGAGTATGACTTCTTTTAATATTCTATGTCATTAAAATGAAAAATGACAGCAAAATATAGTCATTGTTGCTAAAATGTGAAATAAAAACCATGAAAAAACTGTCACTTGTGAAGTTGAGGCATAAGGGGGCCCACTGCGACTCTGTTGCCCAAGGGCCCGCTCTAAGCTTGAGCTGACCCTTCCCTTGCTGATCATGGCTGATTGCTTGGGGTCCCAGTAGTGAGAGACCCAGTGATCAGCCTATATGTCAGGAGCCCTTACAACAAATTGCAATAAATAATCAACAAACTTCAGTATAGCAGGGTTTGATGATATTCCTAAGAATAATATAAAACTGATTAAAATGTAATAACTAGGAAATGGAAGCATACAACTGCATACAATTTTTTAGAAATGTGCCAAATATCATTGTATGTGTGAGGCAATGGCTCTCATGATGTCCACATTTGCTGTTGCAATAATTCTGTATAAGTTCCTCACACATTTAGGAAACCTATTTGGAGAGTTAGGTTATATTGCAAAAGAGATATTTGAATTTAGCCAAGTCACACATTTATTCCAGTAAAACAAAGAGTCACAAAGTAAAAAAAAAAAGACATTAAAAGGGTTGTCACATTACAAACACTTATCCTCTGTCCACATGCACCATATCAACTCTTACATGCATGCAGAATGCAAAAAACAAAGTCAGCACATCCCATAAAATTACATAAATGCATAGGTGTATGTCAGCAAACATGCAATGCAACAGCACTCTGCAAATACTGATTACTGTAAATGGATTAAAGGGGTTGTCCTGCCATATACAGTACAGACCAAAAGTTTGGACACATCTTCTCATTCAAAGAGTTTTCTTTATTTTCATGACTATGAAAATTGTAGATTCACACTGAAGGCATCAAAACTATGAATTAACACATGTGGAATTATATACATAACAAACAAGTGTGAAACAACAGAAAATATGTCATATTCTAGGTTCTTCAAAGTAGCCACCTTTTGCTTTGATTACTGCTTTGCACACTCTTGGCATTCTCTTGATGAGCTTCAAGAGGTAGTCCCCTGAAATGGTTTTCACTTCACAGGTGTGCCCTGTCAGGTTTAATAAGTGGGATTTCTTGCCTTATAAATGGGGTTGGGACCATCAGTGGCGTTGAGGAGAAGTCAGGTGGATACACAGCTGATAGTCCTACTGAATAGACTGTTAGAATTTGTATTATGGCAAGAAAAAAGCAGCTAAGTAAAGAAAAACGAGTGGCCATCATTACTTTAAGAAATGAAGGTCAGTCAGTCAGCCGAAAAATTGGGAAAAATTTGAAAGTAAGGGCTATTTGACCATGAAGGAGAGTCATGGGGTGCTGCGCCAGATGACCTGGCCTCCACAGTCACCGGACCTGAACCCAATCGAGATGGTTTGGGGTGAGCTGGACCGCAGAGTGAAGGCAAAAGGGCCAACAAGTGCTAAGCATCTCTGGGAACTCCTTCAAGACTGTTGGAAGACCATTTCAGGGGACTACCTCTTGAAGCTCATCAAGAGAATGCCAAGAGTGTGCAAAGCAGTAATCAAAGCAAAAGGTGGCTACTTTGAAGAACCTAGAATATGACATATTTTCAGTTGTTTCACACTTGTTTGTTATGTATATTTTTCCACATGTGTTAATTCATAGTTTTGATGCCTTCATAGTCATGAAAATAAAGAAAACTCTTTGAATGAGAAGGTGTGTCCAAACTTTTGATCTGTACTGTATATTGAGGACCTATCATTAGGATAGGTAACTAATATCTAATCGGCAGGGGTCTGACACTGGCACCCTCGCTGATCAGCTGTTTGAAGAGGAGACAACGCTTTTTGCAAGCACATCTCATCTGTAGTGGCGGCGTAGTGTGATTACAAGTACTAGGTCCATTCAAATGAATGAGGCGGCATAATTAAGAGCGGTGTAATGAAGAGGAAGCAGCTCTCACCTGACACACCGCCTCTTCTTCAATCAGCTGATTGGTGGGGTGCCTGGTGTCAGACCACCACTGATCAGATATTGATGACCTATCCTGACAATAGGTCATCAATATATATATTGACTATATAAATGAATTTCAGATATGTAGCCAATATTTATTCATCAATATAATTTGTGTCCATCCAAAAAAACTAGTATTAATTAGATATATAATCCATATAACACAGTCGAGTCACATTATTATGACAACCAACTAATATCCAGAGTAACCATTGTGTGCAGTATGGACAGCAGCTAGACAGGCTGGGAGTATTCAATAAGGTCCTGGTAGGTTGTCATAGGTATCTGGAGTCATGTTGACTGCAGTGCATCCCACAACTGTTTTAGGGGGTGTGGGGGAGAATCATAGAGTGAACATGACAACCAAAGTGGTCCCACAGATGCTCAATTGGGTTGAAGCATGGAGAATTGGGGGGCCAGGGAAGAACTTAGAAGTCATGTTTATGCTCTTCCAACCAATGTCAGACATTTAAAGCCATGTGACTGGTTGCATTGAATTGCTTGAAGATCCCATCTGCCCTAGTAAAAGCAATCAGAATGTGTGGGTATACATTATCTGTTTCATATATCCCAATGGGTTGAGAGTGCCTTCCACATTGATGAGTGGGCCTAGAAAATGCCACTAAAACATTCTGTAAACCATAATGTTGCCACCATTATTATTATGCTCTTCCAGCAATTATTGCAGGGTGTTTCTTTTCTGATGTTTCTCGCCTGACACTCCAATATCTATCCATTAGATGATGCAGAAAACGCGACTCATCGAAGAATGTAACCCTTTGCTAATCAACGGAGGTTCGATTCCCATACTGCTGTGAAAGTTGAAGCCTTTTCTGCTTTTCAGTAGCAGAGGTGCCATGATCATCTGTCTGCTTTTGATAAGATAAGATGCCTTTATTGTCACTGTACAATACAATGTAATACAATGTACAATACAATGAAATGTTGTTTTGAGCAATCCTAGATGCCATGGACAGAGGAACAAGAACTGACATTTAAACTAAAGTATTACACTAGAAAAAAAACAATATATATAGCAAGAGCAAAGTAGGAAGTGCTTATGAGTATATATACACAATGATCAGACACCACTGCAGACAAGAGATCATCATGGGTTCATGAATGCAGCAGTCACTTTCAGTCTGTGGTAGTTTCTATCCTTGGAAGGGGCAATAGTCTCTGAGCATTTAGGAGACTGATTGCTTTGGGGTAAAAGCTGTTCTTCAACCTAGTGGTGCGGGCATGTAGGGCTCTAAGACGCCAACCAGAGGGTAGGGCAATGAAAAGGCTGTGGCCTGGGTGAGTTGGATCCCCGCAGATAATTTTTGCCCTGTTGCTGCAGCGAGCAGTGAAGATGTCCTCCAGTGATGGTAGCTGAGTACCAGTGATTCTGCCAGCCATTCTGATGATGCGCTTGAGGGTCTTCTTGTCCTCAGAAGAGCAGCCGGAGTACCACACTGTAATGCAGTATGTGATAACAGATTCTATGGTGCTCCTGTAAAAATTGACTAGCAGCTGTTTTGGGAGTTGTGCTTTCTTCAGACTCCTCAGAAAATAAAGCCTCTGAAGGCCTTTTTTGGTAATTTCTGTTGTGTTTTTTATCCATGACAGGTCCTGACTAATATGAACTCCCAAGAATCTGAAACTTTGAACCATCTCCACGTTTCCACCATTAATGCTAATGGAATGGTGTCCATTTTGTTTCTTCTTCCTAAAATCCAGAATTAGCTCCTTTGTTTTCTTGGTATTGAGTAGGAGGCTGTTGTTCTTACTCCATCTCTCTAGGTTCTCAACCTCTTTCCTATAGGCTGTTTCATCATTGTTGGAGATCAGGCCTATCACGGTCGTGTCATCTGCACATTTTATAATGGTATTGGTATTGTGAATAGGTTTACAGTCATTGGTGAAGAGGGAGTAAAGGAGAGGGCTCCACACACAGCCTTGCGGTACCCCAGTGTTTAGTGTTAAGGATGAAGAGAAGTGCTTGCCCATGCGTACGATTTGTGGTCTTTTTGTAAGAAAATCCAGTATCCAGTTGCACAGGTGTGAGCTGAGACCCAAGTTGTTCAGTTTCGTTGCCAACTTGTTGGGAGGGATGGTGTTAAAGGCCGAGCTGTAATCAATGAACAGCATCCGCACATAGCTGTCTCTCTGCTCCAGTGTGACAGCGCAGTGTGAAGGGTAAGTGAGACAGCATCTTCAGTTGACCTATGTGCTCTGTAAGCAAACTGGTATTGGTCCATGGAGGTGCAGATCTTGCTCTTCATGTGCCTGAGGACAAGTTGTTCAAAGCACTTCATAGCAATAGGAGTGAGAGCCACCGGGCGATAATCACTTAAGGTCTTCACCCCTGCCTGTTTTGGAATTGGGACAATTGTGGAGGGCTTCAGGCAAGTGGGGACAATGGCCTGCTCTAGTGAGCTGTTAAACATACTGGTAAACACTGTTTTCAGCTGTTTAGCACAGTTTTTTAGGACTTTTCCAGGAACTTCATCAGGGCCAGCTGCTTTGTGGGGATTAATGTGGTTTAAGGCCCATTCTACCTCATGTGCTCTCAGCATCAGGGAACATGATGGAGCCTCTTGCTGGGCTAATTTGATGATAGGCAGCTCATTGTCTTTGTCAAATCGTGCAAAAAAATAATTTAGGTCATCAGGAGAGAAAGAATTTCCGGTGTTGATAGAACAGGTGTTGCTCTTATAATTCGTAATGGACTTGATACCTGCCACATGCGTCGGGAATCAGAGCTTGTAAAATGATGTTGTATTTTTGTTTTGTAGCAGTGCTTTGCCTCCTTAATTCCCCTCTTCAGATTGGACCCAGGGCCGGCCTTTGGGGTGTGCGGGCTGTGCGGCCGCACAGGGCGCCATAGCAACAGGGGCGCCGGGCGGCCGACAGCCCGCCATGACGCGAATCTTTATTCTGCAGGGCC
The DNA here is from genome assembly GCF_905171765.1 of Bufo bufo. Lineage (NCBI taxonomy): Eukaryota > Metazoa > Chordata > Amphibia > Anura > Bufonidae > Bufo > Bufo bufo. The sequence continues at coordinate 53,854,532 of NC_053394.1, forward strand.
TGCGGGCGGGCGGCGGACATACACAGTCACAGTGTGACACAGGTAGCGCTCCGGTCTGGACTGAAGGAGTGAGGAGGGGGCGGGGCTCGCGGCCGCTCTGAGCTCCGCTCTCTCTGCTGCCTGGCTGGCCTGCGCCTGCCTGTCTCTTTAAGAGAGCAGACGGCAGACCAGTGGCTGCTGGAGACGGAGCGTAGCTGCCGCGGCCCGCACTGCACAGGCACGTCTTTCCTTTTGACGTTGCCAGTGCCACTGAGCTCCGCCCCCAGAGAGAAGACGGAGCACGCCCAGCAGACACAGCAAGGCCCATGCGGCAGGCGGCGGCAGCACTACAGCTAGAGGAGGCTAGAGCTAGTCGTCTATGATCTATCTACAAGAACAAGTATGTATTTATTTGGAAAATGAGAAATGTGTGTGCCAACAGTGCCATGGGGGATGGGGGGACGGGACAGAGATGCAGCATCTGGAGGGGACAGGGATAAATGTGCCAACAGTGTGCCATGTGGGGACGGGACAGAGATGTGCTGATGCTGCCCATCTGGAGGGGACAGGGAGAAATGTGCCAATGCCATGGTGACTGGGGGGGGGGTGCTGGAGTGGGAAAAGTGTGCAATGGGTGAGGGGGAACTGTGATGTGATCATATTTATCATATGTATGTGTGTGTGTGTCCGTCCCTGTGTGTGTGTCTCTTCCTGTCTGTCACCATCACCATGCCCACTGTTCCTATGTCTTGACGCAGCTGCATCAGGACGTTCTGTGCGGAGGAAGAAGAAGGAAGAGGAGGCAGCACCGCCAGCAGGGAGTCCGTGCGATAGACACAGGAAGGCACACTAAGGACTAAGGTAACACTACCACATGATCTACACTAGTGTTATCTGTGGTTTTACATAGGACTGCAGGTAACACTACCACATGATCTACACTAGTGTTATCTGTGGTTTTACATAGGACTGCAGGTAACACTACCACATGATCTACACTAGTGTTATCTGTGGTTTTACATAGGACTGCAGGTAACACTACCACATTATCAGCACTAGTGTTATATGTGGTTTTACATAGGACTGCAGGTAACACTACCACATTATCAGCACTAGTGTTATATGTGGTTTTACATAGGACTGCAGGTAACACTACCACATTATCAGCACTAGTGTTATCTGTGGTTTTACATAGGATTGCAGGTAACACTGCTACATTTTTAGAAATCAGAGAGCCATCACTGTCTGTGTTATCTGTATTCAGAGAGCTAAGTGTTATTTGTGGTGTTACATAGGACTGCAGGTGACATGTACTACATTATCTGTAGACTGTACTCAGAGAGTTATCACTGTGTTATCTGTAGTATATTTGTTACAAAGATTTTTTTGGACATTTCTGTTTAACCATGGTTTCCTATTTGGGAAGGTCCGAATGATTTTGGTATCAGTGACATTGTCCATGCAAAATGTAATATAGGATAGGACAGAGGAGGCATATATGTTTAAGTCTGTGTGATTTTCCTTTGTAGCTGCCTGTTTAAACAAATCCCAATCTGTGTCCTCAAAACAATCCTGTCGTCTCATTGTGGCTCCTTCAGGTCAAACTCTGATTGTATGCAAAGTAGGCTTAATCCTGGTGATAAGGGGTTTGTATGCTGGAGCCAAAAACAAAGAAATGTGATCCGAGCTGCCAAGATGGGGGGCAGGTGATGCTGTATAAGCATTTGCTATGTTGCAATAAACACGGTCCAATGTATTTCTCCCCCTAGTTTGGAATTTAACAAACTGGTAGAATTTGGGGAGCACAGTTTTGAGATTGGCTTGGTTAAAATCACCCGCTAAGATGAACACTCCATCTGGATGGATATTTTGCAGACTGTTCGTAAATCGTAATATCATGCAATTTGGACAGTGCCAGCTTAACATTAGCTTGTGAAGGAATATAAACTACGGTGAGATACACGACTGTGAATTCCCTCGGTAAGTAGAACGGTCTGCATTTAAGTGTCATAAGTTCTAAATCAGCAGAGCAATATTGTTCAGCAATGACTGGAGGTGCACCAAGCCTTATGGACATAAATACACACTCCACCTCCCTTATTCTTACCGGACTCAGCGGTTCGATCCATTCGGTAGACAGTCCGATCCGCAAGTTCAATAGCCTCGTCCGGGATGTTAGTATTTAGCCAGGTTTCGGTGAAAAATGAGGCGCAAGTGTTAGATCAGATGAGATCCTCAGTCTCAGCTCATCGATCTTGTTCACTATAGACTTGGTATTTGCGACGAACAGGCTGGGTAGTGCTTGCTTGTTTGGGGGGTTCTTTAATCGAGTATTGATGCCGCCCCTCTTGCCCCGCTTCTGCTTCCTTTCCCGTCTCCTTCTGTGCCGTCGCTTTGACGGTATAATCATCCAGTCGCACCAATGTCCTTAGAATCTCATCCGGGATATTAGGGGGTGGTGGTGGAACAGGACCTTTCATTCTGATGTCCAGTAGCTCTTGCACACTATACGCTGTGTGTGCTGTAGCAAACTAAATACTCGCTGTGCTTAAAATTAAGGTAATAACTATGTAAAAAATAAGAAATTGGCATGTAAATGGAGAGCTCCAGGCTGCTGCATCCATGCGCGCTGCCATCTGTGTTTATCTGTGAGCCCCATATGCAGTAGAGTTCATAAGGATTTGGGCTTGAATCCACAACTTTTTGTTGTGGAAAACTACTACAAAAGCTAGCCCAACAATGGTGGAACACTGAGGAGAAGAAAATAATTATTTTAAAGAATGAATAAGCTGTCTGGTTAATGCACCTATTCTGACCTATGAAGATTACAGTATTTCATTCCAATTATACACAGATGGCAGCTTATACAGATTAGGATCTAGACGTTTAACTATTGAAATGCTGTCGCTAAAATATAACTATTATTCAGATTGTTACTCAATTATGTAAGTAAAAATAATGAACCGTCCTAGATCCCATTATCACAAGGTGTGAGTGTATTGTCAACTACTCAGAACAAAAGCTAGGACTATATGTACACAAAGGGAGAAAACAGGTAACTGGAGATCAGGGGGGTCGAGATATGGCAATGAGCACTCTATGCACCTCCACTTATAATCCCCCAACACACAAGTTACCAGGGTGTAGATGTCTATTCAGACACTTATGCTGAACCCTGATTTGCTGCTCTTTGTCTACAGACTAATAGAATTGGCTACACATCAGTCTTGTTTCTTCTCATTGAGGCTCTCCTCTCTCTATCAGGGTAGGCAGCAAATCCTATATTGCTCGACGTGTTTCTTTAGTTGCTTTTATTCTGCAACTTAGTCATCAGGAGCGACTTCGAAGCTAATCAAGACCAAAAAAAAAAAAAAAAAAAGGTACTGCACGCTGCCCAGCGCTGCTTCTAATGAAGAAAAGACCATGCCCCCTGGGCCGGCATTAGAAGCGCGAGAGCCAATGGATCAGGGGCACTGCCGAAGATCGGCGCATCCCTGCCCCGCCTATTGACATCGCTGGAGGAGGCGCAGGAGGTAAGTACAATACAGGAGTGAATCAAAGGCGGTTCCATTTAATCCAGGACATACAATCACCCATTAAATCTACAGGATGGACACCCAACTGGGTGACAACCAATAAGAGTGAAATTGTAATCAATGTTGGAGTAATATATTTACACAGGCATCCCACAGATATATCACTGGTCATAGGGTGTGTACACCATATTGTCACAAAGTGACACACAGGTAGGTAACCCACACATTTGATGTGACAAAAATAAGGTAGGTCTATAAATGTCACAAAACGTGACATACAATCAAAGACCACTTATACACTATGTGCAGAAATAAGAACAGCAACCATTATCACCACAATATTTTTAGCTCACATGCCATGGAGGAGGGGAAAAAATACACTCAGGTCATAGCAGTAGGTACCAGGACCATGATGTCAAGGTCATGGGGATACCAGCAATCGTCAAAAACGGAAGATGGTATTTACAAACACAGGGTACTGTCCAGACCAAAAAGAAGATATGGCCTATTGTTTATATCACTAAATGAAACTGGTATATGAAATAAATTCATTCAGTCCATAGGGCTTAACGGTCTGTAAGGTGAAAGTCCTTTGAGCCTCTTTGCAGAGGAGGAGATTATTTACAGCGCCCCATCGCGCAGATGTTCTAATATCCTCAATTCCCTGGAATCTGATGCAATCGGTCTCATCAGGGTGATATTTCAAAATATGCTGGGCAATTGGTGTATCGGCCTCATTGGAAATATCCTGCAGATGTTCACCAATATGGCGCCTGAACTCATGTTTTGTTTTACCCACATAATGCAGGTTGCATACGCAGGTTGCCATGTATACAACTCCAATCGTTCTGCAGTTTCGAATCACGTATCTCCTTTTCGTGGTAGTAATTTCCACTATCTTCCTCTTCTTTATGACTTGCCATGCACCCACTGCAGTTAAATGTGCCCGGTGGTCTATTAGGTAACCAAGTATCCATTCGGTAAAGGTGGCAATGTTAGGGACAAATTAGTACACAGTGCTTATTCTACTCCAGGGCTGGATAATTGGTTACCTAATAGACCACCGGGCACATTTAACTGCAGTGGGTGTGTGGCATGCAAAGTCATAAAGAAGAGGAAGATAGAAAGTCCTACCACGAAAAGGAGATACGTGATTCGATCCTTTATAAACTACAGAACGATTGGAGTTGTATACGTGGCAACCTGCGTATGCAACCTGCAATATGTGGGTAAAACAAAACGTGTGTTCAGGCGCCGTTTTGGTGAACATCTGCGGGATATTTCCAATGAGGCCGATACACCAATTGCCCAGCATATTTCGAAATATCACCCTGATGAGACCGATTGCATCAGATTCCATTGAATTGAGCATATTAGAACATCTGTGCAAAGGGGGCGATGTGTATAATCTCCTCCTCCGCAAAGAGGCTCAATGGACTTTTACCTTACAGACCGTTAAGCCCTATGGACTGAATGAATTTATTTCATATACTAGTTTCATTCAGTGATACGAACCACGGGCCATATCTTCTTTTTGGTCTGGACAGTACCCTGTGTTTGTAAATACCATCTTCCGTTTTTGACGATTGCTGGTATCCCCATGACCTTGACATCATGGTACTGGTACCTACTACTATGACCTGAGTGTATTTTTCTCCTCCTCCATGTCATGTGAGCTATAAATATTGTGGTGATAACGGTTGCTGTTCTTATTTCTGCACATAGTGTATAAGTGGTCTTTGATTGTATGTCACGTTTTGTGACATTTATAGACCTACCTTATTTTTGCCACATCATATGTGTGGGTTTCCTACCTGTGTGTCACTTTGTGACAATATGGTGTACACACAGGGCCGTCTTTACCGCAGGGCAAAAGGGGCAGCTGCCCCGGGCCCAGTTGCTCCTGGAGGGCCCAAGCAGCATTTTACTTGGATTTTACTTGGGCCCCCTATATTTTGTTGCCGCCGCCGCCAGCCGGCCATGTAACATAACAAAGTCACGGTCCGGACCGGACTATAGAAAGAGACTGAGTGAGGAGGGGGCGGGGCCCGCGGCCGCTCTGCGCTCCGCTCTGCTGCCTGGCCTGCCTGTCTCTTTAACAGAGCAGACCAGTGGCTGCTGGAGTGTGACGCAGCTGCCGCACAGGCAGAGAGAAGAAGGAGGCGGAGCCCCAGCCGGCAGCCACAACAGACACAGCCTGAGCCAGCCAAGCAAGTTCAACTAACAGAACTTACAGGTATTTGGTAGCCATGGGGGGGGGGGGGCTCATATAGGACGGGGGGGGGCTCTCATATAGGACAGGGGGGGCTCATATAGGACAGGGGGGGGCTCATATAGGACAGGGGGAGCTCTCATATAGGACAGGGGGGGGCTCATATAGGACAGGGGGGGGGCTCTCATATAAGACAGGGGGGGGGGCTCTCATATAGGACAGGGGGGGCTCTCATATAGGACAGGGGGGGCTCATATAGGACAGGGGGAGCTCTCATATAGGACAGGGGGAGCTCTCATATAGGACAGGGGGGGCTCTCATATAGGACAGGGGGGGGGGCTCATATAGGACAGGGGGGGGCTCATATAGGACAGGGGGGGCTCATATAGGGGAGGGGGGGCTCATATAGGACAGGGGAGGGGGGGCTCATATAGAACAGGGGAGGGGGGGGCTCATATAAGACAGGGGGGGGGGCTCATATAGGACAGGGGGACAGTGTGTGCTTTCCTGCTACTACATCAACCCCCCCCCCCCCCCAGGGATCTTGGGGGCCATTAAGGGTTGGACTTTAACTCCTTGCTGCTGATGTGTGTGTCCGTCCCTGTGTGTGTGACTGTCCGTCCCTGTGTGTGTGTGTCCGTCCCTGTGTGTGTGTGTCTGTCCCTTTGTGTGTGTGTGTGTCTGTCCCTTTGTGTGTGTGTGTGTGTCCATCCCTGTGTGTGTGTGTCCGTCCCTGTGTGTGTGTCCGTCCCTGTGTGTGTGTGTGTCTGTCCCTTTGTGTGTGTGTGTGTCTGTCCCTTTGTGTGTGTGTGTGTCTGTCCCTTTGTGTGTGTGTGTGTGTCTGTCCCTTTGTGTGTGTGTGTGTCTGTCCCTTTGTGTGTGTGTGTCCGTCCATGTGTGTGTGTGTGTGTCCGTCCCTGTGTGTGTGTCCGTCCCTGTGTGTGTGTGTGTGTGTGTGTCTCTCCCTGTGTGTATCACCATGCCCACAGTGTTCCTATGTCTTGACGCAGCTGCTTCAGAACGTTCTGTGCGGGACAAGAGGAAGAAGATGGAAGAGGAGGCAGCGCCAGCATGGAGTCCGTGCGATAGACACAGGGAGGCACACTAAGGACGAAGGTAACACTTCCACATGATCTACACTAGTGTTATCTGTGGTTTTACATAGGACTGCAGGTAACACTACTACATTATTTAGCACTTGTGTTATCAGTGGTTTTGCATAGGACTGCAGGTAACACTACCACAAGGTTAGCTCGCACAGGGCGCCTGAACACCTAAGGCCGGCCCTGGCTGCGCACCCCAGCGCCAAGGGATGACGTCACTGATGTAATATGCCTCTTATATGTGGAGAGCGGTGATGTCACAGATGTAATATATTACTTATAAGTGATATATTACATCAGTGACATCACCACTCTCCACACATAAGTAATATATTACATCAGTGACATCACTGATGTCCACATATACCGGTAAGTAATATATTACATTAGTGACATCACCGCTCATCACATATATGTGGAGAGCGGTGATGTCACAGATGTAATATATCACTTATATGTGGAGAGCGGTGATGTCACTGATGTAAAATATCACTTATATGTGGAGAGCGGTGATGTCACTGATTTAATATAACATTATATGTGGACAGCGGTGATGTCACTGATGTAATATATCATTATATGTGGAGAGTGTTCATGTCACTGATGCAATACAGCGCTCCAGATGGCGAGCAAAATGGTCGCCAATGTGCCTTAAAATTTGCAGATGGCGACAAGACTTGTCATAGACTACAGGCCTGAGGTCTATTTGGTAGTGAAATCCCAGCGCAGGCAGGCGTGATGATGTCATCACGCCCGCCTGTGCCAGGACGCGGTGAGGTGTGCGCGTCTGCGTTGCACCATCCCTCGCCGTACCAGCAGCTAGTGAGCGCCAGTGAAAGGAAACAGGTGAGTATAAGATTTTCGCTTTTTTTTAAGGTGTGGGAAGGCGGGATCCAGGGGGCCCAAGTAAATTCTTGCCCAGGGTCCAATCAATATTAAAGACGGCCCTGTGTACACACCCTATGACCGGTGATATATCTGTGGGATGCCTGTGTAAATATATTACTCCAATATTGATTACAATTTCACTCTTGTTGGTTGCCACCCAGTTGGGTGTCCATCCTGTATGGGCAATTGTATGTCCTGGATTAAATGGAACCGCCTTTGATTTACTCCAATATTGTACTTACCTCCTGCGCCTCCTCCAGCGATGTCAATAGGCGGGGCAGGGATGCTGCCGATCTTCGGCAGTGCCCCTGATCCATTGGCTCCCGCACTGCTAATGCCGGCCCAGGGGGCATGGTCTTTTCTTCTTTAGAAGCAGCGCTGGGCGGCCACGCTACGGCCGTCCCAGTGCCGCAGACTACGTGTCTGCACGCCATGTACCAGAGCGTGCAGTACCTTTTGTTTGTTTTTTGTCTTGATTAGCTTCCAAGTCGCTCCTGATGACTATAGTTGCAGAATAAAAGCAACTAATGAAACGTATTGAGCAATATAGGCTCTGCTGCCTACCCTGATAGAGGGGGAAAGCCTCAATGAGAGGAAGCAAGACTTATGTGTAGCCAATTCTATTAGTCTGTAGACAAAGGGCAACAAATCAGGGTTCAGCATAAGTGTCGGAATAGACATCTACACCCTGGTAACTTGTTGTGTGTTGGGGGATTATAAGTGGGGGTGCATAGAGCACTCATTTCCATATCTCCAACCCCCTGATCTCCAGTTGCCTGTTTGCTCCCTTTGTGTACATATAGTCCTAGCTTTTGTTCTGAGTAGTTGACAATACACTCGCACCTTGTGATAATGTGATCTAGGACGGTTCATGATTTTTACTTACATAATTGAGTTGAAAATACCCATATTTTAACAATCTCAATAAAAGTTATATTTTAGCGACAGCATTTCAATAGATAAACGTCAATTTCCTGTTGGTCGCCTACCTCTTACAAAACTACTTAGTGAACGCAGATTAGGATCTACTTTATACCTGGAGCAGGGGTACTTTATTTGCCCCTATTTCCTCTATGCAAAGTCGACAACTCTTTAGTTACTTGTGCTATGTAACTGCATTTTATATCTATGTTGTGATATATACTTCTCACAAAAAGTTAGGGATATTTGGCTGGTGAAAATTATGGAAAACGAAAAAAGTTTACGCTACAGTCATATTATATAATGAAAGTAGGGCATTTAAGTAGAAGCGGCAATGTTGATTTCCTCATCTAAAATAATTCATTGAAACAAAAGCAGTGGTGGGTATACCCCCACAAAAAAAATCAATAACTTGTTATGTGGCCTTGAACATCAATTACAGCTTGACAACGACGTCTCATGCTGTTCATGAGTTGACTTATTGTCTGCTGAGGCATGGAATCCCACTCTTCTTGAAGAGCGGCCCCCAGGTCATTGAGGTTCTGGGGTACAGAGTTATGAGCATTTACACAGATTCCATAGGTTTTCAATGATATTTAGGTCTGGAGAAAGTGCAGGCTACTCCATTTGAGGTATACCAGTCTCCATCAGCCATTCCCTAATGATGCACCCTGATTTGGCACCTTGTCGTCCATGAAGATTAAATCAGGCCTGTGTTGTTCATGCAGAGGCACAATGACTGGACTAATAATGTTATTCAAGTAATATGGGCTTGTCACTGTACCGTTCACAACGTATAGGGCAGTTCTGTCCATACTTTACAGTTCGGGTTCGCTCAACCCTAAATGTAGAATATAACGACTATTCAAATTCACAAATATTTGAAGAATATTCTACAAAATATTCACGAAATATACCGAACTTTAGGATTTTTGGACCCCTGACCCGAACCTAAACATTTCAGTAAAAGTTCGGGTTCGGCGTTTAACTGTGTGACCTTAGAAGCCATCACACCCATGCCTACTAATGGCATGGCTGTGATTGGCCAGTGCAGCATGTGACCCAGCCTCTATATAAACTTGAGTCATGTAGCGCTGCACGCCATTCTGCTGTGCTTAGTGTAGGGAGAGGATGCTGCTGTGAGGGAGAGAATAGGACAGAATCTGTTATCAGAACTCCAATTGAACTCAGCGATCTAAATAGATTTAGTTGTGTGGGTGCAGTGCACAATCTTTTTACCCTGCCCTGAACCCAGTGACAGAGAAAAATAACTTTTATCCGTCTATTAGTTAGGTGGGCGGCGGCAGCCTTTTTATGCAAGCTCAGTGCACCAGCACTGCATCTGTGCTTTTGTGACATTCAAATCCAAGCTTGAAATACTGCAATAATAATCAGATTTTAAAAAAAACACCCTTTTTGGCAATATCCTACATCTGGTGCCTTTGCAGGATTAGTCAGTGTGCAATTTAAGCTAGAAATACAGCTATAATTTTCTGGGTTTTTAAAAACACCCTTTTTGGGCAAAATACACTATTTTACAGCCCTTGCTGCATCTGCACGTGTAAAATTCAAGTGTTATATACTGCTGTCATATTCTGTTATTAAAAAAATACGCATTTTGGGCAAAAAACTTAATTTTGCAGCACTTGCTACATCTGTTATTGTTAAAAACAAGTTTGAAATACTTCAATACTTTTCAGGCTTTAAAAAAACACCCATTTTTGGCAATAACCTTTATTTTGGGCCTCTGCCGCATTAGTCAGTGTGCAATTTAAGCTAGAAATACAGCTATAATTTTCTGGGTTTTAAAAAACACCCAATTTGGGCAAAATACACAATTTTACAGCCTTTGTGGCATCTGCACGTGTGAAATTCAAGGGTTATATACTGCTGTCATATTCTTTTATTAAACAAACACCCATTTTGGGCAAAAAACTTTGATTGTGGCCTAGTCTGGATCTGTACGTGTGAGATACACACTTTACATACTGTGGTTCTATTCTGGTATTAATAAAACACCCTTTTGGGGCACAATACACAATTTTACAGCCCTTGCTGCATATGCACGTGTGAAATTCAAGGGTTATATACTGCTGTCATATTCTGTTATTAAACAAACACCCATTTTGGGCAAAAAACTAAATTTTGCAGCCTTTGCTGCATATGTCATTGTGAGATACACCCTTTAGATACCGTGGTTCTATTCTGCTATTAGCAAAACACCAATTTTGGGCCAAAAAATGTAATTGCGTTCTAGTCTGGATCTGTGCGTGTTAGATACACACTTTACATACTGTGGTTCTATTCTGGTATTGATAAAACACCCATTTTGGGCAAAAATCTTTAATTGCGGCCTAGTCTGCATCTGTACGTGTGAGAAACACCCTTTACATACAGTCGTTCTATTCTGCTATTAATTAAACACCCATTTAGGGCAAGATCCTAAATTTGAGAAATATGAGGAGAGCGTCAAATAAGAGACGTGGCCCAGGTCATGGTGTTGCTGGTGGAGCTCCTGTTGCAGGGAGAGGACGTGGTCGATCTGTGCCAGCTACACGCACAGGTGCGAGTAGGCGTCAGAACCTGCAGCGGTATTTGGTCGGGCCTAATGCGGCTCTACGAATGGTGAAGCCAGAACAAGTACAGGCGATAGTAGATTGGGTTGCTAACAGTGCCTCCAGTTCCTTCACATTGTCTCCCACCCAGTCTCCTGCTGAAAGATCAGAGTTGGCACCTGCAGGCGATGTCCATCAGTCTTTCACCTCACCCCCTTGCAAATCAGCCAAGCAGTCTGCGCCCCAATTCAAGCAGCAGTGTCTTCTGCTTTTTGATTACTCTGTTAGCAGGGTTTCCCTGGGCCATCCACCTAGCCCTGCCCCAGAAGTGGAAGAGATTGAGTGCACCGATGCCCAACCACTTATGTTTCAAGATGAGTACATGGGAGGACCATCGCAGCACGTCTCGGATGATGACGAAACACAGGTGCCAACTGCTGGGGCTTTCGAAAGTGTGCAGACTGACAAGGAGGGCAGGGGTGAAGACTGGGTGGTAGATGATGTGGAGGACGAGGAGGTCCTCGACCCCACATGGAATCAAGGTCATGCGAGTGACCTGTCTAGTTCGGAGGAAGAGGCGGTGGTTGCACAGAGCCACCAGCACAGCAGAAGAGGGAGTAGGGTGCAAAAGTGGAGCAGCCATCCCCTAGACAGTACGCCTGCTACTGCCCACCGCAGCAAGGGACCGAGAACACCAAAGCCAGCTACAAGGGGATCCCTGACATGGCAGTTCTTCAGACAATGTGCTGACGACAAGACACGAGTCTTTTACACGCTGTGCAATCAGAGTCTGAAGTGAGGCATAAATGTTCTCAACCTGAGCACAACCTGCATGACCAGGCATTTAAGTGCAAAGCACGAGCTGCAGTGGAGTAGACACCTCAAAAACAAAGAAAGGTCTCTGGCTCCTCCTGCTTCCTCTTCTGCTGAAGTCTCGGCCTCTTCATCCACCTCTGGAGTGACAGTGTCACCTGCCACCTCGCAAACAGAGGATCTGCCAGCAACACCACCATCTGGGTCACCAAGCATCTCCACAATGTCCCACGGAAGCGTTCAGCTCTCCATCTCCCAAACACTGGAGCGGAAGAGGAAGTACCCCCCCACACACCCGCGATCCCTGGCCCTGAATGCCAGCATTTCAAAATTACTGGCCTTTGAAATGCTGTCATTCTGTCTAGTGGAGACGGAGAGTTTTAAAGGCCTTATGGCGGTGGCTGTCCCACAGTACGTCGTGCCCAGCTGCCACTACTTTTCCAGGCGAGCCATCCCTTCCCTGCACAACCAAGTGGGGGACAAAATCAGTTGTGCACTGCGCAACGCCATCTGTGGCAAGGTGCACCTTACTACGGATATGTGGACTAGTAAGCACGGTCAGGGCCGTTATATCTCCATTACAGCACACTGGGTAAAGGCAGTGGCGGCTGGGCCTGAGGCGGATAGCAGTTTGGCGCATGTCCTTCAACCACCGAGGATTGCAGGGTGCTTCAGTTTGCCTCCTGTTGCTTCCTCCTCCTATTCCGCTTCCTCATCCTCTAGCGGCTCCTCATCCGGTCAGCGTAACACCTTCACCACCAACTTCAGCACAGCCAGGGGTAAACGACAGCAGGCAGTTTTAAAACTTATCTGTTTGGGGGACAAACCCCACACCGCGCAGGAGCTGTGGATGGGCCTTGAACAACAGACCGATGAGTGGTTGGTGCCAGTGAGCCTCAAGCCCGGCCTGGTGGTGTGCGATAATTGGCGAAATCTCGTAGCAGCTCTGGGACTAGCCGATTTGACGCACATCCCTTTCCTAGCGCATGTGCTGAATTTGGTGGTGCAGAGATTCCTTAAAAATTACCCCGATATGTCAGAGCTGCTGCATAAAATGCGGGCCGTCTGTGCACGCTTTCGGCGTTCTCACCCTTCTGCTGCTCGCCTGTCAGCGCTGCAGTGCAACTTCGGCCTTCCCGCTCACCGCCTCATATGCAACATGCCCACAAGGTCGAACTCCACCATGCTCATGGCCAGACTGTGCGAGCAGCAGTAGGCGATAGAAGTTTCAGCTGCAGCACGCACGGGTGAGTCGCTCGGCGGAACAGCACCACTTCACCACCAATGACAGGGCCTCCATGCAAGACCTGTGTTCCTTGTTGTGCTGTTTCGAGTACTCCACCAACATGGCCAGTGCCGATAATGCAGTTTTCAGTGTTACTATCTCACTTCTATGCCTTCCTGAAAAAACGCTGCTGGCGATGATGGAAGAGGATGTGGCACAGGAGGAGGAGGAGGAAGAGGGATCATTTCATAGGGTTTCCGGCCAGTCATTCACAAGTGGGTCTGAGGGTGGGTTCCTGCACACACAAACGCCAGGTACACAATTGTCCAGCCAGTTCTGGAGGATGACTAGATGGAGGAGGATGAACCATGTTCACAGCAGGGTAGCACCCAGACCAGCTCATGGCCATCACTGGTGCATGGATGGGGGGATACAGAGGACACAGACGATACACCTCCCACAGAGGACAGCTTTTCGTTACCTCTGGGCAGCCTGGCACACATGAGCGATTACATGCTGCAATGTCTCCGCAACGACCGCCAAGTTGGTCACATTCTAACTTGTGCTGATTACTGGGTGGCCATGTTGCTGGATCTCCGTTACAAGGACAACGTACCGTCCTTAATTCCATCACTGGAGCGTGATCATAAGATGCGTGAGTATAAGCGCACGCTGGTAGACGCGCTGCTGGTGGCATTCCCACCTGACAGCGGGGGCAGAATGGAAGCACAAGGCGAAGGCAGAGGAGGAGAAAGAGGTCGCCAACGCAGCTGGGGCACCACCAGCACCTCAGAAGACAGAGTTAGCATGGCCGAAATGTGGAAAAGTTTTGTCAGCATGTAGCGGTCAGAGGAGGGAGAGACCGCAGGATTCAAGTACAGTACAGCGGACAAGGAGACTGAAGCAAAAGCCGGCTTTATTAAGGAGCAAAATGAAACTGCTGGAAAACCTGAGTAACAATACAGTACCACCGCACCAGAGGCACAATGGGTCAAAGACAGGAATGGTATTAACAGGTGAACATAAATCAACAACAATGACAATGGAGTTTTGCATATACACAGAATGAGCTAAACAGTAAGCAGTCAGATTGCAGGCTACTCTCACTACCAATTTCCTATCTAGCCCTACTACCCAGGGGACACTTCTACAGCGCACTGACTAAATCCCTGACTATATAACCTATCACAGAAAAGCACCAGTGCCACTCACAGTTCTGCAGATTCTCCTGGGTACAATAAGATGCAGTCTGGATGCAGGTCCAGTCGCTTGCTTGGCTGTCTTTCTCTCTCTGGTCACAACAGATGCAGATCTCCACCTAGTTCCAGCTCTGGCAGGAAGGATCCGGCTTGTACTGGTCTTTACACACGGTCCCACTCCTCTGGAACACACAGTGAAGTCCTCTGTGTGCAGCTCCACAGCTGTCAGGAAAATCTCAGCTAATATAGCCTCCTGCTGCTCCAGTCTTTTACTGTTATCTCTCAGCAGTCCATCTCTCCCTGTTATCTCAGCAAGGCCCCCAGCAACTTCTAGAACAGCCCGGGAAAAACTTCTTAACTTTTTCTTAGTCTCTGGCCAGCACAACTCAGGTTCCTGTTTAGTCACAGTGGCCTCTGGTGGCCGGAGGGAAACATGACAGTCTGCATAGATATAAGTGCTGGAAATGCTGCTGGTTGATTCAGAGCTGCCTCTTACAAGCACGCCACAACAACCAGCACCACCAGCTGATATGGAACGTCTTAGCAGGAGGCAGCAACATGGTGGAGCAGTATGTGTGCACACGCCTACACGTACTGAATGACGGGTCTGCCCCCTTCAACTTCTGGGTCTCCAAATTGGGCACATGGCCTGAGCTTGCCCTTAAGGACTTGGAGGTGCTAGCCTGCCCTGCAGTCAGTGTATTGTCTGAATGTTTGTTTAGCAAGGCAGGGTGCGTTATCACAGACAAGTGCAGCCGCCTGTCCACAGCCAATGTGGACAAGCTCACGTTCATTAAAATAACCCAGGCATGGATCGCCCCAGGACTTGTCTGTACCTTTTGCAGAATAGACATGTATACCGGCCTTACCCAGCCATTTTTATACTACAGCGCAATTGCTTATTGTTGTATTTTTGATATTTCACACTCTTTTGGGGTGTACCCTAATTAAAAAAAATAAAATAAAAATACTAATAAATCCAAAAACCAGTGTTGGCTACCTTGTCCTCCTCCACCGCTGCTTCCACCTACACCACTACGTCCACCGCCTCCTCAACCTCCTACTCCATATGGACCACCACCTCATACATCAAGATAATTTTTTATAATTTGTAAGTTTTTTATTTTAAGTCATTTCACTAATTTGCATGTTACATTTTCAGTTGAAATTCACAAATTTTTGGCTGTGATATACCCCTGCTCTACCTAGCAGACCGCGCACCCGGAAGAAGGCAGACGCTGAAAAGTGCGTTAGGGTGTACGGCTCTCCTGAGGAATCATCTCCCCCCTAACTTCATGGGTAGGTTTATGTAATTGTATTATCAGTTATATGAGGGCATTGTGTTTGCTTTTGCACTTTATCTCTGTTAGGAGGTTTGGGAAGCATACATTGATAGTGATTCACTGTGACTGCCAGTTTATTGTTTGTCGTTTTTTTACTTTTATATACAATTTAGGTAGCTGCATATACTTTTTGACATTTTTCCCTTATTTTAGAGTTTAATATATATCTTACCTTTGTGTTGCACTACCTCTTTGTAGTGCTACCCTGTGATTTAACACTAACAAGACAACTTCCGGTGTTTTTTTGTTTTTGTTTTTTTTATGGCAGCCCGACCTGATCACTTATCTTCCCTTCCACCTCCAGGGACGTTTTAGCATTTTATTACAAGCCTCCATTTATACATATCTGTGTTATACTATTCCTCAGGAGTGATTGGTACCACATCTTTTGATGTACTTTTGTGTCTTTTGTCATATTTATGTATTTAATAAAATTACTGATTATTTTAGCCTGTTTAGTCTCAGTTTGCTTTTTTAGGATTACTCCCTGCTCTACCTAGTAGACAGGTAAATAAATTTCACTAATTTTTCTGTTACATATTCGGGTGAAATTACCCAAGTTTTGGCTGTGATATACCCTTGCTCTACCTAGTAGATAGGTAAACAAATTTCACTAATTTGTATCTTCCATTTTCAGGTGAAATTCACAAATTTTTGGCTGTAATATACCCCTGCTCCACCTAGTAGATAGGGAAATTTATTTCACTAATTCGTCTGTTACATTGTTGGGTGACAAATGCTCATATTTTGCGCTAGAAAGTAGATTTGCGGCCTACACTGCATTTAGGACAGTACCAATCAGGTGAGGCCAGAACAAGTACAGACTATAGTAGATTGGGGGGGTGACAGTGCCTACAGTTCCTTCGCATTGTTTCCCACCCAGTCCCCTGCTGAAAGATCAGAGTTGGCACCTACAGCCCATGGCCATCTGTCTTTCAACTCACCCCCTTGCAAATCAGGCAAGCAGTCTAATGCCCCAAGTCATGCAGCAGTCTGTTATGCTTTTTGATGACTCTGCTGGCAGGGTTTCCGTGGGCCATACACATAGTTCTGCACCAGAAGTGGAAGAGATTGAGTGCACTGATGCCCAACCACTTATGTTTCAGGATGAGGACATGGGAAGACCACCGTAGCACGTCTCTGATGATGACAAAAAACAGATGACAAAAGCTTTGGCTTCAATAATTTGTCCCACATTTCAGCTCGATCACATTGGAGCCTTTGACCTCCCTTGGATGAGGTATCTCTTTCTCACGCTCCCTCTCCGGCATGGAACCCTAATTCGCCGTTAACCGTGATCAACATGGTAGGTGCAGAAAAGAACCTCGAAAGTTGATAGGGAAGATATCCAAATGGATCGTGGACGTCACAGAGACGTGCGATCAGGCAGGTTATCTAAAGTCAACAAAGCTGCAGTAGGGCGTCTCCTGTCTAACGTTTCCAAATCCAAAATACCCCAGTGACATTCCCTATAATTTTTTATTAATCATTCCAATAACAGGGTATCTTAAGAGTCCTGAATTGTTATTTATCGTCACTACCTCCACGAGTTGGGAGTGGGTAATTGCCGCTCACCACCTCCTTTCCTTCCATTCTTCCATTTTAATAACTTCTCCCACATTTCCGCTCGATCACATTTAATTTCATCCATTGACCTCCTTGGATGTTGTATCCCTTTCTCACGCTCCCTCTCTGGCATGGAACCCTGATTCGCCGCTAACCGTGATCAACATGGTAGGCGCAGAAAAGAACATCGAAAGTTGATAGAACAGATATCCAATTGGATCGTGGACATTACGGGGACGTGCGACATGGTGGAGCAGTATACACTCACCTAAAGAATTATTAGGAACACATACTAATACAGTGTTGGACCCCCTTTTGCATTCAGAACTGCCTTAATTCTACTTGGCATTGATTCAACAAGGTGCTGATAACATTCTTCAGAAATGTTGGCCCATATTGATAGGATAGCATCTTGCAGTTGATGGAGATTTGAGGGATGCACATCCAGGGCACGAAGCTCCCGTTCCACCACATCCCAAAGATGCTCTATTGGGTTGAGATATGGTGACTGTGGGGGTCATTTTAGTACAGTGAACTCATTGTCATGTTCAAGAAACCAATTTGAAATGATTCGAGCTTTGTGACATGGTGCATTATCCTGCTGGAAGTAGCCATCAGAGGATGGATACATGTTCTCATTCTGTTTACGCCAAATTCGGACTCTACCATTTGAATGTCTCAGCAGAAATCGAGACTCATCAGACCAGGCAACATTTTTCCAGTCTTCAACAGTCCAATTTTGGTGAGCTCGTGCAAATTGTAGCCTCTTTTTCCTATTTGTAGTGGAGATGAGTGGTACCTGGTGGGGTCTTCTGCTGTTGTAGCCTATCCGCCTCAAGGTTGTGCGTGTTGTGGCTTCACAAATGCTTTGCTGCATACCTCGGTTGTAACGAGTGCTTATTTCAGTCAACGTTGCTCTTCTATCAGCTTGAATCAGTCGGCCCATTCTCCTCTGACCTCTAGCATCCACAAGGCATTTTTGCCCACAGGACTGCCGTATACTGGATGTTTTTCCCTTTTCACCCCATTCTTTGTAAACCCTAGAAATGGTTGTGCGTGAAAATCCCAGTAACTGAGCAGATTGTGAAATACTCAGATCGGCCCGTCTGGCACCAACAACCATGCCACGCTCAAAATTGCTTAAATCACCTTTCTTTCCCATTCTGACATTCAGTTTGGAGTTCTGGAGATTGTCTTGACCAGGACCACACCCCTAAATGCATTGAAACAACTGCCATGTGATTGGTTCACTAGATAATTACATTAATGAGAAATAGAACAGATGTTCCTAATAATTCTTTAGGTGAGTGTATGTGCACACACCTACACGTACTGACTGATGGGTCTGCCCCCTTCAACTTCTGGGTCTCCAAATTGGGCACATGGCCTGAGCTTGCCCTTTACGCCTTGGAGGTGCTGGCCTGCCCTGCAGCCAGTGTATTGTCTGAACGTTTGTTTAGCACGGCTGGAGGGGTGTACCCTAATTTAAATAAAAAATAAAACCAAAAAGCAGTGTAGGCTGCCTCCTCCTCCTACACGGCCGCTTCCACCTATACCGCCACATCCACCGCCTCCTCAACCTCCTACTCCATATGGACCTCATCCTCCAAGATCAAGATTATTATTTTAATTTTTTTGTATTTTGTGTTATTTTAAGTCATTTCCCCATCCACATTTGTTTGCAGAGCACTTGTCATGCTCTTAACCACATTTTGCTGCCATTTGCAGCCCTCTAGACCTTTCCATGACTTTTTTAGAGCCATTTTAGTGCTCCAAAGTTCGGGTCCCCATTGACTTCAATTGGGTTCAGGTTCGGGGTCAAGTTCTGGTCAAGTTTGGGTCCCGACCTCGAACTTTTTTGTGAAGTTCGGTCGAACCCGTCGAACCCGAACATCCAGGTGTCTGCTCAACTCTAATCACGAATATTCTAATCGCGAATTTTCCATGCAAAAGGCTAATAAGCTTGTCATAAAAATCTGTCTAATATTCTTGTCAGAAGACTATAAAACCAATAGAGGGCGCTATTAAGTTATTGGTTTCATAATCTTCTGACAAAAATATTAGACTTGTCATAAGACTGCAAAACCAAGCGCTGTTCATAACTTCATAGCGCCATCTATTGGTTTTCATAGTCTTATGACAGCTGAAAAAACAAGGCAGATTCTGCTCATTTGCATGTCTTTCCCATAAGCCCATGTTTATGCATAATGAGTTTTTACATGACAAAACTGTATAGAAAGGTTATTGAATATTATGTTAGGTCAATCGGAAAACTTTTTGTTGCCCTAATGATATTGATCTAGGTGTGCAGGTCCACCCAAGCCATCCAACAGATGCAAAATAACTTTGAGATTTATTGGTTCTCAGTCAGATGAAAGCTGGTTTGGAATATCTCATAGTGCACAAGGCTGGCATTGTAAGGTTTGCTGGCTGTTATCTGTTTCATAGATAGATAGATAGATAGATAGATAAATAGATAGATAGATAGTAGATGGCTTGTACATACCTGGCTTTTGGCATATAGCCTTTGTGTGGTTGTCTATTGTATGTTGTACTTAATAGAAGTTTAAGACACATCCAGCTATCCTCTTAATGCTGTTGCTAACCTTTTTTGATGGGGTTTCCTTCAATTTCTAACCTTATTTATGAACCAAGCTCCCTCTTGTCTTCCGAGCAGGCGGTGCCTGATTGACTTCCATTGTATTAAATTGTATTCGAGCACCCAAATTATTCGGCCGAGCACTCGGATCTGCCGAGCATAGCGATGCTCGAGCCGAACAGGTATTTGGCCGAGCATGCTCGCTCATCGCTAGTAGTGGGACTCCTAAACTCATAAAGCCTATGCACTAAGTGAAAGGGTTTCCAAAAATTACAAGGATCCGGCACTCCAATACACCCTTTATTACACATAAAGGAGGGCATCATACACCCTTGGAAAAATTGATGGCCTGCTGGTGATCTGACCCTTTAAAAAATTATATGCAAGGGCCTGCAGGTGAGCTGACACTGTAAAAGATTTTAGATGCGGGCCTGCTGGTGAGCTGACCCTATAAAACATTATATGTGAGGGCCTGCAGGTGAGCTGACCCTCTAAAAGATTGTAGTTGAGGGACTGCTGGTGAGTTAACCCTCTAGAACATTATATGCAAGGGCCTGCAGGTGAGCTAACCTTGTAAAAGATTGTAGGTGAGGGTCTGCTGGTGAGCTGACCCTCTAAACAAAATTATATGTTAGGGCCTGCAGGTGAGCTGACCCTCTAAAACATTATATGCGTGGGCCTGCAGGTGAGATGACCCTGTAAAAGATTATAGGCAAGGGCCGGCTGGCGAGCTAACCCTCTAAAAAATTATAAGCCAGGGCCTGCAGGTTAGCGGACCCTGTAAAACATTATATGCGATGGCCTGCAGGTGAGCTGACTGTCACGGATGGTGTACAGGAAACAAGACAATGCAATACAATTAATGACTCACTGGATCCACAACTAAGGAACAAAAGGGAGACCCCTACATGAGACCTGCCACTCTCCCTAATTGCTCAGCCTATGCGAACACCCCAAAGGTGGATGGGCGCATATCCACGTACCTCGGCTATCTAATACCTGAAGACCCTACAATAGTGAGGGGACACGACCACCAGCTCCCTACACAAGACACGGAGGGAGTCAGGGTCACCTGAAAATCCAACAGACAGAAAATCACAAATAAAGGAGCAGCACTTATCTTGCAGAGGACTGAGGAATAGAAACAGCATGCACACACACTCCAGGAAGTTGTATAAGCCGCAACCTAATGCATCATGGGGAGGAACTTAAAGGGAAGCAATCAGTCCAACTGTATGACAGCTGAGATAGACTAACGAGATGAGGAACTTAACCAAAACAAAGAAACTCAAGGAGGAGGATCTGGAAAGCTCCTGTCAGAGCTTCTCAGCTGTCTAGTTGTGACAGTACCCCTCCCTCTACGAGTGGACTCCGGACACTCAGGGCCCACCTTCTCAGGATGGGACCTATGGAAAGCCCTGATGAGACGAGTGGCCTTAATGTCCATCACTGGGACCCACATCCTCTCCTCAGGACCATAACCCTCTCAATGAACGAGGTACTGGAGGGAACCGCGGACAAGACGAGAATCCACAATCCTAGAGACCTGAAATTCAAGATTTCCATCAACCATAATCGGAGGAGGAGGCAAAAGCGAGGGTACAATAGGTTGAACATAAGGTTTCAATAAGGACTTATGAAAAACATTATGGATCTTCCAAGTCTGAGGAAGATCAAGACGGTAGGCAACAGGATTGATGACAGACAGGATCTTGTAAGGCCCAATAAACCTAGGACCCAACTTCCAGGAGGGAACCTTCAATTTGATATTCTTGGTAGACAACCACACCAGATCACCAACATTCAGGTCCGGACCAGGCACACGTCTCTTATCTGCCACACGCTTATATCTCTCACTCATGCTCTTTAGATTATCCTGAATCTTTTGCCAAATAGATGACAAAGACGAGGAGAATCTGTCCTCATCAGGTAAACCAGAAGACCCCTCTCCCGAGAAAGTCCCAAACTGCGGATGAAACCCATATGCACCAAAAAATGGTGACTTATCAGAGGACTCCTGACGACGGTTATTTAAAGCAAACTCAGCAAGGGGCAAAAAAGAACACCAATCCTCCTGATTCTCCGCCACAAAACAGCGCAGATATGTCTCCAGATTCTGATTGACGCGCTCTGTCTGGCCATTCGACTGCGGGTGGAAAGCAGAAGAGAATGACAACCGAACCCCCAAGCGAGAACAGAAAGCCTTCCAGAATCTGGAAACAAACTGCGTGCCCCTATCAGAGACTATGTCTGAAGGAATACCATGCAATTTGACAATGTGGTCAATAAATGCCTGCGCCAGCATCTTGGCATTGGGCAAACCAGGAAAAGGGATGAAATGCACCATTTTGCTAAAACGGTCCACCACCACCAGAATCACAGTCTTCCCCGAGGAACGAGGCAAGTCCGTTATGAAGTCCATGGACAGATGTGTCCAAGGACGGGAAGGAATGGGTAAGGGAAGGAGAGGACCTGATGGCCGTGAATGAGGGACTTTGGCACGAGCGCAAGTCTCGCAAGCTGCCACAAAACCCTCAACCGACTTACGAAGCGCAGGCCACCAGAATCTCCGAGCGATGAGATCCAGTGTGGCTCTTGCCCCCGGGTGCCCAGCAAGGACCGTATCGTGGTGTTCCTTAAAAATCTTGTGTCTCAAAGCGAGAGGCACAAACAACCTCCCAGGAGGACAAAGATCAGGAGCCTCTGACTGGGCTGCCTGCACCTCTGCCTCCAATTCAGGAAAAAGAGCAGAGACCACCACACCTTCAGCCAAAATGGGACCCGGGTCTTCAAAATTCCCACCTCCCGGAAAACAACGTGACAGGGCATCTGCCTTCACATTCTAAACCCCAGGGCGGAACGTGACAACAAAATTAAACCTTGAAAGAAACAAAGATCATCTGGCCTGTCTCGGGTTCAGACGCTTGGCTGACTCCAAGTAGGCGAGATTTTTATGGTCAGTAAACACGGTAATAGGGTGTCTGGCTCCCTCTAGCCAATGGCGCCATTCCTCAAAAGCCAACTTGATGGTCAACAATTCCCTATCTCCCACATCATAATTTCTCTCTGCGGAGGAGAGTTTCTTCGAGAAAAAGGCACATGGTTGCCATTTGGCAGGAGAGGAACCCTGAGACAAGACCGCACCCACCCCTACCTCAGAAGCATCAACCTCAACTATGAAGGGTAACGAAATATCAGGTTGTACCAGGATGGGAGCGGAAGCAAAACTCTCCTTGATATTAGAAAAGGCCTTACGCGCCTCTACCGACCAGGAAGAAAAATCTACCCCCTTTCTGGTCAAATCAGTGAGTGGTTTAACAACAGAGGAATAATTCAAAATAAATTTCCTGTAATAATTGGCAAAGCCCAAAAAACGCATCAGCGCCTTCTGATTCTCAGGAAGCTCCCACTCAAGCACAGCGCGGACCTTCTCGGGGTCCATGCGAAAACCAGAAGCGGAGAGAAGAAACCCCAGAAATTGAATTTCTGGAACCGCAAACACACATTTTTCCAGTTTCGCGTATAATTTATTCTCCCGCAGGATGAGCAAGACCTGACGTAAGTGTTCCTTATGAGTCTTGAAATCAGGAGAAAAAATCAAAATGTCATCCAAATACACTAATACAAATTTTCCCATTAAATGATAAAAAATGCTGTTCACGAAATGCTGAAAAACGGCTGGGGCATTCATCAAACCAAAAGGCATAACCAAATTCTCAAAATGGCCCTCAGGGGTATTGAAAGCCGTCTTCCATTCGTCTCCTTCTCTGACCCTGACCAGGTTGTATGCCCCTCTTAGGTCTAATTTGGAAAAGACTTTAGCCCCAACAACCTGGTTAAACAGGTCCGGGATCAGAGGAAGCGGATAAGGGTCACGAATAGTGATACTGTTCAGCTCCCTGAAATCCAGACAAGGTTTTAAAGAACCATCTTTTTTCTTAACAAAGAAAAAACCAGCGGCAACAGGTGACTTTGAGGGTCGTATGTGTCCTTTTCTCAGACTCTCAGAGATATAAGCACGCATAGCGACCCTCTCAGGTTAAGAAAGATTGTATAAACGAGATTTTGGCAGTTTGGCGCCTGGGATGAGATTAATAGGGCAATCGTACTCCCTGTGCGGGGGCAAATCCTGAACTCCACTCTCAGAGAAGACATCCGAAAATTCAGAGAGGAAAGGTGGTACAGTCTTAGTAGAAACCTCAGAAACAGATGTCATGAGGCAATTCTCTCTGCAAAAGTCACTCCAACCATTTATTTGCCTCGCTTGCCAATCAATGGTGGGGTTATGTTTAGTGAGCCAGGGTAGCCCCAACACTAGAGGAGTAGGCAAACCGCTAAGGACGAAACATGACACATCCTCAATATGAGCATCACTCACAATTAAACGAATATTGTGAACTATGCCCTTTAATGATTTCTGAGAAAGTGGAGCGGAATCAATAGCAAAAACAGGAATATCCTTTCCCAAAGTGCATACCTGGAAACCATGAGTTATTGCAAATTGATTATCAATGAGATTGACAGCTGCTCCACTATCCACAAAAATCTCACAAAAAATGCTCTTGCTCTCTAGCGCCACCCTAGCAGGCAGGACAAAACGGGAACTACAAGCAAACGGAAAACCTTCAATTTCCGCCTCAACCCTGCCAATAGTAACAGACGGAACATTTTTAAAAGATTTTTTCCTTTTTGTTTCTTTATTACTCCCAGAAGACTGCCTAAATCTCCTAGAGGGACAAACATTTGCCAAATGATTTATACCTCCACAACAAAAACAAACCCTGCCATGCGGGCTGAATCTTCTATTGTCAGAGGCAATCAACCCCAGCTGCATGGGCTCCTGCTCAGAAGGGGCTGACAGCGACTGAGACCCCTGCGCACAGAAAGAGACCGCTGCACTGTCCCGGGACTGAGTATGACAGGAAGGAGAGATCTCTCCTCTCTCTCTAAGACGCCTGTCAATACGAACGGCCTGAGACATAGCAGAATTCAAGGAGGTAGGTCTCTCATGAAAGGCAAATGCATCTTTTAATCCCTCTGAAAGACCATGGCAAAATTGACTTCGGAGTGCAGCATCATTCCAACCAGTATCAGCTGCCCATCTCCGAAATTCTGAGCAGTATATCTCTGCGGATTGTTTACCCTGGCATAACAGACATAGTCTAGACTCAGCCAGAGCAATACGATCCGGATCATCATATATCTGACCCAGGGCTAAAAAGAATTCATCCACTGAACGGAGGGGCCGTGCCCCCTCCGGCAGCGAAAAGGCCCAGGATTGAGCGTTACCCCTGAGCAGCGATATAATGATCCCCACCCTCCGTTCTTCATCACCAGAGGAATGGGGAAGAAGGCGAAAATGGAGTTTGCAAGCCTCTCTAAAACGCACAAAATACTCACTACCCCCGGAGAACGTATCCGGGAGCGAGATCTTAGGCTCAGAACAAACTCCATGAACGCAAGCTGAACCGGTCACTTGAAACTGAGAAAAAGTCTTACGGAGATCAGCTACCTCCAATGAAAGACCCTGGAAGCGCTCAGCCAAAAGTGAAACCGGATCCATGCTTGAGACGGTTTTGGCGGCTTATAATGTCACGGATGGTGTACAGGAAACAAGACAATGCAATACAATTAATGACTCACTGGATCCACAACTAAGGAACAAAAGGGAGACCCCTACATGAGACCTGCCACTCTCCCTAATTGCTCAGCCTATGCGAACACCCCAAAGGTGGATGGGCGCATATCCACGTACCTCGGCTATCTAATACCTGAAGACCCTACAATAGTGAGGCGACACGACCACCGGCTCCCTACACAAAACACGGAGGGAGTCAGGGTCACCTGAAAATCCAGCAGACAGAAAATCACAAATAAAGGAGCAGCACTTATCTTGCAGAGGACTGAGGAATAGAAACAGCATGCACACACACTCCAGGAAGTTGTATAAGCCGCAACCTAATAAATCATGGGGAGGAACTTATAGGGAAGCAATCAGTCCAACTGCATGACAGCTGAGATAGACTAACGAGATGAGGAACTTAACCAAAACAAAGAAACTCAAGGAGGAGGATCTGGAAAGCTCCTGTCAGAGCTTCTCAGCTGTCTAGTTGTGACACTGACCCTGTAAAAGATTAAAGTTGAGGGCCTGCTGTTGAGCTGACCCTCTAAAAAATTATATGCGAGGGCATGCAGGTGACCTGACCCTCAAAAAAATTATATGCAAGGGCCTGTCGGTGAGCTGACCCTGTAAAACATTAGATGCGAGGGCATATATGCAAGGGCATTATATTCGACGAATAAGCATGTTGATATGTTGGAGGAGGAGGGGAAGGAGGATGAGTAAAGGTAAATTCAACCATATACCCTTTTTGTAGTGGAAGGGGAGCAGGGGCGTAATATTTGTAAGAGCCCCCCCAGCGCGCTTCGCACCTCCCTCCTACTGTGTAAACCCCACTCCTTTGGCACAGTGTAGCGATATACTGTATATTGTGTGGCACAGTGTAGGCTATATGTGTATAACAAACATATTTCATATGAAAACTTACAATTACTTGACTTGGCCCTTGGGGATCTCGGACGCCACTTCAACACTTGGCCGGGGGCTCGGCGGAGCTGATGTTGTGCTTTATCCTAATGATAAAGATTTCATAATAAGGATTTGGAGAAGGAGCAGAGGGATAGCAGAGCAGGGAAAGGCTGGTGCTGTTACTAGGGGGTCAAACCATGGGGGAGTAATAAAGCCCACCATAATGCCCCCCCCCCAGTACAAATAATTCTCCTTATAATGTGACAATGCAAAAATACCCCCTTGTAATGCCCCCAGTTGAGCTAATGTCCCCATAGTGCCCCCATAATGTCCCAGTATAAAATACCCCTATATAGTGCCCCCAGTAAATTCCCCCATAGTGCTCCTCTCCTTCTTCCTGCTAGTGCCCCCATAATGTACCAGTATAAAATGCCCCATATATAGTGCCCCAGTAGATGCCCCTCAGTGTCTGGCCTCTGATAGGCTGCCGGCCTAGTGTCCCCCATAAAGCCCCCCAATAATGTGCCAGTAAGTGTCCCCATAGATGCCCCCCCATCATGTGCCAGTTTCAAGTGCCTCTCACCTCCCCCCCACATGTCCCAGTATCATAATGCCATCTCCCCCCCCCCCCCAATGTGCCAGTATCAAGTGCCTCTCTCCTTCCCACCCCCCATGTGCCAGTATCATAGTGCCAAACCCCCTCCATGTGCAAGTATCAAGTGCCTCTCTCTTCCCTCCCCCCATGTCCCAGTATCATAGTGCCATCTCCCCCCCAAAAAAGTGACAGTATCAAGTGCCTCCCCCCCCCATGTGCCAGTATCATAGTGCCAAACCTACCCATGTGCCAGTATCAAGTGCCAACCCCCCCCCCACATGCCAGTATCAAGTGCCTCTCTCCCCCCATGTGCCAGTATCAAGTGCCTTCTCTCTTTCCCCCCCATGTCCGAGTATCATAGTGCCATCTTCCCCCCCCCAAAAAAGTGCCAGTATCAAGTGCCTCTCTCCCCCTCATGTGCCAGTATCATAGTGCCAAACCCACCCATGTGCCAGTATCAAGTGCCAAACCCCCCTCCCAAGTGCCAGTATCAAGTGCCTCTCCCCTCCATGTGCTAGTATCAGGTGCCTCTCTCCCCCCCCCCATGTGCCAGTATCAGGTGCCAACCCCCCTCCCCCCCCCATGTGCCAGTATCAGGTGCCAACCCCCCTCCCCCCATGTGCCAGTATCAAGTGCCTCCCACTCCCCCCATGGCAGTAACAGTCGGGTATTAAAAAAAAAAATAAACACTTCTACTTACCTCCATGTCAGCGATGCGATGCAGCCTCTTCCTGTGTCCCGCCCTGTATGTCCATATATGGAGTCAGCGCTTGTATTTCAGAAAAGTTTCTGCTGGGATTCGAACCCACAACCTTCATGTATCAGAGGCAAAGCATTTACCCACACAGCCATAAAGGCTGCCTTGCCACTGACTGAAAAAATATGAGACTTCTACTGTTATAGCTGGCTAAGCGTACATCTATACACATGACAGCTGCCTCAACACACCCAGCACTGCTATATCTCTATATGACAGCTGTCCCAGCACACTCAGCTCTGCTATATCTCTATATATGATAGCTGCCCCAGCACACCCAGCTCTGCTACATCTAATACACATGACAGCTGCACCAGCACACTCAGCTCTACTATATCTCTATATATGACAGCTGCCCAAACACACCCAGCTCTGCTACATCTATATATCTCTAAGTATTTCTATACAGTAGATAGATATATAGAGATATAGCAAAGCTGAGTGTGCTAGGGCAGCTGTCATGTGTATAGATGTAGCAGAGCTGGGTGTGTTTGTGCAGCTGTCATGTGCATAGATGTAGCAGAGCTGGGTTTGCTGGGGCAACTGTCATATATAGAGATATAGTAGAGCTGAGTGTGCTGGTGCAGCTGTCATGTGTATTAGATGTAGTAGAGCTGGGTGTGCTGGGGCAGCTATCATATATAGAGATATAGCAGAGCTGAGTGTGCTGGGACAGCTGTCATATAGAGATATAGAAGTGCTGGGTGTGTTTGGGCAGCTGTCATGTGTATAGATGAAGCAGAGCTGGGTTTGCTGGGGCAGCTGTCATATATAGAGATATAATAGAGCTGAGTGTGCTGGTGCAGCTGTCATGTGTATTAGATGTAGCAGAGCTAGGTGTGCTAGGGCAGCTATCATATATAGAGATATAGCAAAGGTGAGTGTGCTGGGACAGCTGTCATATAGAGATATAGCAGTGCTGGGTGTGTTGGGGCAGCTGTCATGTGTATAGATGTAGACTTAGCCAGCTATAACAGTAGAAGTCTCATATTTTTTCAGTCAGTGGCAAGGCAGCCTTTATGGCTGTCTGGGTAAATGCTTTGCCTCTGATACATGAAGGTTGTGGTTTCGAATCCCAGACACATCAGGAGACTTCAGGAGACAGTAAGATTAGATCACATTAGCGAGGGGGCCCTTAGACAAGAATCGATCATATTTAACTAACTTGAAAATAAACTGTCACACACGTTGCTGGGCCCCTTGGCAGCCCGGGCCCCCCTGCTTCCCCGGTAGTTACGCCACTGAAGGGGTGCATGGGATTACAGTGTATTCAGTACATTATAAACAACACATTTAAAGTGCCTTTATGTTTAGCCGCTTTTCTCTGATGGAATCGTGAAGTCAGGGGCAATCCAGGCCTTGTTCATTTTTATAAAAGTCAACCTGTCAGCTTTTTCAGTTGACAGGCGGATACACTTATCTGTTATCATGCCACCAACAGCACTAAATACCCGCTCAGACAAAACGCTGGTGGCAGGGCAGGCCAGGACCTACAAAGGCGTGGAGGCCAGTTCGTGCCACGTGTCCAGCTTGGACACCCAGTAATTGTAAGGCACTGAGGGATCATTGAGGACGCTGACATGGTCTACTATGTACACCTTTACCATCTTCCAAAATGTTTACCTCCTTGTGACAGTAGGCTGTGCATTAGGGTGAGGGTGCTGGCATGGGTGTCATGAAGCTGTCCCAGGCTTTGGAGAGTGTTGCCCTGCCTCTGTTGGAACTGCAGTGTGTTCCCCTTGTCTCCACTCCTCGGTTGCCCAAGGAACTACGGACTCTGCCACTAGCGTTGTCAGATGGAAATTTTTGGAGCAATTTTTTAACAAGGACCTTCTGGTATTGCACCGTTCTGCTCATCCTCTCCACCAGAGGAATAAGAGGTGAGAAGTTCTCTTTGTAGTGTGTTAAAGGGGGATATTAATTATTGATATTTATGTAAATCTCAATAATGAATATTCATAAATAGGCGTGAGTCGTCTAGTGAAGACTACGCCTATTTATGCCTAAATAAACAACAAACACTACTGATTACCTCTGATTGCATATACACTACACTGAACTACACTACGTGTAACTTACTACTATACTACAGCGGCGACTACTAAAAACACCATACACTGTATTATGAACAATAAAGAATATTTATTACACAATACAATTATACAAGTCTAACAATACGCTATATCGATATATATTTATAGATCAATAGATATAAATATATATACATATAGACATACACACCGCAGTATAGAAACAGTACTACAATAAACACAATACAAACCTAACTACACTACACACAATTACCATTCCACCCCACACACTATCTATACATTACAATAATACATTCACATACACATATACCAATAACCCACCCGCCTGGCTACTTACTGTCCCTACCGGGTACAAGGGTTTAAACACAATTGTGGCACTGCAGGAGAAAATACATGCAGGCCAAGGTACACAGGTTAACATCTGGTATGGCAGGGGTTATCAGGGCAGCAGTAGCAGGGATCAGGCATTGAAGGGGTTAATAGTCAAGGCTCTGCAGGGACAGGGCAATGCAGAGGTTAATGCTCTGCAGGGACTTGCAGGGCAGACTGCAGGGGTGTCAGGGCAGAGCAGGGCACTGAAGGGGTTATTAACACAGGGTAGCAGGGGAACAGGGCACTGAAGGGGTTAATGATGGCAGGGTAGAGGGGTTAATTCTGGGGACTGCAGCAGGGGAAGGAGACATGGATACTTAGCCAATCCATGACTCGGTCAGCGATGAGCACTGGCTGCTCCCTCTCTCTATCTTCTCTGGGGCTGCCGAGGATCTGAGCTGGTCGGGTGAGTGCAGAGCACAGCTCCTTCCTTTTCAGTGCTACCTGTGCTCCCTCTCTGTGGGGGGGGGGGGGTCTTCAGAGCGCAGCACATCGCTGCCTGCGCTCTCCTTCTTGCAGGGGATGTTGGGCTGGAGCCTGCTCCAGAGCACAGTGCTCTGCTTCCGGGAGGAGGGTAGGGGTCCTGTGTATCAGCGCAGCGCAGCCCGGGTCACTGCCTGCGCTCTCTTCTATGTAGGGGGAGGACTCTTGAGTACCGTGCACAGCGCTCTGCTGGGTGGCAGGCAGGCAGGCAGGGGTTCTCCGTCTGAGCGCCGGATGCGCTCTCCTTCCAGGGGGGGTCCCGATCTCCCCGAGCGCAGTGCCGCTGGGGTATTTAAACCCCACGGCGTTCGCTTCCGTTTTCCCGCCCTGCACCAGCCCGCGCTCCCAGGCAGGGGGATCCTTTGATCCTCCCGACTGTGGAGATAACGCACATCTCTGGCGCTGTAATTACAGCGCCGGAGGTGAGCGGCACACAGAGCGGCACTGCCGGAGATGGTGACAAAGTGCAGAGGATCTTTGTTGATCATCTGTCCTTTGAAGAGGCCGAAACTGGACATAATTGTCCAGTTGTCGGTCTCTCCCCACCTAGCAGGCACATTCCAGAGCGGGGGGCATCCATGGGAGCTTCTGGGCACAGTTTAACTGTATATATACTTATAGATGCTTGGGGCACATCCATAAGTATATATATATATATATATATATATATATATTGTGAGACAGTGACAGGTCTCACTCAGGTTAGAGGCAAGGAAGGGGTGGATAGTGTGGTCCACACCCCTGTTCCACCACAGGTGAGAGAAGCTGGAGGTAATCAGCCTGGCATAAGGCACCTCCCAGAGTGTCAGAAAGGGGGTAGTGTGTTACCTGTGGACAGAGGCCTGGAGGCTCTGTCTGTGTGGTCTCAGCTGGGCAAGGCTGAGGGACCACAAGGCTGGGAGATAGCCTGCTGTTGGGGGACGCAGCGACGCCTGGGAGGGTCGCAGGGCTATAGTCAGGCGGACTACTGAGCCCCAATCCCCCACAAGAAATACTGACCTGGAGACAGTGGGTGTACTGTGCTCTGTACAGCCAGGAGGCTGTGGGACATTGGCTGACAAAGCCGCATGGGTTCACAGGATGTCAACTGTGACTTTAGGTGAGTCAGGATATCATATGTTTAGTTAGAGCCCAGCCGGGCAGGTGTTTATTTTGTACCATTTATGTTTGGATTGCTGAGGAGCCAAATAAAGTGATGTTTGGACCAGAAACTTGGTGTCTGGCGACGATATTTGTGTGAATCACCCCCGGAGAAGAGCTAAACCCCTACAATTGGTGGAGGATGCGCGCAGGTGTCCCTGCTGATAAGTAAAAATGCTGGAAGCCTGCTAGTTTGCAGAGCAGAGACTGCTGGTGTTAAACTGGACTTTTTTTTTCTGTGGTGCAAACCGTGCAGGATTTAAAGGGCCAGAAGCCCAGTACAAGAGACAGAGCAGTGGAAATGGCTGCAAAATGGTATAGCCCGTGGGAGAAATCCTGCGAGTTAGTGATCGGCGGAATCCCGCTGGGGGTCAGTCTAGACTCCCGCCAGCAAGTGTCTCGGGTCCTGCCTAATATTCTGGACTTTGTAACAAGGGGGCCAGAGACAAACTACGGTGTCACTGACCTTTGTGACGGACTATGGCTCTGTGCAATGGGAGCTGTTAAAATGTGAGACACTGGAAGTGGAATTTGTACTGGGCAAGGACTTTCCATTGTTTGGGCAGTTGTGGAGCGGAGTTCCTGATAAAAGGCAAAGATATGCCGTTGCCAAGGGCAACCGTCGGGAAGACAAAGAGGTGGAGAGTGATGCGGTTCTCAGGAGTGCATATCTTCCCTGCGACTGTGTCCGGAGTCCTAGAGAGGGAGTGCGGAGGTGCAGTAAAGCTGTTGCTAGGAGCAACCACAACCTTGATGAGTCTGCGGGAGAGAATGTCACTGCTTTACCAGAATGGTTGATTACAAAGGGTAAGACTGTTCCTGTTATTAACTATGTGGCAGACCCAGTGACAGGGAGCCGGCGGCAGGGGATACCTGCTGGGCCGGTAGGTAATAAGTCTGTGTCTGGACAGGCGGATAAGCCTGCTGTGATTGCTCCCTCGCAGAAACCTGCAGGGCAGAAGGTTTCTGTGTTACCTCAGTTGCCCATGACCAAAGCTAGTTTTGGGATGACTAGGATCCGGGATCCCATGCTAGCCCGGGTAAGAGGTAGCACAATATTGAAACCTGAGACTGGTAAAATATTAAAGGTGCTGGACAGTCGTGCGGATAAGGACTATCCGCTGATTTTCACTGAGCGTGAGACTCCAATGAGAACAGAGACTGATGAACTTGATGTTACAGATACGCTTATGCATGAGGGAGTGTTGGGCCGTGATATCGGTTTGTTGCTGTGGGGTAAGGTAGACACTTCTGCAGATAGTGACGAAACTCCTGCAGAACCTGTACCTGTCCCTTTAAGTGAGGATCTAAGGGAGCTGCACTTTGACCTGCATGGGGAAAGAATATTGACCATTGGAAACAATGGTGCTGGTCAAGTGCAAAGTGATGGTAACAAAAGTGCGGAAATGCATAAGGAAAATATGATGTCATATGAAATATGTGGTGACAGTGATAAAACTTTTCCGTTGCAGGTTGTGGTCAGGGGAGAAGCGCCCCCTGGTGGTAAAAATGTAAATGATGATAAAACTTTATTTTCTGCATCTGCTATGTTTCATGAAGCGCAATATGACGTAATCAAAAAGTTTGAAGACATGCCTATAACTAGTGTGGAGCAAAGCCCAGCTCCAGCTCAGTGTTTGAAGGTGCAGGAGAATATGATAGGGCTAGAGGGTGTACCGCACGTACCAGAGGTGGAAATGCAGTCTCCACAATGTTGGTTGGTTACTAAGGAAGTGTCCCAGGTGGGGATTAGCTCATCGGTGCCCCTAGAGGTCATAATTAATAATGACACGAGCGGTATAGGTGACGTATGTGCTGTGACCGATGGCAACCCAGAGAGTGAAGCTACCATGTCAAGGTCCAGTGAAACAAAGGTGGTTACTAGTAGCGACCAGACAGTTATATCTGACGAGATGAGAATTAAGTCGGGTGACGTCAGCCTAGGGTCTGAAGCCCATATACAGACAGTTGTAGGTGACCTGACACGACAGTACAGCTGCAAACAGGAGGATGATCTCTCTCTCTCCTCACGCTCCCTAGAAACGTTAGAGACGGGACTAGCTGTCTTCACAGAGCAACTGAAGAAGGCTTCAGAAAGGGCAAAGAAGGAGAGCCAGAAAGAGAATGGTGATACTCCTACATCTGCTGCAGCAGAGCCGACCAAGGAGCAGCTGGAACCGGAGGCGCAAAAGCGGGGCACTTCCCACAAGCTTGTGCAAAAAGCTGAAAAGAAACTGCTGAAAAACATGGAGTTGGTGGTTCAGCGCCTGGAGAAACAGGGTGTGACATACAAAAAGGTGGAGAAAACCAAGAACAAACTTCAGTGAGGATTGCATGATCTGATGGTGGACCTGGACCACCAGAAGCAAATTATGTCTAATCCAGCGAAGAAACAGGAGAAATGTGACTGGCTCCTAGCTGAAGAGAAATACATCTCTGCTCGATATGGTGAAAAACGTGACCAAACAGAGACTGATGCTTGGGAAAAGGAGACCAAGGCCCTCTCCTTGGCTAAAGCCCTGGAAAAAGCGCTTGAGGAGCATGCTGAATTGGAGAGGCTGAACAAGCAACTCAGAGCAGAGACTGAAAATCTCATGCGCTTAAAAGATGAGTTGGAGAAATCTAAGTGTGCTCTCAAACAGCAGGTGGAAGGTGAGAAACCTGAAGAGGAGAGTTCTCTGGAAGATGTCAAGAAGCCAGAGCCTGTTAAAAATGGGACTGGAGAGGGTGGCACTGTGGTGCTGGCTGTGGCAGAGAAGATGGAAGATGCTTCTGCTAAACCAGATGATGGGGCTGATGTGGATGCCGAAGACCACAGACCTGTGGTAGCGTGTAGCCTAGGCCTGGAAGACGTCCACTCTGCATACAAGGCCTTCCAAATAGCCAGCAGCCTGCTGGGGAAGAAGTACGAGGAGGTGAACGATCAGTTTTCGGATCCGGGTTATTACAATGGGCTATATCTCCTGACTTCTCCACAAAATGAGAACAGGGTCCTGGGTGAGCCTCTGGAGAAAATGACAGAAGACGAGGAGTCTGCTGAAGACCCTGGTGCCTCCTGCCTCAATGAGAAAGAGGGGGAGGGGTTAACAGGGCAAGTGTATGGTGCCATGTCCGAGAAGGATGAGAAGGCGGTCAAAGAGACTGGAGACTTCAAGAAGACAAAGAGTGAAAAAGTTAAGGCCGATATGTTGGTTGACATGAAGTCCCCAGGTTCTACAGAGACCAAAGTTAAGCCAAAGGGAGCCGCGGCCGACGTGGAAAAAGCTGCTAAAGAAGCAGAGGTCTCTAAAACTGCCATAGTAGCTGGAATAACTACTGTTGGAAAGAAGGAAGAAGTGACCCAGATGCACGTAAAAGCGAGTAGGGGCAAGCATGCTCTGCTGAAGGAGCCCTGCAAAGCAAAGGAGAAAGTGTTGGGATATGACCATGACTGGGAACAGTTCAGGCAAGAGCTGCAGCAGTCCAAGAAAGGACGTGAGGCGCATGTACAGGAGCCAGAGGATCTTAAAAGCGAGAGAGATCAAAATATACGACAGAGCATCATTATCACTCGGGAAAGAATAGGAAAAGAGTATCTGGTCATGAGATGGGCACATGAGGCCTTTAGGCAGTTTCGGTTAGGCAAGATGTTGGTTTTGGTGATAAACCAAGCTCTGCTGGCATGGGTCTGGCAGAACAAAGGGAAGGTACGTGTCACCGAGGTTCCTGGCCTCGGTGAAATAAGAACCGGTAATTTTCTGTGTCAGCGGCAGCTAGTGCTCGCTGACACTGGGTTACTTAGTGTGGCTGTAAAGCCAATCTGGGCCGGTTCTTATTGGGAGCAGCCAAAGACCAGGGTGGGTGGCTGTTCCCCACGTCCAGGCCAGGTCGATACCCTCTCACCAGCCTCCCGTGGTTATGCAGGTGTTCACCCTCACGGGCTTGAACAAAGGGGGGGGGGGGGGGATATGTGAGACAGTGACAGGTCTCACTCAGGTTAGAGGCAAGGAAGGGGTGGATAGTGTGGTCCACACCCCTGTTCCACCACAGGTGAGAGAAGCTGGAGGTAATCAGCCTGGCATAAGGCACCTCCCAGAGTGTCAGAAAGGGGGTAGTGTGTTACTTGTGGACAGAGGCCTGGAGGCTCTGTCTGTGTGGTCTCAGCTGGGCAAGGCTGAGGGACCACAAGGCTGGGAGATAGCCTGGAGTTGGGGGACGCAGCGACGCCTGGGAGGGTCGCAGGGCTATAGTCAGGCGGACTACTAAGCCCCAATCCCCCACAAGAAATACTGACCTGGAGACAGTGGGTGTACTGTGCTCTGTACAGCCAGGAGGCTGTGGGACATTGGCTGACAAAGCCGCATGGGTTCACAGGGTGTCAACTGTGACTTTAGGTGAGTCAGGATATCATATGTTTAGTTAGAGCCCAGCCGGGCAGGTGTTTATTTTGTACCATTTATGTTTGGATTGCTGAGGAGCCAAATAAAGTGATGTTTGGACCAGAAACTTGGTGTCTGGCGACGATATTTGTGTGAATCACCCCCGGAGAAGAGCTAAACCCCTACTATATATATATATATATATATATATATATATATATATATATATAACAGAGGGTCTGAATGGGCAATAATAAGCCCACCTACAATATATTATATACATAGAGATGTATACTGACAAGGGAGCATACATACATCTCTATGTATACACCTACCACCTGGACTGGCCCATGCAAAAGTGCCAATATATATGCATATATGTAAGGGCATATATATTAAAATCCAACACTTCCCTCAACATAGTGCGGGTCGAAAAGGGTGAAAAACCAGTGTTACGACACTCACCGCCAGGTAGATGAAGCCGCCGTTTAGGGAATAAGCCCCTTTCTCCAGAAATGCAGTTTTTAATCCAGCCGATCGTCAAACTCCTGAATGGAGCATACGAAGTGGCAACTCCCGATCAGCAATTCAGTCGAACTCCTTCCACAGCTAGCAATATACGAAAGCGCTGTCCCAATAATAAATCCCTCCACAAACGAGACCAAGCTCCGTCTTGAAAGTCAAACAGGAATCAATTTTATTGAGGGCTACCCACCCGTATTTATGCAGGTCTCCATCTGGTGGACACGCCCGAATTTTGTCCAAAACTACCCCTACATGTACTAGGTGTTCCTCTCAGGACCCACTGTAGATCGCAATGTCATCCAGGTATGCACACGCAAATTCCTGGAATCCATCGAGAAGTCTATCCACCATACGCTGAAAGGTAGCCGGGGCATTCTTCATCCCAAATGGCATGACCTTAAATTGGTACAAGCCAAATGGGGTGACGAAGGCCGACTTGGGGATAGCATCCTCGGCCAGGGGAATCTGCCAATAGCCTTTACACAGGTCTATGGTGGTCAGATAGCGTCCCCTGGCAATACGATCTAATAATTCGTCTACCCGGGGCATCGGGTAGGCGTCAGTGGTGGTCCGCTCGTTGAGCCGCCTGTAGTCTACACAGAACCGCGTGGTCCCATCTTTCTTAGGCACCAGGACTACAGGCGAAGTCCAAGGACTATCGGAGTGTTCGATGACCCCAAGCTGGGTCATCTCCTGTATCTCCTTCCGCATTCCTTCTCGGACTGCTTCAGGGATACGGTAAGGGGGCTGTCGCAGGGGGTTCTGTCCAGGGGTCTCTACCTTATGTACAGTTAGGGTAGTGTAGCCAGGCTCTTGGGAGAACGTCGCCTGCTTCTCCCACAGAAGCTGTCTTGCCTGTCCCTTCTCTGTGGGGCCTAATCTATCCCCTAGCTGTACAAGACTAGTAAGGTCAGTCTGGGAGTCCCTCTCTAAAAAATCAGGTAAGGGTAAACTCTCTGTATCGTCTGCAGCAGGGGCACATACTGCAGCGACATCCTCCGGTCTCTCCTGATACGCCTTTAGCATGTTCACATGAAAGGATCGCTGGATCCTCTCATCTGAACAGCTGGCTATGAGGTAGGTAGTATCACACACCTGAGCTACCACCTTATACGGGCCCTGCCAAGATGCTTGCATCTTGTTCGCCTTCACAGGTTTGAGCACTAGCACTTTCTGCCCAACCTGGAAGACTCGCTGCCGGGCACCCCGATCGTACCATCTCTTCTGTCTCCCCTGGGCCACCTGGAGATTCTCTCTTACCATCAGGGACAGTTTCTCCATGCGGTCCCGGAGTTCCAGGACATACGGTACTATGGGGGTCCCTTTCTGCTCTGTCTCCCCCTCCCAGTGGCCTCTAATGAGATCTAGGGGTCCGCGGACCCTCCTCCCATAGAGCAACTCAAAGGGGGAGAACCCAGTAGATTCCTGGGGCACCTCTCTGTAAGAAAACAACAGATAAGGCAGGAATCGCTCCCAGTCTCTGCAAGTGTCAGAAAAGGTCCTCAACATCTGTTTGAGGGTGCCGTTAAATCGCTCGCAGAGGCCGTTAGTCTGTGGATGGCACGGGGAACTAAGTATCGGTTTAATGCCGCACACCCTCCACAGTTGCTGGGTGAGCACAGCGGTAAATTGGGTTCCTTGGTCAGAGAGAATCTCCTTAGGGAACCCGACCCTAGTAAAAATTCTAACCAGGGCATCAGCAACTGTCTCTGCCTCTATATTTTTTTTTTTATATTGACAATTTTTATTGTTTTACTTGTAACATACAAACAAAGCAATGGTCAGAAACATTGCACAAGTGATCGCAGGTGTACAATCTTATTAGACCAAGTAATTTTACATTTCCATCTTTGTTGAAATAAAGTAGAACAATTAAATACACAAAAGAAATTAAAATAAAACATAAAGAGGGCCCTTAAGGTCCTAAAAAGATAGGTGGAGCAATAATGAAGAAACATTTTACATAAATGCATTCTAACTGCTTTTTAGATATGTCTCTGCAATAAAGGGTACTGATGTGTCAGCAATTATAAATCAGGAGTTGTATATAAGATGTAGGACTAGAATAATATTTAGATGAGGTCTATATAGCATGGATTGGGTAGCAGTATCTATGTGAATTTTCTATATTCTCTCCAAGGGGCCCAAATTTGAAGAAAGACATGCCTGGTACGCTGTTCCCAATGAGAAATCTCTTCTAGACGATAAATTTGATCAAGTCTATTAATCCAATGTTCTAGACAAGGGACATCAGCTGACAACCAGAGTTTAGGAATTAGTAGTCTGGCTGCTACTATCATGAAAGAGAAAAGTATTGTTTTGTGGGATTTGGATATTCCAATACCAAGACTGAGTAATAAAATCTCAGGGGTGCAAGGGAAGGAGGTCTGGCAAATTTGGTTACTGAGTTTGACAATCTCAGACCACCATGACTGGATAAGATCACACGACCACCATATGTGGAAAAAGGAGCCCCTCTCTTTACAACACCTCCAACAGCTATCAGTGTAATGTGGATTGTAAAGACAAGTCTTATCTGGGGTTTTGTACCAGCGCATCAGTATTTTATAACTGTTTTCTTGAATCAGAATACATCTAGATATCTTATGTGGGGTTATCAAGATCTTTAATATTTCAGGGGGAGACAATTTACGTTGTAAGTCTTTTTCCCAGAGTCCAATCGCAGCAGGTTTAACAGCGGAGGGCGGAGATTTAAGTTGTTTATAGATACTAGATATAGCTTTGGAGGGATATATAGAAGTTCCAATCATCTTGTCAAACCAAAGAAGGTCTTGAGCGGGAGAGGTTTTTTTTGCAATAAGGAGCGATTCCTTTCTAATAAAGTTTAAAAGGAAAGGGTTTTTGAGTGTAACCTTGAGAAGGTCACAAATATCTTGATCCGAAAGGATACCTCCATCTTCCTTAAACAGTTTTGAAACCTCCATCTCTATTTTTTCAAGAGCGGGGGGGCAACTGTCTCTTAGTTCTTTGGGAGCTAGGGTAATCACGTCTTTTATAGAGATGAAAGGAGAAGGAAGGGTCAGAGCCCCCATGTTAGCCAAGAACCACCCCCAGACTTTAAAGGTGTTCCTGATCAAGGAGTTCGGAATAGAGCTGAGGACGGGGGGGGGGGGGCCTGTTGGCCAAAATGAGGGCCCTAATAGGGGAAGGTAGAAAAGCGTTCTCTAGTACTAACCACGATTTATGGGGGGGATTCCTGATCCAATCCACTACTCTTGCAAGTTGAATGGCTTTCATATATGTCTCTGGGTCAGGGAGTCCTATACCTCCCCTGGATCTTGGTTTTGTTAGAGTTTCAAAAGAAATACGAGACTTCTTCCCCTGCCATATAAATTTACGTATATTCTTGTTAAGGGAGGAAAAATAGGATTTGGGGATTTCGATAGGAAGTACCTGCATCAAATATGTAAGTCTAGGTATTACCAGGGACATAAGGATGTTTTTTCTCCCAAACCAGGATAAATAAGGAAAATTAAGGGAGTCTAATTGAGTGATTATGGAAGCTAGAAGAGGTTTATAGTTAAGTTTAAATAAGTCTCCAATAGAAGGGGATAATTTCACTCCTAGATATGTCAACTGTTGGGTATGCCAATTAAAGGGGGATTTGTTTTGGAGAGATGTGGGGAAAGGCCCATGTGAATTATTTGGGATTTAGTTGCATTTATTTTGAAGTTTGATAAAGAGCCGAAATAATTGAGGTTAGATAAAATTATAGGTATAGATTTAAGTGGGTTGGTAGTGATTATTAAGAGATCATCTGCAAATGCAACAAGCTTAAATTCATATCCACTAATCCATAGGCCTTTGATGTCAGGGTCTTGTCTAAGGGATTGTAATAGGGTTTCCATAACCAGGACAAAGAGAAGGGGGGAAAGTGGGCATCCCTGTCTTGTTCCATTGCTAATGGGGAAGCTAGAGGATAATGTGTCATTGACCGACACAGACGCCGAAGAGTGGGTATACATGGAGAAAATTGCATTAATAAATGGTGTAGGTATTTGAAATTTCGACAGGGTTAGAGAGATGTAAGTCTAATCCACCCTATCGAATGCTTTTTCGGCGTCTGTGCCAAGCAAAACCAAGGGGGAGGATCTATGGGAGGCGTAGTATAAGGCATTTAATACTTTAGTGGTATTATCTTTGCCTTCTCTGCCTCTGACAAAACCCACCTGATCTGAGTGGATCAATTGAGGCAATAGGCACTGCAATCTAGTGGCTAGCATTTTTGAAAGTAATTTA
Organism: Bufo bufo; assembly: GCF_905171765.1. Lineage (NCBI taxonomy): Eukaryota > Metazoa > Chordata > Amphibia > Anura > Bufonidae > Bufo > Bufo bufo. Next base: position 53,895,541 of record NC_053394.1, read on the forward strand.
AGGTCCACATTTAAAAGGGAAATGGGGCGAAAATTTGAGCATAAGGTGGGATCTTTGCCTTGTTTAGGGATAACTGTAATAATGGCTTTTGTCATATCTGCAGTAAGTGGATGTTTGTCTAAGGCCAGGTTGTAGACTGGGAGCAAAAAGGGGAGGAGAATTTCTTTAAAAGTTGAGTAATAGGTTATGGGAAATCCGTCTGGGCCTGGGCATTTTCCTTTAGGGGTCGATTTAATGGCAGCTAATAATTCTGGAATGGTAAATGGTTTGGACAGGGATTCTTTTTGGGACATAGATAATGATGGCAGTTTAAGGGAAGATAGGAAGATATTAATGTTAGAGTTCCTGTCCAGAGAGGGGTCTGGGAGTGTAGTAGGGGGGAGATTGTACAGAGACTCATAGAACTTCTTAAATTGGTCTGCAATTTCTTTTGCTTTATACAGGAGAGTGTTTTGAGGTGATCTAATGCTTTGTATATAACGGGCGGTTTTTCTCTGTTTAATTCTCTGCATTGCGAACTTAGATGCCTTATTTCCATGTGCAAAGACCTTCTGTTGTGCAGACAGGTAATATTTAGCAGATTTCTCATTAAGAAAGTTCTTTAGTTCTGTCCTGAGGGAGGTGAGTTCTGAGAGATATTGGGCTAACAGAGATTGTTTATGTGCTTTTTCCAAAGTATGGATTTTAGATAGTAAGTTGGAGAGTTTCTTCTCGGATTGTTTTTTAAGAAAGGAACATAAGCTAATTAGTCTGCCCCTAATAAAGGCCTTGTGGGCATCCCAAATTATTTGAGGTGATATATCTTTAGTGTTGTTGATGGAGAAGTATTCTTCTAGAAAGGAGGAGATTTGGGTTGTATGTTTAGCATTACCTAGTAAGGATTCGTTAAATCTCCAGTTCGATTTTCTATTAGATCTATTGGGTGGGTGTATATCGCAGAATATAGGGGAGTGATCAGATAGTTATATCTCCTATCCTGGCGAGTGAACATAACTGAAGGTGTTCTTTTGAAATAAGGATATAATCAATCCTACTATAAGATTTATTAGAGGAAGAGTAAAAAGAGTAGTCTAAACAATGGGGGTTAAGGCAGCGCCATACATCAGTTACTCCAAGGTTTGAAAGTTTAGTTTGGAGGAAATTAAGGGCTTTTTGGGAAGTAGTTGATTTTTTGGAGGTGGTGTCTAGAAGTGGGTTGAAAGCTAGGTTAAAATCTCCAGCCATTATCAGTGTGCCTTCTCTGTGAATTTCTACTAGGTCTATTAACGTGGAAAGCCAGGTGATCTGTTCTGTATTTGGGGCATATACATTTACTAAGGTATATAGAGAACTTCCTATTAGACCTTTGAGTATGAGAAATCTGCCTTCTGGGTCTTGTATATGTGAATTATAATGGAAAGGGAGGTTTCTATGGAAGCCAATACTGACTCCCCTCGAGGCGGCACCCCCAGCTCCACAGTGGTACCAAGTGGGAAATTTAGAGAAAGAAAGATTGGGGTAACTTCCATGTTTAAAGTGTGTTTCCTGGAGGAAAATTAAGTAACATCTTTCCTTATTTAAAAGGGAGAAGATCTGGCATCTCTTTGATGGAGATCTCATCCCTTTAACATTATAAGTTGCCACTCTTAAGTCTGCCATAGTTGTGGTAGATGTAGGTAGAGGGTACAGCTAAAAATATGAGTGCAAAGTGTGTATGGTCGACCAACCAGAATGAAGGGAGGGTACCACCTCGAGGCAAGCGATGACTCCAGCATAGGAAAGGGAATTTACCAGACAGGAGATGTACATCAGTATATGGACAGTACATTTTAAAGAATTCTTGAGACCTATCAAAGGACAAAAAAGGGTTAACAACATAACAAAATAAACAGAAACACAACAAAAAATAGCACCAACATGCTGCTAAAAAATAAGAGCAGACTAGTATTAAAGGCAAGGGGGATATTGCATTACTTTCAGTAAAATGCAAACATGACGATTCCTCTTTAAGGAGAGAAATTTTTTTTTTGGGGGGGATTAAACTCCAGCTAGAGATATAGAATAACAAACTAGCTTCTTTTAGTGGTCTGTCTGAGTGATTTTTGTATAAAGTCAATAGTAAGATGACTGATAACATACAAATCAGACAAGGCAACTTTCTCACAGCCTAATATTAAGAGGGTGATCGTGAGATAAAACTATCAATCATCTGTGAGTGTCAGTCGTTTAGAAGAAGATGGTTGGCGGTTTCTTCTTATCTTATGAGATCTTTGAGTACGAGGGGTCTCCCATGGTCCATCTGAACTCAGAGTGGGTATATCAGAGGCATCTCGGACAAGTTCCCAGTTTTCAATGGGTAGTGGTAGAATTTGCAGGATGTCGTACGCTTTATCCAAATCTGCGAAGGATTGAATAGAGATTCTGCGCCCATTGTGGAAGAAGGACAGCCCGAACGGGAATAGCCATCTATACATGACTTTTTTGTTTCTCAGCAGGTCGGTGAGGGGTTTTAAGGATTTGCGCTTTTTCAGCGTGGATTGAGCTAAGTCCTGATATAGGGAAATAGGGTTGTCATCCCATGATAGCTGGGGGATATCTCTTGCGCCTTTCAGAATAGCTTCCTTAACAGGGAAGTGCAAAAATTTTCAGATTATGTCCCTGGGAGGATCTGTGGATTGCGGCTTGGGGCGCAATGCTCTGTGAGCACGTTCTATGATCACTTCATGAGTGGAGTCAGGGCCCAGGAGTTTCAAGCAAATCTGCATGACTGTTTCAGGGATTTCATCTGGGCCTACTGATTCTGGGACTCCTCTGATTCGGAGGTTGTTCCTCCTGCCCCTGTTTTCCTGGTCCTCAAGCTGCATATAGAGGGTGTTTAAGTGCTTTTGGTGAGTGGCCATATTATCTGAGATCGCGATCTGGTGAGCGGTAAGGGCAGTGTTTGCTTCCTCCAGCGCTTCCACTCTTCTCCCTATGTGCTTCACATCTTCCTTAATGGAATTAAGATCAGACTTAAGCGGTTCTAGGGCTTCAGATAGAGCTTTCTTTAGGAAAGATCTGGAGAGCGTTAATGTGTCCACCTCAAGGGATTCATCTCTCACCTTCTCAGCTGCGTCCTCAGCTTGCAGCTTGCTCCTCGGTGTGCGCGGGGGTTCCGCGCCATTTTGGAATCTCTGGCTACATAAGTTTGTGCCGCTTTCTTTATGAATTTCTCTATTCCGCCCGCCTGAGGATTAGATTTGGATGGTTCTGGGGCATTAGCGGGTCTCGGTCCCCCGATCTTGACCATTTTGGGCTGAATTAGCTGGGTATAGGAGCTTCTGTGGGAATCGTTATCTGCAGAGCAGCAGTTCACACAGCCACCCGGCTCAGACGCTAGCTCCGCCCCCCCCTCTCTGCCTCTATATTAGACAGCGCTACTGCCTCTGGATAGCGAGTGGCATAGTCCACCACGGTGAGAATATACTTCTTACCGGATGGACTAGCCCTGGCCAGTGGACCCACAATGTCAACGGCTATGCGGGCAAAGGGCTCCCCAATGATAGGCATAGACATAAGCCTAGCTCTTGGGTGGTCCCCCCGCTTTCCTACCCGTTGACAAGTGTCACACGTACTACAATATATCCGCACAGCCTGATTAAAATTTGGCCAAAAGAAGTTCTGCATGATCCTATAGGCTGTGCGGCGGGACCCTAGATGTCCGGCTAATGGAACATCATGCCCTATCCGCAGAATCTCCTGCCGGTATTTTGCGGGCACCACCAGCTGTCGATTTGGCGGAGGGGCAACACTTTTCTGGGACGGTTTAGGGATCCTATATAACCTGTCCCCCACCCATTCATACCGCTCCCCATCTACTCCTACCTCTCCAGTATCTGCTCTGTCTCTATACTTCTGAAGAGTCGGATCTGCCTGAGTTTCCCTCCCAAACTCCTCTGGGGAATCCCAGCTAGCAAAGGTCTGTCATAGGGTATCATTCGGGGAATCGGGTCTTACCTGGGTCTCAGCAGCAGGTGGGCTGGTTCCAGCAGCACGGGTCTGGGCCCGGGTAGTCACTGGATTGACATCAGCAGGTCCCATTGGAGCATAAGCAGAAACCCAAGGGGCCAGGTCATTCCCGAGCAAGACATCAGCAGGCAAGTCTTTCATAACCCCCACATTCACATGTCCAGAGCCCACTCCCCAATCCAAATGAACCCGGGCAACAGGTAGACGGAACACGGCGCCTCCTGCTACCCTCACTGCCACAGTATTTCCAGTGTGTTGGTGTTCCGAAACAAGGTTCTTTTGGAGCAGGGTCATAGTGGCTCCGGTGTCTCTCAGACCAGTGACCACTTTGCCATTTAGTCTAACGGTCTGCCTGTGTTGCTGCCGGTTATCCTGCTGGGCTGCTTGTACTGGATCCGCCTCATGTAGTATACCCCAAAATTCCTTGGGGTGGCTGCTGATGTCCGCCGGCTGGTTTTCTCCACGACTGCGCTTGGTTGGTATTGTTCAATGGGCACTCCGGTCTCTTGTGCCCCAACTGTTTGCACCCATAGCACCGGATAGGCTGAGAGTAATCCCGGGCGTTGAACCGAGCTGGCTGAACATAATTGTTCGCTGGTGGTATTGTGGGGTGCGTTGCGCTGGGGGGTAATACACAGTAGTGGTTGGAGGTGCTGCCGGTTTGTACTCCACTCGGGTAGGGACCTTGGCTGCTGTCTGGTCTAGCCTTCGTGCATCTGTGTATTCATCGGCCAGACGAGCAGCTTCAGGTAAGGTAGCGGGTTTGCAGTCCCTAACCCACTCTCTGACTCCTGCAGGTAACCGATCAAAGCAGTGCTCCAACAAAAATACTTGCAGCACCTCTTCCCCAGTTACCGCTTGACACCCTGCCATCCAGTGGG